>NC_056730.1:389286179-389618679 GCF_019279795.1 Protopterus annectens | reverse complement strand
TATGCCTATCAAATCTACAGGGAACAACTCCTCATTTAAATATTATATAAGTCTGTAAATGATGTTCTGCACTAAACATTTGTGCCATGTTCGGTATTCTTCATCAGGGATACTAAAAAAATGTTATAATAGTAAATAATTAGAAACTTAAAAAACTAGTGAAAAGAACTTTAAGAAACCACATAAGAACTAAACTAAAACAGTTCCATTGAAAAACAAGTGGATGAAAATAGATAATGTTAAGCCTCAGAACAGTTACGTGAAGCAATGTCCAACTGGAAGAAGAGAGATGTCTGACTGGATGAAAGGTAAAACCTCCATTAGCCCTTATTAGGAATAATACACAACAAGCAATTGGAAAAAACTTGAGCAGACAGTCCACTCTTAACAGAGCTAATAAGTAGTGGGAACCATGACAAAAACAAAACTGCCTATACTTCCAAGTCCCTTGTGCTAGATCATAAGAGAAAATTGAAAGTCTTGGGACTGCCTTTTCAATGGTATTTACTGTGGTCCAGTTTTCTGAGGTTAAGAATTGAGATGATAGATTCTGTAGTATTAAGTCCTGGTTTCTTCCAGGCCATCAGCCGAACCTGCCAAATCACTTCCTTCTTCTTCAGTAGATCACCAAGCTGCCATTTAAAGGGATCTTGCTTTGCATGTACTGTGAGAGGGTTTGAGAGGTTGAGGTATCAGAGGTAAACGACTATGGGGCTGATCATATTTTTAGATTTTTAGATTTAGAAGTTGTTCACTTAAAATTGAGGGGCAGTGATATAAGGAATAGGACTGAGTGTGCTGAACTTAAATGTATCATGTGTCTAAAAGCTGACAGCTTTCCTGGTTTAAATGAAGCTTTGTCTGTCAAACGTATATTAAAGAATTGTGGTTGGAGATACTACGTTTACTATTTGTTTAGCTTCATGATTATAGTTTGTTATATATGAAAGCATTTATTCCTGTTGTATTTGATTGGCTGTTACAGCCTAGATCTGTATTTTAATTTGTGTTCATAAATAGTTGTTTGATTGGGTAGCTTACTATGAATGAAGCAACATTTCCTGCTTTAGGTTGATTGGCCATTATGGCTCAACTTGAACTGTGATTTGTGTACATAGCTAATGCTTTTGATTGACTTTGTGGTGCAGATCTGTAGTTTGATTTGTGCACTTTTTGAGTGTTTTGATTGGATGAGAATTAATTTCCTCATTTGATTATTTCTACCTGATTGGTGTCTCTGATTTTAAAAAGCAGGTGTGTTAAACTTTTGTAATTTTACTGGTCTGAAGAAGCGATGTGTTGTACTGTGAAAGCTCTTGCGATGTACATTTTATTATTTCTATTAAAGTTGTTATTTTTATTATTTCAGCCATGGTGTGTTAAGTACATTTTGGAATTCTTACACATTTTTCTTGCATTTTGGCTTGACCTTTATCCGGATACAGATTTTAGTTTTGGTAAATAAAAATGTTATTGACAAAGTGTCTCTGCTGTCTTTTGGATGCATTATCTGTGCATGTGTGCATACTGCGGTGGTGATGCTGCAGTAGCGTTGTCGCCTCACAGTTAGACGTTGCCCGTTTGATTCTCAGTTAGAGTGTCTTCTGTGTAGTGACATGCGTGAATGGGCGTTCCTTCGTTGAAGGTTATGCGTTAGGCCCGGCAAGCCAGTACATAAAAATCTTTTGCCAATCATTAGCAGACTGGAGTTCCGCTGTGGCGACCCCTAACCGGGAAAAGCCGAAAGACGCAAATCTGTGCATGTGTGCATGCATGCTCGCATGCATGTTCGCGTATATTTTATATGCATATATATAACTGCAGAAAACTCTGTTGAATGTGCCAAGTTGACCAAGTTTACTGCTGTGTTTTTTGATGAAAAGAATTTGCTTTTGAGTGCTAGAAATGTCAGACTCCAAATCTGTTCTTGTAGCATGTGAGCTGTGCTTGAATGGAGGCAAGTTGGGTTTACTTCTAATGGTGAAGTTTTTGAATATGCCAAACATTTTGACATTAGAGGTAGGAATATATGTGTGTGTGTGTGTGTGTGTGTGTGTGTGTGTGTGTGTGTGTGTGTGTGTGTGTGTGTGCGTGTGTGCATGTGTGTGCGTGTGTGTGTCTGCATGCATTCGTAGTGTCTGAAGGTTGGGGAAAAGGACACTTTGTGTGTATGCATGTGTGTGTTTTGTGTGTGTGTGTGTTTTAGTTTTACTGAACAAAAGCTGCTACAGTATTTACATTGTCTTTAATTGTTTTGCTTTATTCACTGCACTAAACAATGTATTAATTCATTAATAGTGCCAGATTGTGTATTACAATCTAAACATGTTACATTGTAGTAGTTTAAACATGTTGCGTTTTAGTAACATATTTTTGTGGTATAAATCCAAAAGGAGTGCAGTCCCAGGAAGGAAGACCTATGAACTAATAAAACCAGCTTTTCCTTTTGGATTTATAGTGGTTTTGTGGAGAGCTGACCGCTTTTTGTACTTTATATTTTTGTGGTACCTTCTTTACAGTCTTCAGCAACTGTAAAGGACTTGACTTTCTCAGGTCATATAGTCTGCATTATTTGGAGTGATGATCAGAATCTTCTGGTCTCCATTGTCCATTATGTTGACATTGTTGCGTATTAGTGTGATACAGTCTTCTCTACAAGATTAGATTGACTGTTAATCTGGCAGTCAGCATAGAGGACTAAACTTGCAGCTTGTTAAACTGCTTCTTGTGGCAAGGATGAGGATTTGAATCTTCCCACCTTCATTTACCTATTGTGGCATTGAGCAAGTCATTGGAAATTTGGCTTAGACTCCTCAATGGTCTCCTGGATTACATACCTAATCATTATCAACATATTGTCATTATTTGCCAGGCAGTCCCTATTGTATAGCTGATCTAGTTCAGGAAATGTGGCAATATCACCAGCACACCATTTTTAATGTTACCTAGGGAATTTATTCATCATGGTCAGCAGTTACTTTATTTGTAGATGAGGCACTGAAATGCAAAGCTGTTTGCCACTAGCAGCTTCTGCACTAGTAATAATTATCTTTAATGTGGAATTCTACAGATAAGTTTTACTCCTGTAGAGATTCTGCATATTGACTTAAAATATGTTATCAAATGTTTTATATTTCTTATTCTCTCATAAATACCTTTTTGTTTAAACTATGCAACACATATGGCTGGATATTATAGTCTACTGTAGTGATCCTTATGCAATTTCATGTAATTCATCCAAAGCTACCAATAAGGTACAAATAATTTATTTCTTAAAAACAATAAGGGGTATACATTGTGCACATATTAGCTGTAACTGCTGGTGAGGGTGTGGGTGGGGCTCTTTGTAAATCAAACTACCTGATGCTCTTATCATGTGGTCATTTTTAAACAGTATTTAATCTGTCTTTGCAGGACTAGTGTGTGTGTGTGTGTGTGTGTGTGTGTGTGTGTGTGTGTGTGTGTGTGTGTGCGTGTGTTTGTTAATTAAGTTGAAATAAATTTGAAATATGTGACTCTGGTCATTATTATTGGCATTCATTTTTTGACACAGGCATTTTGACACACGCATCTAAAAATGATGCATTCAACAATGTAGCTTTAGTTACTGGGTTCGTGTGATGTCTGTGAATAAAAATGACTGACCCTGCAGAGCTAATAAAGTTAAAAAAAAGGCATTAGTCTGTCTTTCCAGGACTAGTGTGCATTTGTGTAAAGCAAATTGGAAAAGTTTACTGAGGCCATTGTATCATAATCAGACATATGATGTGTACAGCCAATAAAGTGCCCGTAATTGTTGAGTGTAGATATTGTTGTATTATAATGACATCAGTTTATGTGGTTGTTTACAAATGATTTTTTCTGAAGTCATTACTTTTGTTATTATTGTTTCATACTGGAAAAAATGTTCAAAGCTATAGATTTATAACACTCTTAACAAATGTTGCTGGATTAAACAAGAAATACAATTTAAAATAATCAGGAAGATTAATCAAAGAACACATGCACTTATGCATAGTCTTAAAAATATGTGTAAGGGGTCAAAGGCTAGAAAAAATGGCCTGGGTCACAAGGTACATGTAATCCACCATTGGCTAGATGCATTTTCAATGAATGTGAGTTTCAATGCATTTTCAAATAATGTGAGTTACAAGGAAAAGAAGTTTAATGTTGGTCATGCTAAGTCTGTTTTCAGTGTGAGACTGTTTTGTTTAGCAAATTGCCATCAGTGTCTGTGCTATGAAATTTGAAATAAAGTTTGAAATTAAATTCAAATATTTTGTAATCATTGTAAAAGTAAATAAGTAAGTAGTATGCACAATGAAAGGTTTGAACAATGTTTATGGTAATTGGGGGGGGGCAGGACAAGTAATGGGACACTGGATTGTTTGTAGGGAAGATGGGGCTGGTCAATTACCGTGCCTAAATCCCTATTTGACAATGATATGACTGTTTGTATGTTAGGCATAAGAATCTTCCAACAAAATAATAAGATATAGAGAAGAGAGAGTAGTTGTGGTCTTTGGTTATAAGAGAAATATTGATGCCCTTTGATTCTGTTTGTGAGAAGTCTTTTCCAATTTTCCAGTTGCACCAATTAGACCAAACAGTGTATTTAGTATTTCTGACTAAAGTTGATCTTATTTTGAAGTTTATATACATCTCCCGCTATGGTTAATGCTTAGACTGCAACTGAAAATTCTGGGTGCAAGTACGATAACCAATGAGTTATTTAAAATAAGTAGTTGAATGACTAAGTAGAAATGAGAATGAATGTAACAGTGAAACAAATATTACTTTTTGATGAGTCACATTCTTCTTCAACTATTTATT
Source organism: Protopterus annectens (assembly GCF_019279795.1). Classification (NCBI taxonomy): domain Eukaryota; kingdom Metazoa; phylum Chordata; order Ceratodontiformes; family Protopteridae; genus Protopterus; species Protopterus annectens. The sequence continues at coordinate 389,613,846 of NC_056730.1, read as the reverse complement.
TGTGTATATTTAAGAGGCACTGGATATGTCTGCATCTAGCAAATTAGTAAATTCCTATTCTGTGAAAATTTCAAGTTGGCAGCATACAACACCTTTTGTTTTTTATTCATCTGTGTAGTATATACTGTCTTAGCACATGAACATGCTTTTTTTTTTAATGGATACAAACACCAGTTAGCTCATTGTGGACATGTCTACTTGGACTCCTGATAAAACTTTATAGGTATTACAGATTAAGCTGAAAAGGGTGTTTACTATTTATTAAAAATGGATCAAAACATGTCAGTATATATATCTTGCTATATACACCTTCTGATTTCCTTACACAACTCTTAAGAATTGTTTTGGAAGCAATAGACAACAGTATATCAATTGCTAAGTCTGAAATTTGCTGATGATAGTGTCCATGTTCTTAACATGTCATAATTCACATTTTTAATAAAAGTCCATTAAAGATCACAGATAAAACCAATCTGTCAGGTAACAGGAGGCAGTTTTGTTCTGTTTTATTCACTTATATGACAACCTACAAAAACACATTAGATCATTTTTTAATATGCTGTAGTCCCATGTATCCTCTATAATGTAATAATGAAACACTGCATCAGTCTTTGTCAGGGAGGATCCAAAGCACATTTTCATCATGTTCCCAGAAGACTGCTGCCTTAGCTATTTTGCAAGCAGTTTCTGTTCATGAAAACCAATGGGAATGCCATACTGCACAAAAGACAAGAAAGCTGTTTCTCTTAATAATGAAAGCAGACAGCTGCGAGATCTTGCACAAACTAATTATTTATATAAGGAAGTAAGGAATCAACAAATTTGTCAAAGGGATTTCATCTCAGGGCAAAATTCTCCAAGGATTTATGAGTAGAAAAATTGAGTCTAAATATGTGTGCATGTGCATGCACATGTGTGTGTGTGTGTGTGTGTGTGTGTGTGTGTGTGTGTGTGTGTGTGTGTGTGTGTGTGAGCATGAGCACATCTTGAGGAATGCATACAGGCATGCATACTGATAAAGGAAAAAATCAGTGCTGTGCTATTTTTATACTGGAATACATCACATATGCTTCACACACATGTATGTATTATACTGTGCAATTTTTGCACAGGAATAATTCATACAGTGTTTCACACACACACATATATATTAAGCCCTGTGATTGTTTACAGGAATAAATCATTCACAGATTCATGCACAAAGACTTTGAAGTTAATGGGATGAACTGAGTAGCCAGCAAGCTATTAAAAGATGCAGAAAGGATTTTTAGGTTCTTCTTGAAGTTAGTTGTCAGGTGGTCTAAGGCTTTGCCCAAAGGAGCTCAGATATTATAGTACAATGAGAGGATAGCCACTCTGTTCAGAGATACATAATTAGTTACATACAAAATAATCTTTGCTCACCTACAACCTGGGATTAGGCATTAAAGTAGGCATCAGCGTCTATTGGACATGATTAACTGAGGTTATACTTAAAATGCATATTCTTATTAGTCTGTTTATAAGAATAATAACCCCATGTCACAGTTGACAGATAATGCTATAGCTAGAAAAGGGATACAGAACAGAACATTTTGAGAGCAGAAAATGTTTCCCAGACTTCCTAGGTTGATCCTTACTTACCTACAGTATCTGCTTCATCCGTTTCACCTTTCTCCTTAGTTTCACATTATTCTTTCCACAAGGCCTACTTATGAAGTACTTATGAAATATATACTGTGTCACTGCTATGACAGTACTAAGAGCCTACCTGCCTGGTGTCTGTGCTACACCAGTTTTCTCTTATTTAATAATGGCTCAATTTACCACATTTCTTTTCTCCTAATATTGTACACTTATTACTTAAGTCATTCATTTCAAACATATCCTTTTCAGAGGTGTACCATGTTTGTTGTATTTACTTCTGAAATTTGCAATTATCTCTAGTGTCAGGATTATATCCTAACCCTCTGTGTTTAAAAACAGTCCTGTAATTGGCTGCCTAGAGGCACACAAGCAGTAACATGGACAAATAACCACACCAAAGGAAAAACTTCCCTCAGAAGAATCAGTGAATAATCATCTATTCATTTGCAGGTTACAGTGAAGCATTTATAGGACAATAATGTAAATGCAAGTCAAAATGTGTGATTAATACACCTGACATATGGTTACAGCTTCATAAACTATTACCACTTTGATTAAGAAACTGCCAGAGAAGTCCAAATGCCCATAATCCATTGATACCTGCAGACTACTCATTCTATAATGAAGCACTGACAACCCTTTAGGTTTGTCAAAATGTTGCAAATATCATCTGCCTCTTAGGCATGCCTGTTTGAACTTCTGCAAGCGAAGTGTACACTTCCTCCTGCTGACAGATGTGCTCTGCTTATCAGGATTGGCTTGCTGTGATCGTTACATTTGGCTTGACAATGAACCTGGGATGTCTTCTGCGGCTTGCCTATATCCGTGTCTGATTTTGTTCTCCCAGTCACACAATTTCTGTCCTAATAAAGATCTTGCTATCATCTACTTTTACTTATCTCATTCTGTTCGCCTTTGTTTTAAATGGTAATTTCATCACATTTTTCCTCTGCATGTGCCTTTTCCCCTTGTCCCATTAATTTTATAAATTATGAACACTTCCATCTTCCTTTTGCAAAGGCAGAGAGAAAAGTGCTGAAACCATTTACTTCTTGATACGTTTTCACATCCCTGTTTAATTCATCATAGCATGCTGCATGGTATATGCTATGTCACGTTCCTAACACTGGTACTGTTTTGTTTATTGTTATCTTGAATAACTATTGCTTATGGCATCCTCTGTTAATGCAAGTGCAATCATCTGTCCTTATTTTGCATTTCCTGAACTGTCTGCTTTTCTTATATTTTAGTTAGTTTTGTTATATTTTAGTTAGTTTTGTTATATTTTAGTTAGTTTTGTTATATCCTATTAACATGCCTAATTCAGACATCAGTAACTTTCAGTGTGGCATGTAGTTTACCATTTTTTGCCTTTTCTAGATCTCATATTTACTGAAGAAATGCTTGAGATTTAACTAAATACTACAAAAGGTACACGGTATATAACCTGCAACCTGTGCCTCTTTTTGTTATAATTTGGCCATTTAACTCCTGTTGAATCACATTATGTGACAGTTAATTAAACAGAGGAGCCCATCTCTCCAATCTTTTATAAAATTGTTGCTATAATGTTCACAAACTGGTTCAAAAAATTACATCTACCTTGGAGTGCTCTGTCTTTAGCTGATTTTAATGGTTCTTACAAAGACCACTGGTAGTTGTCACAAGTTAGCATTCATAGAAGGGAAAATGACACTGGCAATGCTGATGTACTGTACAGCAATATAGATGCAGAGGAATGTTCCACAAAAAGAAAATCTCGTGGATGGCTTAGGGCAGAGAGATGTCGCACTAAACTAACAGAAACCACAAAGATGGACAGAAGAGAGTAATGGGTATTTGCCAACAAAACAGGGTGGCAAAACATAATGGAGAAGGTGGTCTGACAAAACAGGAATGTATGCAATGATGAAATTTAGACAGGAAAAGTAGGATACAGGAAAATAGCATGATGTACTAACCTACACCATTTCTCACAACGTCAGAGTGTGAGCGATGAATCTGTACTATTATGTGAATGTCATAAATAAAAGGAAAATATGCTACCCTCAGGGGAGTTGACCCATTAATTCAGTCCACATGCTGATATATCCTCAGTTCCCTAAGAAGGAGAGCTACAGAAGTCGACAGACTAAAATGATTACAAAAGACAGATATCAGGAAAATATAATAAATGTGCAGAACAATAGCAGGAACATGAAGATAAGCCTCAAGGAATTTTATACCCATGCCTTTTCTAGCGATAGTTCCATACCAGTGCATTGGCAAGGGAACTAGATGCAGCTGTCATACTAAAGTCATAAAAAGGTTTATAAGAGACACATACCAGGGAAATGCAGCACATCTTCAGACTGGAAACCATACAGCATGAAAAAACGTATAATTCCCAGAGGATGTAAACACCCCACCCAGTACATTTACAAACCTTTCATGAGTACACTGAGCCAACAATGAGAGTAAAGGCATTAGCTTAACTGTATTGCAGACTGTCAGTGTGATGCACACCAATGCTTAGTTCACTTGCACAACTGATGGCAAGATTGTAGCGTGATATGGATTTTTCTACATTTTATTTGTCTTAGGATGAGATGTGTTCTCTGCAAAACTGCAATGGAATTTCTGACCACACAAACATGATTTTTATAAGCCCCTTGTGGTCATGTGTGCTTTGTGTTTATCTCGTTTTTTTATTAGATTATAGGTTGGAAATAGGAGTACAGGATAAAAATAAAAATGAGAAGTAAACAGAGGGTTGATGAAAGGTTGAATAAATAAGGAATTAGCAGGATGGAGAGTGGGTAGGAGTATAACTCTCATCTTCTTAACTCAACAATGCTAGATGAATAAAAAAAAATATTAATAGAAAGTGCAAAATTCTCTGAAAGAATTTACATACTGATGACAGGAATGTTTCATTTTCATGAAATGGAACACATGACAGTGAGAAAAGAGAAATGTACCTGAACAGAGTTGATCCCATGCCCTTCTCGTTCATATTCACTGAGCCATTGCATTAGCCAGTATGTCACAGAACTTTTTTATAGGAAAGGTGTCATTAAAACACATTGTAGGGGGATGAAACATATGATACCAAGAAAAGAGAAATACACCTCAATGGATTTGAGACAAGGTCTATGTCATTTATAGTTCATAGGTTGGTATTAGGCTATCGGCCCTAGGGCGTATACAAGCCTAGCCATAACAATTCCCTGGCTATTTCTTCCCACATTATTTACTTCCCTGGACCTCTGTCTAGCAAGGCGACTGACATGATCCCCAGGGTGAATTTCCTTTCTCCCATCCAATCATCAAGGTTCCTTTTGAAGTGGGCCAAAGAAAGCTCTGCTTGACATGTATGGGCAGTCTATTCCAGAGTCTGGGGAGTCTCTGGGTCAGGAACCTATCCCTCCAGCATGTTTTGTTTATTGTGATGACAAGGTTTAGATCCCTGGAGAGTGTGGCTCTGAGGGATTGGGATTTCTTTAAGTGTAGCATGTCCAACAGCTCTGGGTTTGACATGACCTTGTATGTTAAGCAGAGATCGCCTCAGAGTAGATGATATGTGACAGAGTATAGCTGGAGTTTTTTAAGGAGGTCAGCATAGGGCATATGCTTTAGGCCTGTGATTCTTTTAGTGAGGTATTTCTGCGGCCTTTCCAGTTGTTGCTGATGTCTTGAGAGGTACATACCAAATGGGGTGTTGTATTCTATAATGGGTCTAATGACGGATGAGTACAGTGGGACAATGACCTCCTTTTTTTGGGATGAAAAGCCCTTAGTGATGAGGTGTGCTACATAGAAGGAGTTCCTGACTCTTGTGGCAATGTGGTTATTGAAGATGAGACCACTGTCCACCTGTGTTCCTAAGTCTCTTATCACACTTTCGGTGTTTAGTGTACTGCCACCTATGTGGTAATTTATGGGTACATGTTTTTTCTCAAAGGGGATAACTATACATTTCTTGGCATTGAGCTTGAGCCCATGGCTTTGGCACCAAGCATCTGTTTCTGTAAGGCCCTTTTGTAGAGTATCCACATCATTTGGGGATTCAATGATGGCTACCAGTTTGCAGTCATCTGTGAACATTGTTAGCCAGAGTCCCTTAGTGTTGGCCTGTACTTCAGAGAAGTAGATTACCAAACAAGAGCAGTCCCAGGACTGAACCCTGAGGTACTCCACTTGTCACTTGTTTGGAGCTTGGAGCTGGATTTGGAGTCAGCTACTTTTACAGTGTGGGTTCTGTCAGTAAGCCAGCTGGCAACCCATCGAGTGACGTAGGAATTAATGCCCAGCTTAGTATGTTTATCTATGATTCCAGAGTGGGGGATGGTGTCAAAGGCCTTGGCAAGGTCCAGATAGGCTGTGTGGACTGCCTTACCCTCGTCCATGGCTCTGGAGACTGATTCAAAGAAGTCAATCAGGTTCAGGAGACAAGATCGGCCCTTCACAAACCCAAACTGGGTGGGGTCCAATGTTTTAAGGTTGCCAATGTCTTTGTTTATAAGTTCCATGATAATACATTCCATGGCCTTGCAGATCAGACTCGTCAGACTGATGGGGCGGTAGTTCCTGGATCCAAGGTGGATTCCCCCTTGTGGAGTGGGATAACTGTAGCTGTGCACCGCTCAGTGGGCACGAAGCCTGAGGTGAGGGTATGATTAAACATGACACTTAGGTGAGGTGCCAGTTAATTTTGTAGTTCATGTAGGCCACAGCCCAGGATGTCGTCTGGTCCCATGGATGCTGTATTCTTAGCTTTGGAGAGTGAGTTTTTTTACCTGTGTGGCAGTTATTACCGGAATTTGGCAATCTTCTGGTACTGAGATGGGCCTTTTAGGGGGTGAGAGGGGGGTGATGTTGGCACTGAATTGATCTGCCAGGATATTGGCAATATCCTTGGGATTGGTATATTTAATGCCATTCTGTTGTAGCTCAGAGCAGATCAGGGCATTGCCATTTAGATTCTTGACAAAGTTATAGAATGCCTTGTGGTTGTCTTTGGAATCTTTGGCAATTTTATTTTCATAACTAGCTTTGGAGGATTTTATGAGGGATCTCAGTTTCTTACTGAGGCTGGTAAGGGAGTTTTTTGCATCCTGGGATTTTCCTCTTTTCTGCAACAGTTTCTTCCTTTTGTTGTAAAGTTTGTTTATGGCAGGGAACCACCAGATTGGCTTCCTTTATTTGGAGGAGAGCATCTTGGTTCTATTTGGGATGGCACGATTCACGCATGAGTGGATGTGCTCGTACAGTGCCTTAGTGTAGGATGCAGCAGTCAAACTTTCAGTTCCTGTCTGCATGGGTGTCATAAAGTTTGTAACTTCTGACTTGAGTAGCATGAAGTTGGCTTTGGAGAAGTTTTTTATGGAGGTTTCCTTACTGGGGGGTGGGGGTGGAATGTGGATGTTATGGGTGATTAGCTTATGGTCTGACCTGACAAACGAGGGGGTGATCATAGGTGTTGAGCATCGATTTCCCATGTTGGTAATGACCAGGTCTAGAATATTAGAGTCCCTGGTGGGACTATGGATTAGTTGATCCAGGGCATTGGAATTTATGAATTTCAAGAACCGTTGGGCAAAGGTGTTGGTGCACAAATAGTTTTCCCAGTTAATGGCAGGGTAGTTGAAATCACCCAGTATTAGGGTATTTGATTGTATATTAATATTTTCCAGTATGTTTAGAAAGATGTAGTGAGAATCTTGGGGCATGGTGGGGGATCTGTAGCAAGCTACAATTTGGATTGCAGTCTTAACTAGTGTTAGTTGCACCTGGAGAATTTCAGATACATTGTGTTGGGCAACTTACCTGGTGGTGTGAATATCCTTGGTGAATATGGACACTCCTCCACCTTTAGTGTTTCGATCCTGGTTTGGTGGCCGATAAGTGTGGTAAGAGTGGTAGCCTGGTATTGCAGGTGTGCTCTCTGGAGCTTTGAACCAGGTCTCAGTTACTGCACAGATGCACAGATATCGATGTTCTCCATTTTTAGGAGTGGCTCGAGAGAGTGCATTTTGAGGTTTAGACTTCTAGCATTGAGTAGCATTACTTTGAGATTTTGCATGCTTGTACCTGTTACGGTGGTGGTTTTGTCCTTTGAACTCAGCCTAAAAACGACACTATAGGGATGGCAAGAGCCTTAGCCAGTAACCTGAATCCCAGGGGTGACAGGTGCAGACCATCTCTGGCAAAGCATCGTGGTCTGTCGATCATGTCTGAATCAAAGTTTTAACCAGGTATTTTCAAAAAGTATGTACAAGAAACGTGTAAAAAATATATATTGCAGGGGAATGGAATACAGTTGTAGTTTGACAATGAAACATTGTAAAGCAACACACCAACCTCAGCGAAGTAGTACCCTGTACCCAGTGCACTGACTATTCACACATCACCTTATGACTGCAATGAGCTATAGAAGCCAGAAACTGTTAACTTTTGCTTTTTTTTCATAACTGCTTGGTAATGCACATCGATTCCCAGCACATTTGTATGATGGAAGACAAAATTATTAGTGCATGACAAGGATTTTTTTTTTTCTTCTTTTTTTTTTGCCATAGGACAAAACATGTCCTTTCTCTGTGGTTATATATTGGTACTGATGTTGCTTTCTGCCAAAAATGTACAACAATAGAAAGATTTTTCTAGGTCCTTTGTGGTCATGCATATGTTGTGTTTATTTGTTAAACAGTGAAGGATGAAACTGTATAACAGTAAAAGAAGTGAAGATAAAAAATAAATGCATGAAAAAGAAAGGATAGTGACAAAGAGAGTAGGGGAAGAGAAATACAAAAATAATGAATATTGCATTCTTAACTATGTTGATATTTACACCGTAAAGTATAATACTCTTTTCATAGAAAGACTTACGAGTTATGTCATCAAACTGTTCATCCAATTATAACATATGGGAGGGGGCCTACTCCAAAAGCCATCCTCATGTGCCATTTGACATTAAAAAATTCTAACTGCAGGAGCTATTTATCAAGAGAACACATCTGTGTTTGTTGCCAATGATGATATTTGTATTTTGACAAAAATAAAACTGTATATATACAAAATAAACATGATGATCACAAAATAAATATGTCCAGCACAGCTGTTAGGCAAAGGACAGATACGTCTGTATATTGTGAAATGCTAAGCAAAGAACTACTCATGGATATTTCATATATGGGCCTAGTAGTGGCACACTGATATCATTAGGATGATAGATATACTCTGCTTTGACAATAGAACCTTTTATGAAGAGGTATAATTAAACCCAGAGCCATCCTTATAATCTCACTGCACATAGACTTAACATGATCTGCTACTTGTTCACCTGTACAGAAGGAGGCATGCAGAAGCACAGTTTGAACACTGCACAGTCATACTAAATGTCCTTACATTCACTGCTACAGTATTCTTAACATATGGGATTCCCTGCTGTGGAAGGCCAATGTCCAGCCAGTATACCAAAGATTCCTGTTGCTTTAAAGGTACAACAAACATCACTCAAATGCTCTTTGTATAGCACAGGGCATAAAGGTGATGTTTAGGTCTACAATAGTCAGAACTTATTTGCTGCCAGTCTGAATGCATCTTTTCACTGTTGGTCTGTTTAACTGCATCAGTTTTCTGTCAGTTCAATGCATATTCATTCTCCAGTGACTACAAATACCTGTTTTCTGACTTCTTTGCAGTTGCAGATGTGCCCCATTGGAGTTTTTGTTTTGTCTTGTCTTATTTTGTGCTTCTCTGGCTTAATGTCATCCAGGAGGGGTAAATACCAGTGTGGGAGACAGATTCCTCATAAAGACCACCATGATAAGTGTCTTTTTTGTCTAGAAGCTCCTCATGACCATACATCTTGTTCGATTTGTCAGGCGTTCATCCCGAAAACTCTTTGCAGTAACTTTCTTCCCTTTCCTTGTATCTTGAGAACCAGCGTCTTAAGCTTCTCGCTAAAGATACAACGGAAGGAATCTCCCACCCCAAGGATCAGCTGTTAGGGAAGAAGAAGGTGAAAAAGGCAGGACGGAACGAATCTCACACCCCAAGGGTCAGCTGTTAGGGAAGCAGAAGGTGAAAAAGGAAGGACTGGAATCTTCCACTGTCAAGCTTCTGCCAGGTGGTTCTCCTGAGGTTGTTGCAAACCTAGAGGCTCAGCCAGCTGTTTTGTCAGATTTCTGTGCAGTGACTATGTTGGAAGCTGATGAGGATCCAGGTAGCAGCACGTTCAAAGAGACTTTGCAGGTGTCCATCTCGGACATTCAAGAGGAACCATGGTTGATTTTTCTCCGAAGGACCCAGGGGAGTTCCTCTATTTTTAGTTGGGGAAGAAGTTCCAACTATGGTTCTAACCTAAACATGTTTCATCTGCTCCTAGGAATACATAAAGTGACTGGCAGGCCTTTACTCAGGGGCTAATGGCTGCTTTAATGTCCTTAAAGCCTCCTCAATGGGTATTGGTTCCTACTCCTCCTTGGTCCTCTACTCCCCTTAAAAAGGCCTAGAGAACAGGATTCTTCTGAGAATTAGTTGGATTCTGATGACAAATCCCAGTCTTATTCTACTCATATTCTTTCTTCTTTGGACTATGGGTCAGAGGAGGAGGAATGCATTAGTCCTGATGTTCCTTCTGAGGGAATTTCCTTTGGGGACACATTCTCTAGGATGATGGATTTTTTTTCTCAAATATTTTATTAAATTTTGACAAATAGATAAAATATAACATATAAAATATATATATATATATATATATATATATATATATATATATATATAAATTAGGTGATTAAACAAGTAAACAATGAAAAAAGAACATTGACATATAACAAAGGCATCTATTTATAGAGGTATCTACTATATATGAAAACTAATACATTTATGAAATTGTCTTTGTTCCTAACATATTCATAACTGTTTATTTAACATTTCTTTGAGTTTCATGCAGGTGTTGTAAGATGATGGATTATTTTAAGTGGGATTCTGCTCAGGTCTCTGATATCCATAAGATGTACTATGAATTGCTGCAGTTGGAATATCCTAAACCTGCAGCTTTTCCTCCAGTTTTGGCTGCTTTGTTGGATGCTTTTTCCAGTGCCTCTCATGCACCTGATTCTCTGCTCTTGCTCCCAAGAAACCTGACAGATTTTATAGGCTGCCTGAGGATTGTTCTTTTTTATATAAATGTCCATTTGCTGACCCCTCTGTAGTACCTACAGCCTCTGATAAGCCATCTCAGTTGCTTCCTTCACCCAATTATTGCCTTCTGACATGGACAGCAGAGCTATGGAAAGGTTGGGTAAGACATTTTACACTTATGCTCCTCTAGCTTTTAGGGCTATTAATTATCAGACCCGCATGTCTAGGTATGTGTTGGCGGTTCTTTCTCAGGCCTGTCAACTTATTTCTGATTTTACAGACTCTGAGGGTAAAACGTCTGTTCTTTCCTTGGTAGGGACTTTCTGTCAAGTGATTCATCATTCTATTCAGTGTAGTTATGATGCGGCAGATGCCTCTTCTAGGGCTGCTGTTTTGGGTTCAGTGATGAGGTGGTATTCTTGGCTTGGGCTTCAACCTCTACCTGATGATATTAAGGCTAAGTTGATGGATGCTCCTCTGGATTCTAAGCTTTTGTTTGGCAAGGCTGCAGCTGGTTAAGTCCCTACAGGATAAGGGTAAGGCCTTACAGATTCTTAAACATGTGTTTGTTTCTCCTGTGCCTAAATTTCAGAGAAACTACCCTGCTAAGGCTGCCTTTGTTTGTAGGCAATCCTACCCTTCTACTAAAGATAAGCAGAGTGGCAAACAAGCTCCTCCTGCTAAGGCTCCTCAGTTTTCAGGGACTCCAAAGACTTCTTTCCAGACAAACAAGGTGCTGTATGACTATCCATCCCTTCCCAGCCACATACCTCTTTCTCTTCACCTTCCTCTTTCTCTTCCTGTTTGACTTCAGGATTCTTGGGTTCTGTCAATCATTCATCAGGGGTACTTCATGTTGTGAAAATCCAGCCTCCTTTTATGGGCATTCTTTCCCTTTTCCCACAGGTTCTTCAAAATCTTTTGACTTGGGGTACTATTCAAGAGGTGCCTGTGTCCCAAAGGTGGAAAGGGTTCTACCCCATACTGTTTCTAGTGCCCAGGAAAGAGGGGACTTGGAGACCTATTCTAGACCTCTGTCATCTAAACACTTTTCTAAAACTGCCTTCCTTTCAGTTGTTGTCCCTTCAGATTCTCTTTCCTCTCTTGCTCCTGCAGGCCTATATGGTGTCTCTGGATCTCAAGGATTCTTATCTCCATATTCCAATCCATCCTCTTTTCATGCAGTTTTTGTGTTTTTATGTTACTCCCTGGCATTTTCAGTTCTCTGCTTTGCCTTTTGGCCTTTCTACTGCTCCAGAGGTGTTCACCAAGTACCTTTCTCCTGTAATTTGCAGGCTTCAATGGATCCAAATGATTCCTTATTTGAATGATCTGTTGATTCAGGTGCCCTTTCCAGAGACCCTTTTGCAAAATCTTCATTTTGCTATTGCCATTCTTCAAAGTCTGAAGTTCACTATAAATTTCAAAAAGTCTTCTCTGCCTCCTTCTCAGGATCATATTTTTCTGGGTTGCAGGATTCAGACGGTGCTAATACTGGCTTCCCTGCCCCCTTCAAAAGTCTTAAATCTCATTTCTTTCTTTCACACTATTCTTCCTCTGGCTTCCATTACCAACAGGGAGTTTCTGAGAACTTTGGGTTTCATGCCATCCACCATTCTGATGCTCCCTCTGGCCAAGCTGCACATGAGAAAGTTTCAATAGTTTCTGAAGTCAGTGTGGCTTCAACATGCTAATCCTCTAGCCTTTGTCATTCCTCTTCTTCCTTGTCTCAGACAGGAACTTCACTGGTGGATTCAGCAGTTGTCTCTGAATCCAAGCATCTCTTTTCATCCACCTCTTCCCTTTCAGACATGGGATGGGGGGTGACATTTGGCTCCCTAAATGTTCATGGGGTGTGGTGTCCTCACCCACAGATAGAGCACGTCAGTGACAAAAGGATGAGATCTCTTATGCTGGGTCTTCAGGCCTGTTATCCTCTTTTCTCTCCATGGTGTCTCAAGATGTTCACACACAATACCACAGTCATGTGGTATTGAATAAACAGGGAGGAACGAGATCTTATCTTCTTTGCAGGTCAGCACTTCTGGTATGGAATTTTGCTGTCAAATGACTCTTCAGGCAGTTTATATTCCTTTCAATCAAAACATTGTGGCAGACACCCTGAGACAGTCTTTAACTCAGTCCTACAAATGGATGCTTCACAAGAATGTGTTTCTGGACATTATCCACCAGTGGGGTACTCCTCAAGTGGATCTTTTTGCCTCCCCTCTGAACAGACAACTTCCTCTGTTATAAGCCAGTGTCCCAGGTCCTCTGGCTTGGAAGGTGGATGGTCTCTCATTTTCTTGGAAGGAGATGTTTCTTTATGCATTGCCTCCCCTTCCTCTCATTTCGAAACTCCTGTTCAAAATTCAACAGGATGCTCTCAAAATCTTGTTGGTGACTCCCTTTTGGCTGCGACAGCACTGATTCCCTCTTCTTTTGCATTTAGCAAGGGGCAACCATCACAAGTTACCTCACAGGATGGATCTAATCTAATAAGACAAGGGGTGTATCATCCATCCCCACCTGTCACTGGGGATGATAAGATTTTGATTCCTCATAGACACTTTTTTTTTCTGAGGACATGATGCAGGTCCTGCAGGAGGTCAGGAAATCTGATTCTAGGAAATCCTATCTAAATGGAAGAGGTTTTCTATTTGGTGTCTCTCTTGTAAACTGAATCCACTTACTGTGGATGTTCATTTGGTTATCTCCTATGTGTGTGAGTTGCTCAATGCTGGTTTGGCTTCTTCTTTTATTAAGGCTTACTTATCAACTATTTCTGCTTATCTGCCTTTTTCTCCTCCTTTAGCTTCTAGATTTGAGGTGAAACAATTTCTGAAAGACATGCTTAATAGTAGACTGATTGGATTAGGTAAAATATGCCATATTTACAGTACAGAGGTGGTGGCTGCATCCTAGTTTCTCCCTCGTATCTGTGAAAGAGATCAGGCTTGGGTCAACTCATGTCACTGTAGTTGTGATGCTATTCTTCCTCTGTGCATGGGATGTCAGTAGCATGAATGACAACCTTGGCCAACCTATTCCAGGAATCAGCCTTATACAGTGACGTGGTGTTGCCCTCCTGCACGTGGCTATGGTTGTAATGCATTCCTAAGATGCTTAGGCTTCTACATGCATTGTGTAATAATCTTAATAATATTGATCAGATGTGCTCATTGTGCAAATTCAGCAATTCAGAAAAAAATTATATGAGCCCTAATTAATATCATTACACCCTGAAAGGAGAATCTACTTAATATAAGCACTATGAGAGGCCCAAATGTTCACTGTGCTATGGAAGGCAAACAACAATGGTGAATGGTGTTTGAATCGTTTGATTGTTCAAATCTTTGTTATTAAATAAGATTTCTGTTTACATTAAGTAAGTGGCACCTTATGCACATCTACTTGTTTATTCAAGGTTAGCTTCCGGTATATTGTTGAATGTAAGGCCTATGATGCCAGTTTGTCAGTGTTTCAAAATGTATTGGCCAAAATTCTCTTATGGAGTGCACTGAAGGTGTAAGGAATGTAGCAGCATGCAGGTTTGTTACAATTAGGTTGTAGTAACAGCACTGCACCATATGTTTGTGCTGCTGCGTGCCTTACACATATGTGATTAGCCACAGACTTTATACCGCTAACGTTTAATTATTTATTTTATATTTGTTTACTGGGAAAGTCCAACTGGGTGGACATCCATTTTCAGTGGAGGCCAGGGGAGAAAGCTCCACATACAGACAAGTATTAATAATGCACATAGACATATAATAGTAGGGTTACAGTTTTTGTATATAATGTTAAATTACAAGATAAGGTAGCAAAGTTTGAATGACAGTAGTACAGAGAAGATAGATGACTGTTTTTTTTTTATATATTTATCTTATGGTTTAAAACTAAGTTAATAGTCATACATAGCAATTAAGTATCCAAAAAATGTTGCCATTGTAGTCTTGTTTTTACAGTCAGCATACTAGTGGTATACTTTTAAGGTATTAATGTTATATATAAGGATGAAGGGAAAACAATTATTTTTGTTGTTAGTAGTGGAAATTGATTATAAGTGGAGTGGTAGTAGTTTGTATGTGGTGGAAGAAAAACAGAAGTAGTGGAATGGGTGGTTTATATGGTGTGTTGTTTCAAAAACTCTTGGTCAAGGGATAGTGTTGTATATCTTAAAGGGTAACCTGGGGTATTACATAAGTATAGTGTTCATGTGCTTGTAAACTTGCAGTTATGTGCTTGTTGGGGGGAGGGGTTGGATTGTGCTCAGGACATGTATATGTCTGACATTCACATAAAGATTGTTTGAGGATATGCATATCTTATTTTTGGCCCAACTAAAAAATACTTGTTGGCCTATTAGTATAGTATTAGTGTTAGGACTTCTGAGGCGCATGCAGAGCCATTGCCATTGATTACATTGTTTTCCGTAATAACAGATCTATGCAAAAGGTGAAGAAAAAAAATGTATCTAGCAGTGTTTTCATGTTCACCTGAAAGACTATATATATATATATATATATATATATATATATATATATATATATATATATATATATATATATATATATATATATATATATATATATATATATATATATATATATATATATATATCTGGATGCTGAAATGAGGTGGTTCTGGATGCCCTCTGTCTCTATGATAAATGTCTCTTTGCAGTCCACTCCATTGACCAGCCCTTCCGTGACCATGTCTGGTACAAATTTGTCAACAAATGTTAATGTTATGGGTGATCAGGATCATATATTTGATATGATCTTCCACCGGACAACTGATATGACACACACAAAACCTGTAGTACATCCTTCACATCCACTGACACTGGCATTTCTACATCTTAATCACCACCCAACAGAGTTATCACACTACCCACAGACACTTTTTTGTTACTATATCTCAGCAGTCATACTCACAAACTTCGCTGTAAAAGACATGCATTCTTATGCTTCCGTAACCACCTGTGCAAATGATGATAAGTGTTCTGCCTTGTGCATACTGTTATTTGGGTTGCCAGTGTTTGATTTACAGTGTAGCCAGTCTATGTATGGGTAAACACAGTTTGGTATTTTTGCATGCATGACTTTTACTATTGTGTACCTGCTTAACTCTTCTATAGTTATATTGTAAAGCTATGTGCAATCCACTGCTTGTTTGCTAGTGCCATGGTGTACTCTGTCCAGCTCTGTCTGGCATGGTCATCTCCTGCTGCTGGCTGCTCCTCTGACTCCTCATCTGTCTCACCTCCTACTGGCTGTGGTGCTAAAAATTGTGGTCCATGAATGACGCTACCCTGCTGCAATTGCTTCCTTACTATAGAATTATGCAACATAGCACGCATGATCAGTTTTATGACACATTTGTTGGGGTCATACTGCAGGACACTATCTTATGTACCCAGACAGTGAGCGTGTGGCTTCTGCTGCTAAAACACACTCTCTATAAAGCCTCTGTTTTGAGATATGACATGGTTGTGTCCATGGTCAATTTGTTTATGTGCATCTCTATTTGGTGTCATGAGACAAAATTCCATAGCATATCCAACATCACCTGCAAAATGTCTCTGTGGGATGTCACCCCCTCTCAAACTGCTGGTAAAGATCTCTCCATATGTGAGAGTCATAAGAACTACCAGTATGACCTGCTGATACATAGATAATTCCCTGTGAATTACAGACCACCTGGCAGTTAATGGAGTGATACCATTTGTGGTTCATATAGCTTCTTCCTAATTCACCATGTAGGGCATTTATTTCAATGTGGCTACAGTCTATTGCCCTCCATACTTCAGGAAATGAGATGTAGCATAGGAGTCCTGCATGGTGATGGCTCTCATCTGGAGTATGTGGAAACCACAAATGCTTCTCCACATGCTGAAGTATGGCATCAAGAATCTGATGGAATATTCATGAGGAAGATGCCTGTACTCTCACTGTGTCCTCAGTAGGATGCTGAAATAAAAAAAAATATTCCTGGAAGTCTGTAAGCCGAGGCGTTAGAGTTTTGAGTTTTTTATTAAATATGTGTTTGTGCTGTGGCCAGTTGTGGATTTCTTCTTGCTGCTCTTCTTCAAGTTGTTACATAATAGGTTGCTGAAAGATCCCTGTAGCTATTATTTGTAGAGTTACACATACATTTGAATTCACTGGGAGGGTACTCCACAAGTTATCCAGGAGGATATATGTCCATAATTTGTTGCTTGGTTTCCCTGTCTGTACTGTAATGATCCACTATGTTATTGTCATGGAAAGTGTGATAACCAACCACTGGACCAGTAATAAAGGAGCCTCAATCCTCACGACTGGCACCAGTGGGGGATGTACATTGGGAGGATGACATGTACACTCACAGTATTTTTCAGATGCAGCTCTCTAGATCAAGTGCAATTTCTCTTAAGAGCACAAAGAGACCAGTCAGTCCGGGGCTGGTTTCTCCCTCTTTTGCCAGATCCGCAAAAAGACTGCCCACTGGCACAGCTATAGAGTTGAGATCTCAGCCGAGTGGCGAATCCAAGACCTCCAAAACTCTCTCTGTCTGATCAGTACTTTGCATCCCTGCCCATGTAGCTGACACACACACACTCTTTGAAGCTTGATTTATACACACAGAGACACACACACACACACACACACACACACACACACACACACACACACACACACACACACACACACACACACACAAGCACACACAAAAACACACACACCTGGGAAAGGCTGGCACAGGTTTACTAGCTATGCCTCCCTTTGCTCAGACAAAAAGGTAGTTATAACACCCACCAGTCAGCTATTTATCAGCTATGTTAAGGCCATTAACAAAGGTTGTCCAATCTTACTGTGTAATGTTACTATGAATACAAATGGTAGTTTGACTAAGCACAAGGTTATTAGGAGTGGCCTACATAGTGTCACCAAATAAATATGCAAGTACTCTCAGAACGTAATATCTCTAGAGAGACCAGCCACAATTAAAGGTTTACATATATTTAATAACTAATAAAAGAACAAGACTATACTAAATACATATATACAGTAACATCAGGGTTTAAAATCATGGGAAATATTTAAAATAACATTGCAGGACAGCATCAAATAAATAAAGAAAAACATCTAAATTAAGCTTTTCTATATTCCTGACTATATTTAAGAGAATTACTATACCCTAGTACAATTACTTAATTAGATCAGCAAGGCAGATGTGTGGTGAATGGATCTTGTCAGGTGCAAGACAGAATACAGAATGCTATCACTCTCAGAGAGTTCTTAAATTGATATCTCAAATATTACTGCTGGGACAGCTTGCGGAATTACATCATTTATTGTCATCTGACTCTATCCCAGGTAAAACACCCTCTACTGAACGTTAGCAGTATTTAGCACCCACCTGTGAAAATACATACACAAGGGCTATTCCTCTTATATTTTTTTACAGAAAAATTTTTAGCACAGACATTGTGTCTGTTGCTGCACTGAAACTGAACGATAACATATATTTATGGCCTGGCCATAAAGTAATTTAATTTCAGCTATTTTTCTGAAGTTAGCCTTTTGTATTCCAGTTTCCACTGTTAAAATATATGTATCTAAACAATTACAATAGTGTAGGTGCATTTCTGTTCTATTCCAGTGGGGCATGCTGTGGTTACATTTTAAGCACTTTGCAAAAACCTTTATAACCTTTTCAACATACACTTCGGTACCAGCAGTTGGATATACACCTGACATACAGCTCTAATACAGTTGTAACACAAACATCTTATATGAATCATGTTGATATTCACAAATGGCATATAATTATTTACAAAATTCCAGATAGCTGTGCTGGCAGTATCTCTCTTTGTAACTAACACTTCTATATAAATCATGCTGATATTCACAAATCACATAATTATTTAGAAAATTCCAGCTAGCTAGGCCGGCAGTATCTTCTTTCATTACACTTCTTCACCCCTCAAAGACTCAAGTTAGTTTTTCAATTGACCCTTGAGAAACATTGCTTGAGAGGAATGAGTGTATCTGGGAATACATTTGCCCATTCCCTGTCTTGAGATTCCAGCTGCCTTTGCATTGCTGATCCCATTACAGTGTTGCACTGTCATATCATATACCTGCAACCCCAGGCTCCACCTTTGCAATTTGTGATTTTGCTGGCTGGCTCCCTGTAGCCATAGATCCCCCTCAGACTCCTCCTGCCTCTTACTGCATATACTTAGCAGCAGGGCCTCCTTATCACGATAAGGTTTCATCATGTTCAAATGGTACAGTTTGTGCCCCTGACTCCTGCCTAGAAGTTCTACCATGTAGCTAACATCACTGACATTCCTTACCACCTTGAAGGGTCCATCCCAAGTTGTCTGCAGCTTGTTGTATCTGACAGGAATGAGAACCATAACCTGCAGCCCCATGGCATACTCTCTACCTTGGGCATTCCTGTCATACCAGACTTTTTTCTGCTAATGGCCTTCTACCAGGTTCTCCTGGGCCAAGCCCATGAGTTGCCTGAGCCTTGTCCTGTGGTTTAGGACATATGCCACAACAGACTCCTTGTTGGATTCACACTCACCCTAGCAATCATCATGAATTAAATCTGAAGGTCCCCTCACCCTATGCCAATACAGTAACTCAAAAGGTGAAAAACCTGTGGATTCCTGGAGTAACTCTCTGTAAGCAAAAAACAGATAGGGCAAATATTTGTCCCACTCTCTCTTAAACTGGTCTGCAAATGCCCATAGCATGGTCTTTAGTATAGAGTTTAACCTCTCAACCAGGACATTCGTCTGAAAATGGTAGGGGGTGGTCTTTAGGTGCTTCACCCCACAGTGCTTCCACAGACAAGCCATCAGGTCTGACATGGAATTAGCACCTCTGTCAGTTAGTATTTCTTTTGGGAAACCTACCCTGCTAAAAATCTCTAATAAAGTATTTGTCACATTTTTTGCCTTGATGGAGGGCATAGCCACCACCTCAGGGTATCTGGTAGCATAATCTAATACCACTAGGATATACTTCTTCCCTGTGGAACTTGGAGTTCTCAGAGGCCCCATAGTATTCATAGTTACCCTCTAGCATCTTGGGGCAATGCAGAAATTGCCTCATGTACACAGGCATCCCTCCTACCACCCAACACTACAACCTGTAAGAGATGCACTTATATAGCCAAACTGGAAGCAAAGCTCTTTTCACCTAAGACTGGACTAGACAGTCAAGAGGAGAAGGTAAACACTTGCACCACACCACACTCATCACACAGTCCCTCAAAACCTATACTACCAAAACTCACACATAGAAACACGAAACACACACCTACATTTGCGGAAGATCTCAATAAAAATCTTCTCAAGCAACATAGACCTCCAAAGCAGAAACGCAAGCAACATCCACCCCCAACACAACCCAAATGACACATAGCCCACAAACTCAGTGTGCCACTCAACCACAGCCCATAAGGCATAACAACATACCCAACACTCTAGTCATAAGTGACTCTATAGTCAGGCACTCTACAGGCTAAACAAGGAGAAAGTTACTGTCAGCTGCCTGTCGGGTGCCAGGATCCGCCACATAACACATGCACTCAAGGTCACTCCACAATAAGTACAAATATGATTCTGTCATTGTCCATGTCGGTGTGAATGACATGAGATGTACCTCCCTGGGCTACATGAAAAGAGACATGGAGGAGCTCTCTGATCTTGTAGCCCAGGCAGGTATGGCCCTAGCCCTGAGTAGCATCCTGCCATCACCCAGAATGACACCACAGTACAAGGACAAAATAATTGACTTCAACAATTGGCTAAGCTTCTGGTGTCATTGTAAGGGGATCCAGTGCCTGTCTGCATGGATGACATGATCGACAGACCATGGTGCTTTGCGAGAGATGGCCTGCACCTGTCACCCTTGGGATTCCGGATACTGGCTAAGGCTCTTGCCACCCCTATAGTGCCTTTTTTAGGCAAGGTTCAAATGACAAATTCGCCACCTTAACAGGTACAAGCAAGCAAAATCTGATGGCAATGTTACTCAATGTTAGAAGTCTAAACCTCAAAATGCATTCACTTGAGGCACTCCTTAAAATGGAGAACATCGACATCTGTGCAGTGACAGAGATCTGGTTCAAGGCACCAGAGAGCACCCCTGCATTACCAGGCTATAATTCATACCACACATTTTGGCCACCTAACCTGGACTGAAACACTAAAGGTGGAGGCGTGTCCATATTCATTAAGGATATCCACTCCTCCAGGCTAGTTGCTCAGCATAATGCATCCGAGATTATCCAAGTGCAACTAACTCTGGGCAAGACTGCAATCCAAATTGTAACTTGCTACAGATCCCCCACCATGCCCCAGGATTCCCACTTCTCATTTCTTGATACACTGGAAAATATTAGTGTACAACCCAACACCCTAATAATGGGCAATTTCAACTACCCCACCATTAACTGGGAAAACTACTCATATACCAACTCTTTTGTTCAACATTTTCTGGAATTCATAAATTCCAATGCCTTGGATCAACTTATCCACACCCCCACCAGGGGGAGCAATATCCTAGACATGGTCATTACCAACATGGGCGACCAGTGTTCCACACCAGAGGTCAATTCCTCGTTGGTCCGATCCGACCACAAGCTAATCAGCCTAGACATCCACATCCTGCCCCCACCCCCCCCCCCATTAGGGAAACCACTGTAAAAAAAAATTCCAAAGCCAACTTTACACTTCTTAAGACAGAAGTGGCAAACTTCATGACACCCATGCAAATGGACAATAGAGGTATGACTGCTGAATCCTACACAAATGCACTTTATAAGAACTTGCCTGAGGGCATGGATCGTGCTATCCCTAACAGAACCAAGATGCTATCCTCCAAAAAAAGGAAGCCAATCTGGTGGTCCCCTGCCATAAACAAACTCTACAACAGAAGAAAGAAACTGTTGCAAAAAAGAGTAAAATCCCATGACTGGAGGAACTCCCTGGTCAGCCACAGTAAGAAGCTGAGAACCCTCATAAAATCATCCAAAGCTAGTTAGGAAAACAAAATCACCACTTATTCCAAGGACAGCCACAAAGCATTCTATAGCTATGTCAAGAATCTCAATGGCAACACTCATATCTGCTCTGAGTTACAGCACAATGGCACTAAATATGCAGAACCAACTGATATTGCCAACATCTTGGTAGATAGGTTCAGTGCTAACTCACCCCCTAAAAGGCCGATCTCTATACTGGAAGAATGCAAAGTTCCTGTAATCATGGATGCTCAGGTAAAAACCACACTCTCCAAAGCCAAGAACACAGCATCCATAGGACCTGACAACATCCCAGGCTGCGTTCTTCACAAACTGCAGAATGAACTGGCACCCCACCTAAGCACCATGTTCAATCATAGCCTCACCTCAGGCTTTGTGCTCACTGAATGGCACACAGCAATGGTTATCCCACTCCACAAAGGGGGAGCCACCACGGACATTGGGAACTACTGCCAAATCAGCCTAACGAGCCAGGTCTGCAAGGCCATGGAATGTATCATCATGGATCTTATACACAAAGACATTGGTAATCTCCAAACTCTGGATCCCACCCAGTTTAGGTTTGTAAAAGGCAGATCATGTCTCTTAAACCTGATAGACTTCTTTGAAGCAGTCACCAAAGTCGTAGACGAGGGTAAGGTGGTTCACACAGCCTATCTAGATCTTGCCAAGGCTTTTAACACCATCCCCCAGTCTAGAATTATAAATAAACTTAATAAACTAGGTAGAAATCCCTATGTCACAAAATGGGTTGCCAACTGGCTCACTGACAGAATACAGGATACACTGTGAAAGTTCATAGGTTCATAGGTTCATAGGTTCATACTAGGCTATCTGCCCGAGGGCATTTACAAGCCTAGCCCATCGTTTTGTGGCTTACGCCACCCCTTTAGTATGGGGAACTATACCCATTATTTTGCTGTGCCTCTGTCGAGCAGTGACACTGAGGTAATCCCTGGGGTATATCTGCGATCTCCCATCCATTGGTCAAGATTTCTCTTGAACAAGGCCAGCGAGGTGCTCTGCCTCACATGTATCGGGATTTTGTTCCACAGCATAGGGAGTCTTTGGGTGATGAATCTATCCCTCCAGCATGTCCTATTAATAGCCGTGTCGAGGTTTATAGGTAGAAGTAGAAGACTTCAAATCCGACTTCAGACCAGTGACAAATGGAGTACCACAGGGTTCAGTCCTGGGTCTTCTCCTCTTTGGTATCTACTTTTCTGAAGTACAGGCTAACATAGAAGGTCTTTGGCTAATGAAGTTCACAGATGACTGCAAACTAGGAGCCATAATCGAAACTCCTAACAATGTGGACATTCTACCAAAGGGCTTCATGGAGACAGATGCCTGGTGTCAAAGCCATGGCCTCAAGCTCAATGCCAAAAAGTGTATTGTCATCCCCTTTGTAAAAACTCTGTACCCATGAGCTACCATATAGGCGGTAGTCTACTTAACACCGAAAGTGTGATAAGAGACCTTGGGACACAGGTGGACAGTAGTCTCTCCTTTGATAATCACATCACCACAGTAGTCATGAAATCCTTCTGTGTGGCACACCTCATCACAAACGGTTTCTCATCCAGGAAAAAAGAGGTCATCGTTCCCCTCTACTCGTCACTCATTAAATCCATTATAGAGTACAATGCCCCTTTTGGTATGTACCTCACACGACATCTACAACAACTGGAAATGTCACAGAAATACGTCACAAAGAGGATTAACAGTCTCAAACAGATGCCCTATGCAGACCGTCTCAAAAAAACCCAGCTTTACTCCATTGCATATCGCCTACTCAGAGATGATCTCTGCCTAACATACAAAGCTATGTCAAATCCAGAGCTGTTGGACATGCTCCACTTAAAGAAATTCCAATGCACCTGAGCTACACACTCTAGGGACCTAAACCTTATCACTACAATAAACAGAATATGCTGGAGAGATAGATTCCTGTCCCAGTGACTTCCCATACTCTAGAACAAACTACCTGTCTCTATCAAACAAAGCTCCTCATTGGCACTCTTCAAGAAAAATCTTGATGATTGGATAGGAAATAGGAAATTCACCTCGGGGATCACCTCTGTGGCTCTGCTCAACAGGAGCAGAGGAAAATAATTTTCTTGGGTGGCAAAAGCCAGAGTACCTTTTTGGCTAGGCTTATATAGGCCCTAGGGCCCTACTGCTCACAGGTCCTGCAGTACTCTGTTACATCTCTGGAAATCCCAGGCCAATAAAGCTTCTGCATAATATGTCTCTTTGTATGCTTTATGCCCATATAACCTGCAAAGAGAATATCATTGGCTATGGCTAGAAGTGCCAAGTGGTAGGCTCTGGACACTACCAACTTTTGACAATCAGGTGCCTTACTGGCTACCTCCATCAGGTCTTGTTACGTAGGATTTGAAAGCTGAGTCTATCTCAACTCTCTTTGTAACCCTTCCTAGCTCCCCTTCCAGAGGAAGTAGGGTATTTTCTGACAGCGGTGCCTCATTGTCAGCCTGGGTACTACTACTCACCTCTGCCCTTGCAGTCTTTCTGTCCAAGAGAACATCAGTACCCAGCAGCTGCTGTGGCTCACCTTCAGTCTCACTGCTATAGAGTAGCTCCCTCCTTGAAGTAGCCATTACACCAGTCCAGGCTTCATGTCTGCAGTCTGTCTGGGTCCCCCCAGGTTTGTCTCCAAGACTGACTCCATGTAACTGCATGCACACAATGTACTGCATTATCAAAATCATTCCCTATCAGGACATCTGCAAGGATATCCTCAAACACACCTACTTTCCTACTTCCTTTTCTACCCTCCTAGTCAAGGTGAACCCTAGCCAAATGTATTTTGGATGGGGTCCCTCCTAAAGTTCTGACTGGAGTAGATTGCCCAAGCAAGTAGTACTCCTCTGTAACCATTGCAGGCTTCACAATGGTTATGTCAGAGGCTGTGTCTCTCTTAGCACTGGCCTGTTTCCCATCTACTAGGATGGGATATAAGCTCTTGTAGTAGTTTAGTAACCTAGTTATCTCTAGACAACTTACTGCTAGCATGCTGTCATTTCCTCATACTGGCTCTCCCAACCTTTGTTCTCTACCTTCCCTCCATGGACATCTATATGCTACATGGCCCCGTGGTTGCATTTAAAACACTTAACCCTTGGTCTTGGCTATTACCTCAACTAATGACTTCCCCTGCTACTGGGAGACTTTGAGTGGTTTAGACTGCCCACCATGGGTTCCCTTAAACCCACGTGCAGCACTGGGTGTCCCTTTCCTGTGCAGTGATGCCCTGCTTGCTAGGTATAGGTATCCCTTTTACCTCAACTCATCTGTGGTATTGCATTGCCTATCTGCAAACCAGATTCTCATGTCCTCGGGTAAAGTGCTAAGGGCTTGTTCCCTCACCAAAAGGTCTGCCAGCCCTTCAAAAGTGGTGACCTGACACACCCTTACACATCTATGACAATAAGTGCTTAACTCAGTAATATATTCAGGCACACTTTTATCTGCCTTGCATCTATGCTGATGAAACTTTTCCTATAAGCTTCAGGTGTTAACTTAAAGCATTCTGACATACACATTTTGACTGTATTATAATTTAAAGCAATCAATATCAGATAATTTAGAGATAACAGTTACAACTTTACAATGGAGTAAGGGGGTCAGGAACCATACCCAGGGCCCTTGGTCAACATTATACTGTTTACATACCCTTTCAAACATATGAATGAAACTATCAGAATTATCACCCTCTGTAAATTGTGGAAGAAACTTACTGACCTTTATTGCTTCTGGGCTTGATTACTTCCTTCCCTATTACCTCCATGACCCTGGAGAAGAGTCAGCATCTCCTTTTCATGTTGCCTGTGTCTCAAATTTTACTCAGCTTCCAGACATCTCAGTCTCTCTGCTGATTCTGCTTAGACCTCCAAATGCCGCAGTCTCTCTGGTGATTCTATTTCCAAATGTTTGGCCTCTGGTTCAAGTCTCTTTAACTCCAGATGGATTTTTAAGTCCTCTGTAGAAAGGTTGGACTGTAAATTTTCTGAGAGCTGTACATCCTCAAGGCCAGTCTGGTTGTCCTCCTGGTTGCTGGTTTGTGATGCAGCTGTAACTAAGGCTGCAATCATTTCTGCTTTATTCAGGTATTCATGCACCAGTCCTTTGGCCTGGCACATCTCAGCCAACTGGCTCCTTGTCAGCTTGCCATACTCCTCTGCTGACATCCTTGCCTGCTCTCCCTGACTAACGAAGCTCACAAAAAATAAATACAACTATTGTGGTGTGAAACTCTGAATGTTCACTGTGTGGCTGATTGAGAGTACAAACACATCCTTCATTGACCAGTGTTTACAGGCTACATGAATTCAATATCAACACCACTGAATCCCAATATGTGATATGGTGATCCCACCACTGCCACCAATAAATGTGACATCCCACCACTGGACCAGTAATCAAGGAGCCTCAGTCCTCACCACTGGCACCAGTGGGGGATGTACATTGGGAGAATGACAGGTACACTCACAGTATTTCCAGATGCAGCTCTCTGCACCGAGTGCAATTTCCCTTAAGAGCACACAGACCACAGTCGGTCCAGGGCTGGTTTCTCCCTCTTATGCCAGATCTTCAATAAGACTCCCCACTGACACAGCTATAGAGCTAAGATTTCTGCTGAGTGACCAAGCCAAGACCTCCAATACTCTCTCTGTCCAAACAGTCCTTCGTGTCCCTGCCCAAGTACACACACACACACACACACACACACACACACACACACACACACACACACACACACACATCTAGGAAAGGCTGGCACAGGTTTACTAGCTATGCACCCTTTTGCCCAGATTAAAAGGTAGTTATAACTGCCACCAGCCAGCTGTTTATTGGCTACTTTAAAGCCCTTAACAAAGGGTGACCAATATTACTGTGTAATGTTACTATCAATACAAATGGTAGTTTGACCAAGCACAAGGCTATTAAGAGTGGCCTACACAGTCTCACCAAATAAATATGCAAGTACTGTCAGAACTTAGTATTTCTAGACAGACCAGCTACAATTAAAGGTTTAAATATATATTTAATAATTAATAATAAAGGAACAAGACCATACTAAATATATATATATATATATATATATATATATATATATACAGTAATATCAGAGTTCAAAATCGCAGGAAATATTTAAAATAACATTGCAGAACAGTCTCAAGTAAATAAAGAAAATCATCTAAGTTAAGCTTTACTATATTCCTGACTATAAGAGAATTACTATACCCTAGTACACATAATTAGAGCAGCAAGGCAGAATACAGAATGCTATCTCTCTCTCTCTCAGAGAGTTCTTAAATTAATATCTCAAATATGACTGCTGGCATAGCTTGTAGAATGAAACCATTTCTTGTCATCTGACTCTATCCTAGGTAAAACACCCCACTGCTGAAAGTTAGCAGTATTTAGCATCTGCCTGTGAAAATACATATACAAGGGCTCTTCCTCACATCTTTGCAGATCCTGGAAATCATAAACAATAAAACACATCCAAGATACAGAAAACATCTCAGCACAGACATTGTGTCTGTTGCTGAACTGAAACTGAAAAATAACATATATTTATGGCCTGCTTGTTTCTGCTCGCCATACAAATTCACTTACTATAATACAAAAAGTTTTCTGTATCTAGCCCTAGCTTGTGTGCAGATTGTGCAGGGCTATTTACCATGTTAGTTCAATGAACAGATTGTGTATCAGATTTAGCAGAGCTATTTCACATGTTAGTTCAAGCAACATATTGTGTATCAGGATCTGTGTCATTAATAACTTTTTGGCATTAAGCTTATTTTATTGTATTGTATAGTATTGCATTGTATTTAGTTTTGGTTAACTGGGTATAAGCTCTAGAGCAAGTATAATTTCTCATGGGAAACAGAATACTAAGTCACACAATAAGCAAATGAAAACTGAATCAACTTTGGGACTATAGAACAAAGCTTGTTAAACACTCATTTTCTTGAAATTAAAATAAAACTTCTAGTTCAAATGATATGGCTCTACATTGACCCTTAAGTGATGGGGAGGGGAACAAGAAATACTCATTAGAGACTGTTGTACCTCTGTTCCATTACAGCTGTTGACATCATTCAATGGTCTTTAATGATTAACACTGATATCAGCAATGTGAATCTCATGATTCCTTTCTTAATATAGTTAGCATTCATGTGCAACAGAGTGAAGCCCTATATCTCAGAACTTCTGATCTGACTAGCTTTCTGTGCTGCCCACTTTGGAAATGAGGTAAACATCTTTCAGGCTTATCTATAAAGGGTGTGCCAGTCCAGCTCCAAACCAGATTATTTATCTGTTATTGTTTAAAGTTAAAAGAGATGACAATATTTCGTTCTTTACAAAAAATAAATTATGGAATAATTTACTGATTAATACAGACGCATCAGTTTCAAGTTACAAATAGACCTTTACTAAGAGATATGAGTGTAGTTTTGTCAGGATTTAAAGGGTCAAAGATTTCAGGGTTAACAGTTCTAACTGTAATACTCCTGTACTAGGTATGGACATGTCATAAGAGTTACATATTGATTTAGACATGAGTAACAAGATTTTAAGGAAAAATTAAAATTGTACCTAATGTACAGTAGTGCAAATAGATGACACTTGTTAAGAATTTATGTGCAGTACATTGTGGACATGTGCAGAATTTAAAGAATTGTTTATGACAGAAACATACAGATTTATGGGTGAAAGATAAATTACATTCCAGTTCATCTGCCAAAGCTGAAGTACAAGCAGTCAAGCTACCACATTTTCAGTAACAGCATCTTAAGACATACTGAGAGTGGCCAATAAGGAAAAAAAAAGGTAACAGTATGACTTTACCAGTCTGGATCATAGGATTATAGGATCATAGGAGATTACTAGGCTAATGGCCCTGGGGCCCTTAAAAGCCTAGCCAAGAATTTATCCCCAGAAAAGAAATCTCAGTCAGCATGTTACCCCTGTCAATGAGGGATACAGGTAGAACTCCTGGGACAGATTTGTAGTTTCCTATCCACTCATCAAGATTGTGCTTGAAGAGGGTCAGTGACGTACTTTGTTTGACATTTATGGGGGGTATATTCCAGTGATGAGGCAGCCTCTGAGAGACAAACTGGTCTCTCCAGCAGTTTTGTTAATGTCACATATTAGATTTAGGCCTTTCGATTGGGTAATGTGTGAGGAGTTAGACTTATGGATATGGAGCATCTCTAGTAGAGCAGGGTCTGAGATTGCCTTGTAGGTGAGACACAGATCACCTCTGAGCAATCTGTATAATACCGAGTAGAGCAATAGTGATTTGAGTCTGTCCACATAGAGCAGGTATTGGAGGCCATGGATTCACTTTGTGAGGTATTTCTGTGGCCTTTTCAGTTGGCGCATGTGTTTGAAGAGGTACATACCAAATAAGGCATTGTACTCAATTATTGGCCTAATGAGGAAGGTGTACAGACAGGTAATAACCTCCCTTTTTTCTGGATGGAATCCCTTTATTTATGAGATGAACCAAGTAAAAGGCTTTTCTGACCACTGCCGCTACATGATTGTCGAATGTGAGATTGTTGTCAACCTGTGTACCTAGGTCTCTCATCACAAGTTGTGTGCTTAGGGGGTTGCTGTTGATGTGGTAATCAGTAGGGGCCATGTTTTTGCCAAATGCTATGATAACACATTTTTTTTGCATTTAACTTAAGACAATGAATTTGGCACTAGTCATTTATTGCTGTGAGACCCTCTTTTAGTATGTTAACATCATTTGGGGAGTCAATGACAACACCCAACTTACAGTTGTCTGCAAACGTGGTCAGCCACAGGCCTTTTGTCTTTGCCTGGACCTCTGAGAAATAGATGTCAAACAGTAGGGGCCCTAGGACAGATCCCTGGGGAACACCACTAGTGACAGGTCTGCTGTTGAAGGTGGAGGCACCTATTTTGACCTTGTAGGTCCTATCAGTGAGCCAGTTGGCCACCCACCTGATGAGACAGGGATTAGCACCAAACTGTGTTAGCTATTCGATGATGCCTGAGTAGAGGATTGTGTCAATGACTTTGGCCAAGTCAAGGTAAGCTGTATGTACTGACTTTCCCTCATCCAGTGACTTGGTGACAGTCTCAGAAAAGTCAACCAGGTTCAACAGGCAAGATCTGCCCTTGATGAATCTGACCTGGGTGGGGTCAAGTGTTTGGAGATTGCCTATGTCATTGTTTAGGAGGTCCATAATAATACACTCCATGGCCTTACAGTAGTGGCACCACCTTTGTGTAAAGGGATGACAATGGCAGTTCTCCACTCTGCTGGAATGAAGCCTGTACTTAGGCTATGGTTGAATAGCGTGCTCAATGGCAATGCTAGTTCTTGCTGGAGATTGTGCAGAATATAGCCTGGAATACTATCAGGTCCCATGGAAGCTGTGTTCTTTGCCTTGGATAGGGCCATTAATACTTGCTCTACAGAGATGTGAGGTGCGGGACAAGTATCAGGGATGTCGAATGGGCCTTTGGGGGGACAGGGTGGTGAAGTTTGCACTGAACCTATCTGCTTGCAGATTGGCTAAGTAAAAAATGTCAGTGTAAGTGGTGCCGTTAAGTACTAATTCCGAACAAACCTGGGCTTTGTCATGGAGGTTCCTGACGTAACTGAAAAAAGGCTTTGCGGTTAGCCTTTGTTTCGGAGGCTAGACTTGATTCATAATTGGCTTTGAAGGTTTTCACTAGTGTTATAGGACAAGACCAGCTTATTAAAATGTATATTAATTTAATGATGCTATAATATGATTGTTAAAAAAAAAAAAGCAAATATAATTTGTATACAGGGCTGGGAAAAATACAGCTTCATAAGCTACAGTATTGCTGTTTCTTAACTGCATTCTTTTAATATGTAATAAGGAAAAAGTGCGTGTTGCGTGAAGAAGGCATGTTAGTTACTACAAAAGGAATTTGTTAGCCTGACTCATCCAGGCTAGGAGTGCTTTGTTGCTAGGGCAGGTTTGAAACATTCAAGATCAGAAACAAGACCCCCTGGAAGCAGGTGGATCATGTATAGACAGGTGTTCACGTGAAGTCTGAGGTGAAAATCATAAGGGATGAGGACATTTGCAAAGTTTTCTATTAGCTAGAGTCATTGTAATTTAATGAAAGTGCATGATCAGGTTTGATAAGGAAAATGTAATGAAGACTGTCTCCCAGCTCTGTAAGAATAACATTTCTGTTTGCACATCCTAAAGTGTTGTTCCGGACTGAAGGCATAAAAGGTAAATTATTAATGTTACTTATTTATGACTATAACAATTTGGTGCCATTCTCCGGATCTGAACTTTGGTATTGCTGCAGAGCAGTTCTGGAATAGGGCCCATCACAGATTTTCTGTGAATTCCACACAGCTTTATTTGGAATAGTCAGAGACTCAGGGTGTGCAAACATACTAGCCTTGGCAGTAAAATTGTTTTGTAAGGGGAAAGGGTTGGTTTGTGTTTTTTTTTCTTTCTTTCTTTTAGACAATTTTAGCAAAATGTAAGTGCATGACTGTGTGTGTACAAAAAGTGCATGTCCGTGTTTATAGTATAAATGCATGACTGTGTTTTTGTTTGACTGAGTTGTTTGTAAGGTATATAAGTAATAATAGGAGGACCCCCACAGCAAATGAGTATAGTAAATGCATCACTAACACTCTTCAGGAGAAACCTTGATGAGTGGATGGGTAACAGAAAATACACCCCTGGGTTCACTTCATTGGCTCTGCTTGACAGAGGATCAGTTAATTAATCAATGGGGCAGCGAAAGCTGACACACTCTGGCTAGGCTTATAAATGCCCTCAGGCAGATAGCCTAGTACCTACCTATGAACCTATGTACATACAGTAAAGGACAAATTAACACAAGGAGGCATCTTATGCCGAGGGTGGTACCCTCAGGACTGAAAGGTAAGAAGTATGAGAGATGTTTTATTCTGTCAATGTATGAATGTATGAGAGAAAGAAAAGAAAAAGTTAAAAGTTAAAGATAAAGTTAAAACAAGTTCATGAGCCCACCGCATGATTAGGACGTAAACTGTAAAGTTAAAACAAGTTCATGAGCCCACTGCATGATTGGGACATAGACAATACAAGTTCATGAGCCCACCGCATGATTACGACGTAGACTGTAAAGTTAAAACAAGTTCATGAGCCCACTGCATGATTGGGACGTAGACAATACAAGTTCATGTGCCCATAGCATGATTGGGATGTAGACTATATACTGCTAAAACAGATTCTTGAGCCTACCGCATGATAAGACGTAGAGGTATGCGTTGTTAAAATAAATTTATGAGCCCAAAGCATGCTGATACTTAGTGTGATTGTGTGAAAGTACCCTTAGAGGGTCCAAAAGAGTGGTCAGTTCTGGACACAATACCGATCCACCCCATTATCCCGACCAGTGCTGGAGCTGTAACTTTTGAGCTCATGCAGGGATGAAAGCATGGGGGTGCTGTGAGAAAAGGCTGATTGAAACCTCTCCTCTGTTGCTGCATGCCGACAGACTTCCTACCCTTCCCTCCCTGTATGGTATGTGGATTACTACAGTTATTTTCTGTCTTCGGAGCTGTCAGGATCCAGGCATTGTAAGGTAAGCCTAACATTTTTATTATTACTTATTTATAAAATAAGAAAAATGGGAGCAAAGATAAACAAGCTAGATCAAATCCCTGAAAAAGGGAACACCTGCTATTTTATGTAGTTTAACTGTGGGGAGGAAACTTGTAAATATTTGCATGATTGGTTTCAGCTTACTAAGAATTGTTCTGGTGGGGTATTTCCATTAAATGGAACTTATAAGACTAAATTGCTGACATTGAAAGGTATTTTGGAAAAAAAAGAAAAGCAAAGTAAGTGAGGAACAAATGACAGCATTTTATTCTTGGTACAGTGAAGCACTTAAAAGGCAAAAGGAGTCAGCATTAAGAGGGTTGCAGGATGTTAATAAGAAATTGTTGCAACAAGTAAAAGAGGTTAAAACGGCAGTACAGACCAATATAAAGGGATCCCTTTATCCTGTCTTAGCAGGTTTGGAACAAACTGAAGATGGCCAAAAAGCAGAAACTTCTGAAGAGGATGATAATCCTCCAGTTGCTACTGCATCCCCACCCCCATATGCACCAGTGCAGGTACCTCCTGTACAAGACTCTGTTGTTTCTCATACCACTCTACCTTTCAGTCTGCTGCCCATTGGACACCCAGTTCGTGTGATACTGCTACAGCTCAGACTGGTTCCCCTGTTCAATCTTCATCTTCTGAACAGGCATCTGGAGTCAAGGGGGGTTCTTCTTCCTATCCTTCACAGATAGCTTCTACTTCCCCAACAGGGGCATTAGTATTTGATACTCCTGTATCTCACCATACATGCTCACATGACAAGAGACTACAACCTCTGAAGGGGATCTAATGGCACCTCTTAGGGAAATTTTTGGGGCTAACAATAGGGAACTTGTTCATCGTCCTTGAACCCCTGCTGATTTGCATACTATGTCTAAAATGTTTCTAAATATTAGAGAAGATCCATTAAAATTCAAAGAAGAATTAAAAGCTATAATAGAATGTTACAATCCTACGTTGACAGATTTAAATCTACTGCTGAGGCTAGTACCCTCAGAGAAAATAAGAAAGCAATTACTGGAAAAGGCTGAAATAACAGATTTCACTCTCATAGGGAATGCATTAACAGATAAATGAACAGCACTGTTAAACAAGATTACAGATGTGTGTCAAGTTAGGACTGACTGGTCTAAAATACAGGCATGTAAACAAAATAAAGGGGAAGCCCCTGTAGACTATTTGAGTCACCTTAAAACAGTATTTGCTAGACATTCAGGAATACCAGACCCAGAAGAGCAAGCTAAGACAGCTATTGCAGAAGTCTTTGTGCAGGGTCTGCAAGTCCCTGTACAAAATCAAATAAAACAAGTGCTCATAGACTGGCAAGGAAAGGACTTAAAGTCTTTACTGAGTGCTGCAAGTCACTGTACAGAGTATCAAGACAAATTAAGGAAGGATACTGAGTATAAGCTGTTAACTTTACAAATCAGGCAACTAGAAAACCCAAGGGGTCGAAGCAGAAGCAGGGGAAGGGTAGATGAATTGCTAGAGGATTTAGCAAAAGTGCTGGTTAAGGCTAACAAGGTGCAGCTGGTTGGCAACAATGAGCTGGCAGTGCCCCACCAGATTCATCTAACACATCTTGCTTTAATAGTGGAGAAGCAGGACATTGGAGAGGGGAGTGCCCACACAGGCAAATGCAAAGAGTGCAAGACACTTGGACTGAGTGGCAACCAAATTATAATAATGCAGTTTTTCCTCCACCACCCTCTCAGATTGGAAGGAGTCAGGAAGCTTCATACTGACTAAGTCAAGGAAATAACACAGAAGTAAATCTTAACCCTCTGCTGCCAATAGATCAAAATAGACCCTACGTTAGATGAAAATAAATTCAAAGAAAACTCCATTTCTGGTCGACACTGGAGCCACTAGGTCAGTACCAAAAATTACTTCAGATAGTCAAATACCAGTATCAGCGCATAAAGTCATGGCAGTTGGAGTAACAAATACTACGGTTACATATCCTGTTTCAGAACCCATACCCATTTCTCTAGGTCCAGTCGAAGAAAAGCATTCTTTTCTTTTGAGTACTACTGCACCAGTAAACCAACTAGGAAGAGATTTGTTATGTAAGCTGAGTTGTGCTATTTACTGTACCCCAGAAGGGGTGTATCTAAATGTTCCAACAGAATCAGAGGGGAAAGTACTGGCAGCTTTAGCAGAAGCTGAGGAGCAGCCTGCTGGAAGCTTACAGGCAGATGGAGAGTTACTACCGCAGGTACCTGCCAACTTGTGGGCTAAGCATGCTGATGAAGTAGGTATACTGAAATCAGCAGAACCAGTAAAAATAAAATTAAATCCATGAAAATCTCTCCCTAGAGTTCCACAATATCCACTAAGGCCAGAAGCAGAGCAGGGAATCAAACCTGTAATTCAGTCTCTAATACAGCAAGGAATAATAATACCAGCTAAAAGCCCTTGTAATACTCCTATTTTTCCAGTGAAAAGGCTAGGGAAGGATGCTTACACATTTGTACAAGACTTAAGCTCTGTAAATAATGCAGTACTGCTTACTTTTTCTGTTGTTCCAAATCCAGCAACAATACTGAGTTGCATACCACCTACAGCTAGTTACTTTTCTGTGATTTATGTTTAGCATTCTTTTCTATACCTGTTTACCCTGACAGTCATTTTCT
The DNA here is from genome assembly GCF_019279795.1 of Protopterus annectens. Classification (NCBI taxonomy): domain Eukaryota; kingdom Metazoa; phylum Chordata; order Ceratodontiformes; family Protopteridae; genus Protopterus; species Protopterus annectens. Next base: position 389,578,727 of record NC_056730.1, on the reverse strand, counting down.
GTTTGCTTTAATTTGTCAGGGACAGCAATAGACATGGAGATGGTTGCCACAAGGATATACTGAATCTCCTTCATTTTTTTCTGAAATTCTTAAAAAAGATTTAGAGAATGTAACATTTCTGGGTGGGTCTGTGTTAGTTCTTCTTTCAGCTTTTCCCAGTTAGGGGTCACCACAGCAGAACTCCGGTCTGCTAATGATTGGCAGTAGATTTTCACGTGCCGAGGTGCCAGCTCAATGCCCAACCTTCAACGAAGGCACGCCCATTTCACGCATGTCTTTCAAATGCCACTTGACCGCGGGGAGGACATGCAGACTCCACACAGAAGGCGCTCCAGCCAAGAATCTAACAGGAGAACCTCTTGCTGTGAGGCGACAACTTGTGGGTCTGTGTTAGTACAATATGTAAATGGTTTACTAATAGCATCAGACTCATTTCAGCAATGTCAGCAGGATACCTTGCATCTTCTGACTGTCCTTGCAGGAAAGGGACACAAAGTGTCTAGAGAAAAACTACAACTGTGGTCATTTCAGGTACGTTATCTTGGTCATTTAATATCTCAGGGTAGCAGGCAAGTGTTGCCATCTCATATTGATGCAATATCTAAGGCCCCACGACTGACTACTCAGAGGCAGCTTAGGTCTTTCCTAGGTATGACAGGATACTCTGCAGACAGTGGATTTCTAACTACACAGAAATTGCCATATCTTTGACAAATCTTTTAAAGCAGGATACACCAGAGCCTCTCCTTTGGAATAGTGAAGAGGAAAATTCATTTCAGAACTAGAAGCAAGCTCTAGTTACTACCCCAACTTTAGGGTTACCAAATTATAATAAACCTTTTATTTTATTTAGTCATGAAAGAAATAGATTTGCTCAAAGAGTACTTGCACAAAAACATGGGGACAGCTATCGTCCATTAGCTTATTAAAACACAGCACTTGATTCTGTTGCAAAAGGATTTCTACCCTGTTTAAGGGCAGTTGCAGCTGCTGCCATTTTAGTTAATTTGGCACAATCATTGGTGCTTGGGCATGATCTCACAGTAGCTGTCCTTCATTCTGTGTCATCTCTTTTGCTTAAAATGAAAACTCAGCCACTCTCAACTGCACATCTAACTAGATATGAACTTACACTTCTTTCTGATCCATCTAAATCTAATTCACCTAAAATGGCTTGAGCTCCCTCATCTTCTTAACCTAAATCAACTTCTGACCGCTCATACAGTCCTATACAAACTTGGCAACTGCCTATCACTATCAGGTCTAGTACAGCCCTATAGAAACCTGACATCCCTTAGGTCAGCTGATAAAATATTGCTAAAAGTTAATAAAGCCCAAAACACCTACGGCACCTCCCTTTTCTCTCACACCATTGCTAAACTATGGAACTCCCTCCCACAGCACATTCTTACCATCACTGACACACACACATTTAAACAAACTCTAAAATAATATTTCTCTAAACATAGGCTTTGCTCCTGTTCTCACTCTGGCTAGATACTTCAATAAACAACTAGTCCTTCCTCTGCAATATCCTTCTCAATATCTCCTGGCTATAGTATCCTTCTTACACTACCTTCTCTCTGTCTCCTAACTTTTGAATCCTTCTTACACCACTCATTTTATGAAAACAAAAGAAAAGTTTCTTAATCATATGAAAACAGACTATGTTTTTTTAAATGTTTTAGACAATTACATAATATTGTGTAATATTTTCTTAATATACCTAACTGTATTATTTCTAAGTATGAACCTTGCAATTATAGTACTAATCAGTCTATCTCATTTGATGTAACTACATATGTAAATTGTAAATACTATTGTAATCTTCCTTGAAGCTATTCTCCCTGGGTCTCCACTGAAAATGGGCATGTGGCCCAGAAGGACACTACCCGGTCAACAAATGAAATAAATAAATAAGAATCTATTTCTCTGATCTGCTGTCCTGTTCTAAATCCTGCATCTCTGTTGCCTACTGATGAGGATGGTGAAGAGCATGATTTTGTATGTGTGTAACTAACTATTTGCTTTCTCCTAGGGAGGACTTAAAAGACACTCCTATACCCAATGCTGAAGTGAACTTATTCGTGGACGGCTCCTGTGGAAGAGATCAAACAGGGAAGCTACTCTTAGGAATAGCCGTCTGCACCAAAGAAACAACATTGTTGCAACAAAGATTAGACAGTGTTCACTCTGTTCAAATAGCTGAGCTAGTGGCTTTGCAAAAAACCTGTGAGTTAGCCAAAGACAAGGTGACCAATATTTTTACAGACAGCTGTTATGCTTTTGGGGTGGTACATGATCTTGGGCAACTTTGGAAAGAGAGAGGGTTTTTGACCTCTTCTGGAAATCAAATAAAAAATTCAGGGTACATAAAATCATTGTTAGATGCACTTTTGCTACCTAAGAGGCTGTCTGTAATCAAATGTTGTGCGCATCAAAAGGGGTTAAACGTTGTTACAAAAGGTAACAACTTAGCAGACCAAGCTGCTAAACAAGCAGTAGTAAATTGTTGCAAAAATCTGTGTATGTTAACAATAACAAACTGCAACAGTAATGATGTTTGATTTTGAAACATTGTCAGCCTTTCAAGCTGAGGCATCACAGGGAGAAGTTTTAAGATGGCTCAAGGATGGATGTAAAAAATCCTCTGACGGCATATGGCGACATCCGGATGGCCAACTGGTAGTGCCTGCCTCTTTGCTACCTTACCTAGTAAGAGCATATCATCTACCAGCCCATACAGGTAAGGCAGCTTTATTTAATCAAATTACCTGAAGTTGGTATGCCCCTGATGTCTCCTCTTTGATACTCCTGTATGTACAACATTGCAGTATATGTATGGAATATAACATAAGCAAACATGCCAACAGCAAATCTGCATGTTTACCTCCACCCTGGGGACCTTTTGTTAACATACAGCTAGACTTCATCCAAATGCTTAAGACTAATAATTTACAATTTATTTTGGTGGTAGTGTGTATGTTCTCAGCATGGGTGGAAGCTTACCCATGTTGCAAAGCTGATGCAGTTACAGTGGTAAAGAAATTTTTGTATAATTATATACCGAGATTTGTTATACCCAGCATTGATAACTGTGACCAGGGAACACATTTTAATAACACACTGTGTAAAGAACTGTATAAAATTGTTAATACTAAGTTGAGTTTTCACTGCCCCAACCATCTCTCAACCTGGAAACATCAAAAATCTGGACAAGGCCTATGAAAAATAGGTACAAATCTGTACACTGATTAACGTAAAATTTGCATGCATAATTAAGTAATCCCACCCACTCCAATGGAATTGTGGGATACCAACTTTCAAATGCAAACTGAAGAACAGACAACCAAAATATGACACCAGAGTCCCCCTGCAGCCATTCCAATGTTCCATTACCTGGCTATTCCACCCCATTTACCATAAACACTAATGTGTGCATACTGCTTTACTTCTACAATGATTATTTGGATTTTATTTTTACATTTTATAGTACAATACACAAACACTAATAGATATCTGTTAACAAAGCAACACTGTCGCACAATGAAAATAGACTTGGCATTGAAACTTCTCTGCCTTTGAAACTCACATTCATTGAAACAGTATTGAAACCCACACCACATCCAAATAAAATGGATCTGGACAGTGGCGGATAAAGATTACCTTTGGGCTGTTTTCAAAACACAGGCCCCTGGCTTGCACACAAAACAAGAAACATACATGCATTCTTTGATACACCTTCCTGACTTTATTAAATTATATTCCTTGTATAATACATTACACTTGTTAGACTTAAATTAGAGAGCATTTTAAAATTTATTGTTTGAACATTTTTCCAGTAGGCAATGAAACAAAATGCATAAACCAATAATGACAAGACTGCCCAATTCAGAACATTTCCATTATAAAAGTCTACTTCCATTTATAATTAATAAAATTTTTCAACAGACAAGCAATGTAATGTTACAGTCATGTTTCAAGGTGTTTACAATATGCAGCATGCTTGTAGTTAGTTGTACAACCTAGGCGGATGACTGATGGTGTTATCAGGTCAAAAATGAAAAAAATACAGAGATGGGAAGAGTAAAACAATATAGGTATAAAATTATTGAAACCAAACAGAAGCAGACTGAAGCTGATACCAAGATTATGGCATTTACCCCACTAGTTAAAAGAAATGTCACAGCTGACATTGTACATAGGACTGGTAAGATATTATCAGGATTTACTACATTACCTCACTAAGGTACTACCCTGGAGCAATTATCACAGGCATGTTATATTCCACACTGCTAGAAACTATATATGAAGTGCACCCAAGAGAAAAAGTAAAAACCCTTGCTCAGGGTTTTGTGTAGCCACTCAACTCTGATATTGAAATTAAATAGTTTGGCAATTTGGCAAGAGTTATTTTGAATATCAGTGTGCCCTGATACACCAGAGCCATCACCTATAAATCTTCTTTAATGCCCTTCATCTTCATCATGTAGTGTGTTTATACTGAAGTTTTGGATCCTTCCAGGGGCTCATAATTTCTAAACACAGTGGATAGGTATTCAAACTGGCCAGAAGTACAGCAAGGTGGGGATACAAAGACAAGAGAAGTACAAGCTTAGAAATTTGATAGAATAACAGGTGTTGCATTAGCATGAGTTTTCTGAAGGGTGTCAAGTCTAACACTCAAGTTTCATAGTTTCATAGCTAGTATTAGGTTAACTGCCCCTGTGAGACATTTTAAACCTAGCCAGTTATCCCTTGTGAGACTCAAACCCTGCACCTTGTGTTTGTAAGGCAAACACCTTAGCCATTAAGCCACCCTTCCAACCCCAAGAATCTCTGTTATCAATTTCTAACTTCAGTCTTTAATGATTTGCCACTAATTTGCCATAAAACAAAAATTTTATGAAAAACAGATGAAAAATATGAGGCAAAAATCTGGACATTCTGCAAAATATATACAGTTAAGAGGTAGAAAGTGCTGACCAGATACTACAAAACTGTCAGAAGGCAAATAAGGCTGACTGCTTCTATGACTACTTCTCAGACTACACTAGCGATGTAGACCATCGCACATGGAAAAGACCCTTAATCAATTTAGGAAATATTAAACAGGTAGAAAGTCCACAACCAATTATAAGACAAATGAACACAGAAAAGCGCTCCAGACAAACAAGATGATACCCTTGAAGTAATGACTACCCAGTACCCAAACTTTGTCGGGCTACATAAAGCCCAGAGCTGCACTCAAGATAAACTCTGGCCAGATCTTTATCTGCAAAAAGAGACATCAGCTGATTCCTGTACAGACTAATAGGTTCATAGGTTTATACTAGGCTATCTGCCCTAAGGCATTTATAAGCCTAGCCCAAAGTTTTGTGGCTTACGCCACCCCTTATATGAAAAAATACTGTACCCATTAGTTTGTTGTGCCTCTGTCCAGCAGTGACACAGAGATGATTCCCAGGGTAAACCTACGATCTCCCATCCACAGGTCAAGATTTCTCTTGAACAGAGCCAGCGAGGTGCTCTGCCTCACATGGACCGGGATTTTATTCCACAGCACAGGGAGTCTCTGAGTGATAAATTTATCCCTCCAGCACGTCCTATTTATATCCATGCTAAGGTTTAAGTCGCTTGCTCTAGTGGTTTTGTTGGATTTGGATTTTTTGAGGTGGAGCATGTCCATTAATTCCGGGTTGGACATGGCCTTGTATGTCAGGCACATGTCACCTCTGAGCAGACGGTATGCGACTGAATAGAGCTGGAGTTTCTTCAATCTGGCAGCATATGACAGATTTTGGAGTCCCTTTATCCTTTTGGTGAGGAACTTTTGGGGTCTCTCCAATTGCTGCAGATGTCGGGTGAGATACATCCCGAATGGGGCATTGTACTCGATCATTGGTCTGATAAGTGAAGAGTACAGGGAACAATGACCTCACTAGATCTGGATGTGAATCCCTTCATGATCAGGTGGGCAATGTAGAAGGTCTTTCTAACCACTTTAGCAACGTGAGTGTCAAAAGAAAGGCCACTGTCAACCTGGGTCCCCAGGTCCCTGATAACCTCTTCTGTGCTTAGTGGATTGCCACCTATATGGTAGCTTGGGGTTACCTTGTTTTTCCCGAAGGGTATGACTATACATTTTTTGGCGTTTAACTTCAGGCCATGGCTCTGGCACCAGCTATCTGTTTCCGTGAGTCCCTTCTGAAGGATATCCGTGTCCAATGCACTTTCCACTATGGCGCCCAGTTTGCAGTCGTCTGCAAACTTTGTCAGCCAAAGTCCTCCCATGTTGGCCTGTACTTCTGAGAAGTAGATTCCGGACAATAGGGGGCCAAGGACTGAGCCCTGTGGGACACCACTTGTGACCGGCTTGGAGTCTGACATAGCGTCAGCAACTTTAACCCTGTGGGTTCTGTCCTTAAGCCAGTTTGCAACCCATCTTGTGACATATGGGTTTACATTTAAGCTGGTAAGTTTTTCTACAATACCCGAGTGGGGTATTGTGTCGAAAGCCTTTGCAAGGTCAAGGTAGGCTATATGGACTGCCTTTCCCTCATCAATGGCCTTGGTGACTGTTTCGAAGAAGTCGACCAAGTTCAAAAGGCATGATCTGCCCTTGACGAAGCCAAACTGGGTCGGGTCCAATGTCTGCAAGTCCCCTATATCTTTGTTTATGAGCTCCATTATGATCCTCTCCATAGCTTTGCAGACTAGACTTGTTAAGCTTATGGGGTGGTAATTACCAGGGTCCGTAGAGGCACCGCCTTTGTGGAGTGGGACCACAGTTGCCGTACGCCACTCCTTGGGCATGTATCCTGTGGTAAGGCTGAGATTAAACAGCTGCCTTATGTTTGGGTTTAATTCCTCATTTAGCTCGTGTAGCACACAGCCGGGGACACCATCCGGTCCCATTGATGCTGTGTTTTTAGCTTTAGAGAGAGCAGCTTTCACCTGTGCATTTGAGATGTCTGGGAGGCTACACTCCGCTGGGATAGTTATCTCTCCTTTAGGGGGGGAGAGGGGGGTGAAGTTTGCACTGAACCTGTCTGCCAGTATGTTGGCAATGTCTGTGGGTTCAGTGATTTTTGTATCATTTTGGACTAATTCTGAGCATATCTGGGAGTTTCCACCCAGGTTCCTAACATAGTTGAAAAAGGCCTTATGATTGTCCTTTGAATCCATGGCAATATTTCTCTCAAAATTGGCCTTAGTTGATTTTATGAGTGCTTGTATTTTTTACTAATAATGATCAGGGGTGACTTCCCTTTTATGGATTTTGTTCTATCATGTAATAGCTTTCTCCTCTTACTGTAAAGTTTGTTAATGGCTGGGGTCCACCAGACTGGACGTTTGCCCTTTGTGGAAAGAGTCTTGGTTTTATTTGGGATTGCCTGATCCATGCAGTCCTGGAGGTGTTCATAGAAGGCATTTGTAAGGGCTTCCGCAGCTTGGGTTGTGGTTTCCACTGGCTCAGGGGCCTTGAAGGATACCACACCAGTCTTGAGTAGTGTGAAGTTTGCTTTAGAGAAGTTCTTCACTGTGGTCTTTTTTGTTTGGGGTGTTGGCGGGATGTGGATTTCCAGTGAGATTAGTTTATGATCAGATCTTACCAATGAGGGATATACTTCCGGTGTGGAGCATTTTGTCCCCATGTTTGTGATAATGAGATCTAGTATATTTTCTCCTCTCGTGGGAACAGTGACTAGCTGTTCCATGGCATTTGAATTTATGAACTCCAGGAACCGTTGGGCTAGAAAGTTAGGGCTTGAGTAATGTTCCCAGTCTATATTCGGGTAGTTGAAGTCACCCAATATGATGGTGTTTGGAGATACATTTATACCCTCCAGTGTCTTCAGGAAGGTTGTGTGGGGTTCCTGAGTTTGAGAGGGTGGCCTGTAGCATGCTACAATTTGTAGAGCAGTTTTGCCTATGGTTAGTTGCATCTGGATGGTTTCCGAAGCTTCGTGCGTTGCCACCAACCTGGAGGTGTGGGTATCCTTTATGAATATGGATACACCCCCCCTTTTGTGGTGTGGTGATTTTGGGGCCGGAATGCATGATATGAGGTAAAACCTAATAGTGCTGGGGTGCTCTCAGGAGCCTTGAACCAGGTTTCACTTACAGCACAGACATGGCATTGAGCAGCATTACCCTCAGTTTCTTCCCATTTTTGTTTTCTAGGGTGGTAGGTTTACAATTTGAGCCTTGCCTAAAAAAGGCACTATGGGGGTGGCAAGAGCCTTAGCCAATATCCGGAATCCCAGGGGTGACAGGTGCAAGCCATCCCTTCTGAAGCAGCGTGGCTTGTCAAGCATGTCATCCCAGGCAGACAGACACTGGATCCCCTTTGAATGACACCAGACATTAAGCCAATTGTTAAAGTTGATCATCTTGTCTCTATATTGTGGCATCATTCTTGGTAAAGGAAGGATACTGCTCAGGGTCAGGGTCATACCTGCCTGGGCTACATAATCAGAGAGCTCCTCTATGTCTCTTTTCATTTAGTCCAGGGAGGTACGTCTCAGGTCGTTTCTTTCTCCATCTAAGTTCCACAATGCATTCTCTGTGTTAATGTTTTCTCCATTACAGTCATATCCCTACTTGTCTAAGCAGCTTCAGGTATTCAGTTTGGCTCCAAAGACTTAAAAGCAAAAGAAAAACTTAACATAATGTAATGGCTCAAAAGCAGTCGCACACACATTAATGGCTCAAAGCTTAACATCAGCTTCAGTTCCCACCTTGAGCAGCTTCAGTTCACACACAGGTATCTTATGAAAACTTAACAGCTCAGAAGCAGTTGCACACACAGGAAATCAAAGCAGTTAAGTAAAAATACCTGAGCAAGCAGTCACTCAGTGCACAGGTATCCTTAAAAGCAATTGCAGTTCAGCTCCACCTTGAGCAGCTTCAATTCACACTCATGTATCCTACGAAAACTTAATGGCTCAGAAGCAGTCGCACACACAGGAAAGCAAAGCAGTTAAGCAAAAATACCTGAACAAGCAGTCGCTCAGTACACAGGTATCCTTAAAGCAATTGCAGTTCAGCTCCAAAGACTAAAAAGCAAAATAAAACAAAAAATTAATGCCTCAAAACTTAACATCAGCTTCAGTTCCCACCCTGAGCAGCTAAAGACGTAAAAGCAAAATAAAACGAAAAACTAATGGCTCAAAACTTAACCTCAGATTCAGTTCCCACCTTGAGCAGCTTCAGTTCACATACAGGTATACTACGAAAACCTAATGGCTCAGAAGCAGTCGCACATACAGGAAAGCAAAATAGTTAAGCAAAAATACCTTAGCAAGCAGTCATTCTGTTCGGCTCCAAAAGCAAAGACTTAACACCATTAAGACAAAAACATAACAGCTCAGCAAAAGCAGGCATTTCCATGTGTGCCCCTTGAGCTAAATTCCAACAGGCTGACAGAGCTGACGTAATCGCACATGTGATGATGTCGCTCCAAAAGCATGAAAGAAAAAAATAAAAAAAAAAAATCGGGAATGAAGGGGTGCCACACTGGAATTGTGGCACTCCATTATTTGGACCCCAAAACTTGCTGAAAACCAAGCAATTTGGTACAGTTGTGAGGTATGGTCCCAACCATCCCCAGTCATCTGGATTAGTGGAAAGGGTAAACAGGACCCTTGAAAATAAAATTTCAAAGATTTGTGCTGAAACCCACTGAAAGTGGCCCAAAGCCCTTCCCTTAGCATTAATGAGTATGACAGCCTCACTAAATGCCACCATAAAGTTGAGTCCATATGAAATATTAATGGGGAGACCCATGGCCCTTCCAACTACAGCTACTCCAGTGGGAAATCCCGATTTAACTTTGTCAGATGATGCTATGATTTCTTATTGTAGGAAACTCATTAATAGTTTGCAGCAATATCATCGAACAGTAAGAGCAGCATTACCAAAGCCTCCTGACCAGCCCTGTCATCAACTACAACCGGGTGATTGGGTGTATGTGAAAATTCTCCAGAGGAAAAACTGCCTGAGCCTGAGGTGGAAGGGACCTTTTCAGTTCCTGTTCATTACTTTGGCTGCAGTTCGCTCTGCAGGTCTACCAACGTGGATCCATTCATCTCATTGCAAGAAGACCTGTTATGTGGGGATGCCAGATGAATCATCGTAGCCAACAGAGGGAGATCGAGGTATGACATATAAATCAACTGCCCAGTGAGAAGATCAACTTCAGTAGCAGCCCACGATGAATCCAGTGACAACAGGTACTTTTGCTTTGTTTCTGCTGCTGTTGTCTTCTATAAACTGGTCGATTGAAAGCAGTTTCTTGCTGGACCTTCGGAAGTATGCCAAAAATCTAAACCAAGCAAACTGCTGGATATGTTTGTATATACCTCATCATTCTAAGGCAGGGATTCCTATGATTCCCATCCCTGCATCACAGGTGTTATTTGAAAAGGACTTTAATGACATCAGCTTAACCTGGCATAATGTAACTGATTTTTCAAAGGTTGTGTCTCTTCAACTTGCAACCACACATCATGGAGACAGATGTTATGCCAGAAAAGGGACTGTACCAGTAGGAAAAAGCAAATGTAATGACACCAGGCATGAAAGTGTGTTAGACTCTTTGCACTTAAAAATGTATGACGGGGCCATGGCATGGGCATGATAAGTGACCGTTACTACACCTGTGGTGATCGTGCCTACTCCTGGTTGCCTACAAACTGGTCTGGATGTTGCTTTGTAGGCTATATTATACCTGCTATTCAACATTTTGAACACCCACCAGCAGGTAGACTGAGAAATAAGTGAGTAATCCACTGGGCAGAGCAAGTATTTTCAATTTTTAACCCTGGGTATGGACTGCAAAAGGCAATGCTTGAAATCACCATGCTTGCCCAAATTCTACAGGAGGTGGCCAACAAAACTTCACACCACATCAAGATGGCAAATCAAGAAATGACTGAAATGTGAACTGTGGTGTTGCAGAATCGCATGGCACTTGATATAATGCTTGCTGCAAAAGGGGAGTTGTTGCTGTTCATATATTAGTGCTATCATGATAAACAGGAAAAATTGGCAAATTTCATGGAACAAAGGGCCAAAGACTTGGACAGCACACCAAACAATGGACACTTTTTGGATGGTTGGGCAGTATTTTTGGTAACCTGGGAACTAACATAATCCAGGGTATTGTCATTGTACTTTTTATTATATTTGTGATCATTTTGGTATTTTCTATTTTAAAGGCAGTGACTACAAGATATTTAACCTCACCTGCACATGAAATGCCACTGCATGCACCAATCAATGACAGTTCTATTTTGACAGAAAATGATGATGACCATTATGATACAGAGGCATATTTTATCAAGTTAACAAAAATAAAAATATAATTACATGTATGGTATGATACTGATAGTGTCAGAGGGAGGAAACTGTTATGGGACAAGACCAGCTTATTAAAATACATACTAATTTCAGTTTATTAATGATGTTATAATATGATTGTTAAAAAAGCAAGCATAATTTGTATGCAGAGCTGGGAAAAATACAGCTTCATAAGCTACAGTATTGCTGTTTCTTAACTGCATTATTTTAATATGTAATAAGAAAAAATTACATGTTGCATGAAGAAGGCATGTTAATTATTACAAAAGGAATTTGTTAGCCTGACTCCTCCAGGCTAGGAGTGCATTGTTGATAGGGCAGGTTTGAAACATCCAAGGTCAGAAACAAGACCCCCTGGAAGCAGGTGGATCATGTTTAGAAAGGTGTTCATGTGAGGACTGAGGCGAAAACCACAAGGGATGAGGACATTTGCAATGTTTTCTATTAGCTAGAGTCATTGTAATGTAATGAAAGTGCATGACCAGGTTTGATAAGGAAAATGTATAAAAAATGTGGTTTGTTCAGAGTCTATTTTGACATCTGCTATGAAGACTGTCTCCAGTGCTGTAGTTATTGAACATCCTGAAGTGTTGTTCCTTTCTGAAGGTATAAAAGGTAAATTCCTAATGTTATTTATTTATTACTATAACACTAGTGATCTAATTTGCTTGTTGAGGCTAAGTAGGGAGTTTTTCCAATTGGGAATTTGTGCCTTTTTACCCCTGGGCAACAGTTTCTTGCTTTTGTTGTAAAGCCTGTTGATGGAGGATGTCCACCAGATATGTTTGTGGTTCCTTGAGGAGCAGGTTGTAGTTCTGTTGGGTATGGCTGAGTCTATGCAGTTGTACAGGTGCTTGTATACTGCACTGGTGTACTGCATTCCCTGAGGGGACCGGTGGTGTGAAGATACTGATACCCTCCCTTATAAGGTTGTAGTCAGCTTTTGAGAAGTTTTTTAGCCTGGTTATGGCTGGGGGGTTGAATGGGATAGACACTTCGAATGACACAGACTGTGGTCTGATCTCACCAGGGAAGAACTTAATATGGGGTTGGTGCAGTGGTCGCCCATGTTGGTGAGAACCAAGTCTAGAATGTTATCTCCCCTTGTGGGGGATGAGACAAGCTGGTCTAGTGCATTAGAACTGATGAAGTCAAGGAATTGTTAGGTGAGTGCATTACAGCAGGAATAGTTCACCCAGTCTATGGTGGATTAGTTGAAGTCACCAAGGATCAGGGTGTTAGGGGATACCTTGATGGAGTCAAGTAGGTCCAGGTTGGAGGAGTGGATGTCCTGGGTCATGGAGGGGGTCTATAGCTGGCTATAACTTGAATGGGGTGTCTTGCTAATTGTCAGTTGAACCTAGAGTAGTTCTAGTGCATCATGCTGGCAAACCAGTCTGGAGGTGAACTTGTCTTTAGTGAAAATAGAAACTCCACCACCTTTAGTCTTTCCAACCTCATTTTGGGGTCAGAATGTGTGGAATGAGGCATAGCCTTGTAAGGCAGGTGTGCTCTCTGCAGCCTTGAACAAAGTTTCTATGACTGCACATATGTCAGCATCTTCCAGTGTAAGGACAGCCTCCAGTGAGTGCATTTTCTAGTTAAGGCTCCTAGTGTTAAGCAGCATGACCTTCAATTTGCTTTTTGACAGATCTTTTATGTTGGAAGATTTGTCTTTGGGACATTGCCTAAAAAAGGCACAATGGAGGAGGTAAGAGCCTTTGCCAGAATCCTGAATCCCAGGAGTGACAAGTGGAGGCCGTCTCTAGCAAAGCTTCAAGGCCTGTCAGCCATGTCATCCCAGGCAGACAAATACTGGATCTCCTTGGAATAACACCAGAAACTAAGCCAATTGTTGAAGTCAATTATTTTTTGCTGGTATTGTGATATCATTCTTGCTGAAGGTAGGATGCTGCTTTGGGCATGGGTGATACCTGCCTGGGACACATACTGTGAGAGCTCAATTATGTGTCTCTTCATATAGTCCAGGGAGGTCCATCTCAAGTCATTCACACATACATGAGCAATGACAGAGTCATACTTGTACCTGTTGTGGAGAGACTTATGTGCGTGAGTGATGTGGTGGATTCTGGCACCTGACAGACAACTGACCATGACCTCCTGCTTGTCAAGCCTTGTGAGGGGGATATCTGTATGTCTCAGAAATGACTCGCCAATGACTAGTATGTTCGGTTTATTGCTGTGCCTTATGGGCTGTGTCAGTTTATTGTTATGCCTTATGGGCAGTATTTGTGAAACACTAGTGTGTTGTCTGCTGTCTGTGATGTGTTTGGTGTTTTGTGTGGAATATTTGTGAGTGTGTTTTGGAGGTCTCTGCTGTTTAAGAAGTTTTTATTGAGGACCTCTTCATAGATGGGTGGGTGTTGTGCTTGGGTATGTGATGTGGGTGGTGTGGTGTTTGTGCTGGCAATCTCCTCTTTGTCAGAAGTACTGACTGACTGTGGTGTGAGATTGCATGGATTCTGGGTTACTGATATAGATGTATTTCTCACAAGTAGAAAAATTATGTGCTAGGAGGGGAGGGTTGTCAGTGAACATGAGGCAGTTGCTACACTGTCTCAGTATGCTCATGTCGACCAGGCTGGCAGGAGAAACTGATAGGAATTGTCCTGACATACTGTTCTGAAACTTGAATGGACTTATGGAGAGAGGGTTTTGATAAGGGTTTGTCCACAAAAGTGTAGACCACAAAAACCTTCTTAAATGTAAAATAACTGGCATGAAGCCCAAGTGCTAAAACCAAAACTAAGAGGGTTAGAGTAACAGACAAATTTAATCAGGCTACTAACAAGCAGTAATAAATACAGCAGAATAAAGGCACTTCAACACCTAAGAGCAAGCAGCAAGGTAAAATAAGGTAATAAAGTGGGAAGAACACAATTACAGTAGAAGCAGTTGAATAAAGTGCAAACTTTTTTTTTAGTGGTGAGGTAAGAAATAGAAGATAATTCAAGATTAAGAAACTAGGGGGGTTGACCTTTCCAAATGCTCTCTTTGTACACAGTGGAATGAGCTGATGATATGGGACTGGGAAGAGTATCCATAATCAAAGAAGTAAGGGGGTAGTCCTTCCCAAATGATCACACTGTACTCAGTACAGTAAGAAAATGATATTGGACTAGGAGGAGTGTCTAAAGTCAGATTTACAGCAGGGATGGGCAATTCCAAAGCCACCGAGTTTAAGAATACAACAACACTTAGAAGCACATGTGTAGGGTATACAAGAAATGACAGGCAAGTTAATTCAGAGAATAAAGGGTTTACAGTTGCATATCTGGCAAATATGTTTTTTTGTGTTATTGTTTTGTTTAGCAGGATATTAAGACCTTTGAATTATGGTACATTTTAAAAGTGACAGTACAGTCAAAAGTTCATGTCCCATACAAGAAAAGAGTGCAGCATAAATGTAATGTGTCATTAAAGCCATAGATTCAAATCTCATGTTGAATAAACTTCACATACTTGAATAAAGGACAGACAAGTAAAGTTCCAGTATCAGATTAATTCAACTCTAGTAATAAAGTTGTGTATGTAAACGGTTCAAGACTGTATATATTTCCTGCAGAAATTGCAGTTTATCAAGCACACCAGAGGCACTGACTTATATAACTGAGTTATCAGATTACAGGCCAAATCAGTGAGCTGAATTAAAGACAGTACTGTATGCCATAAAACAGTATGGTAAAATCAGTTTAATACTATCATTGACAGTTTTATGCAATAACAGTTCTTACTATTTATCTAAGAAAATTGTAGACAGTAATGACAAATCTTTGCAGCATTCAGTAGTACTGCAAGAACTAAATTATGTTAGCTGAAGGAATGGCTATGTTTAGACAGTGGGTGGAGACTTGTGCACTGAAGAGTAAATTATGACCTGAGTGCCACAGAGTAAATGTAGAAAGTACAACAGTTAAGATTAATTTTACAGAGGTGCAGAAATGCAAACAATTTTTAAAATATTAACATAGTTTCAGATTACTACTTTAGTTTCATTTCAGGTTATGACAGGGAAAAACAATGCCACTGAAGTTTCCATTTAATTTAATAATGAAGTCATAGCCTTTCCATTTCACTGTAGTACATTATAAGTTAAATTATAGACTTGTGAGAATGTATTTATTTATTAATAACGGAGGTCTGTTTTGCTATACTACATTATCAGTTTGCTTACAGACTTAACAAAAGTTTATTAGCAGCATATGTTTGTTTTGTGCAGAAAATGCAAATAAACTCAGGTCAACAAGCAATGCTATCAGTTTATAATTTTTAAAGCTGCAAATGTTATTTTAAGGACCTGCTACTGCTTTATTGTGCTTTACATATATTGCTACAAAATAAATAATTTCCAGGTTGATTTTCCAGTTTGATGTTAAACAGTCAAGTAAAATATTATATCAGCCACCCAGTCTTGCACAGGAGATGGGAAAGGGGAGGTTTGGAAGTCCTAAGTGTAAAATGAACAAGGACATCAAGACTCCCTTCCAGTACCTCAGTAGTGACTGGGACAATTCAGAGTAAGGCCTAAACTTGGCAAGAGCTGTGGTGCACACAGAACAACAAGACCACAAAAGCCAGCTTCCATGCCTGTTTAAATGTGTTTCAGTTATCTAAATTCTTTAAAGTTAAAATGTATGTAAAACAGATGTGCATTTATGTATTTTACGGTTAAAGTAAGCATGTACATTTTAATGTTTTTAGACAATTATATAACAGTTTTGGTTTTCAATTTATGTTTTTATCTGTGTTCCGATAATAGTGAGAGAAAGAAAGGTATTCCTTTACTAATACTTTAGTCTTCAAAATATAACATTACCATATTTCAGTTTATGCTTTTATCTGTGTTCAGATACAATTGAGACAGAAAAGGTATTCTTTTACTAATGCTTTAGTCTCCAAAATATAACATTACCAGATTTTAGTTTATGTTTTTAATCTGTGTTCAAGTAACACTGGCACAAAAGGTATTCCATTTGTATTAGTTTAGTTAGTTTCCAGAATTTAATATTTATACACAGCTATTTTAGATGTTCTGTATAAAGATATATCACTTTAATGTAAATTAATCTGAGTGCAGAAGTCAGATCAAATATCCAGCATTCCAGAACATTAATGTCATTATTCAGGAGGAAAGGAATATTTGCACTGTTATCCAACATTCCAAAATATTACAGAATTTCTTCAGACTGTTGCAATGTATCAGCACTATTACTGGTGACAGTATTCTGATATTATTGACATCTACCTTCACTGTACATGATAAAGCATTCTTAACGGAACTATAGTGTGTGTGGAGACCTTATTCTGAAAGGATCAAAATGATCTGGCACATGAAGGATAGACTGGGACCTGTTCAGCACAGATCTGGGTAGTTGACAGATAAAGACATTCATTCCAGTCTCATTCCAGTTTCTTCTAGTCATTCATGCCCATTGCAGTATTCTACTGTCATGTCAATTCTTTCAGTGATATAGCATTACTTGAGGAATTAGCAGGCTTAAAGCAAAATCCAAGCAGCTGGTGTTGAAGTTAATAGAGCTGATCTATAAAAAACTCCTCAGAATACTCAAACTCCTCAAATTAATAGTTCTGCAGTTTCCTCATTTGCAGATAGCAATATACCCTTTTCCAGAACAGAACCATAACATCTGACTAGAGGTGCCAATATTCAACCCATCCTCCTCTACCTGTCTAGTGAAAAGATTCACTGCATACTATAGATTCCAATCACTTGACATTAACATGACGAAACAATCCAGAAACAATCAGTAGGCATTACTTCTGTCTGCAGACTGAATGCTTTTTATATCTTTGAAGCACCTTAAAATCCAATCCAGAAAGATTGCAAACAGGAGGTAAGATAAGATATAGCCTAGGCAAAGTGTTATCCAACCCTTTAACATATCTGAGTTAATAATGAGGATAAGGGCATAATGCTTGTTCCCCCAATACAGGGATGGGATGGAATGGGATGCAACAGAGGTTCTACAGATTCATACTATTGTAACACTTCCAGTAAAACATTTTTGTAATACATAAATATGGACCTTTTCCAGGTTAACAAAACAGATGTAGACAGTACTGGTAAACTCCCATAACTCCTCCAGTATTTGAGCAAGGATCAAGGAGCAAGGCAAGGAGCAAGGAGCATCTATCATCTGTTCATGGCCAGGATGAAATTTGCACTGATTCTTGTGAATCAGACATTTGGCAGTCAGATGATGTCTCCTTTCTATCACTCTGTCATAGGCATTTTTTTTCCAAAAACATTTTTATTAAATTTTGTTAATATGTCATAGGCATTTTTTATGGAGCAGGAACACTCTGTAACTTGAACATAGATTCTTCTCCTGACATTGGGACTTTATTCTCCTGGGAGTCTTATGTGCCTTTATGATCTTTAAAAGTATAATGCCTGGAACTTATGGTGCAGATTAGGCTAAGATGAGGGAATAAATAAAATGTGATTCAAATATCCCCATGAATCTTCATTTAAACAGTGAAAAAAAAACTCACCCAGAATATGAATGGCTTTGACATAGTCTTCACAATTCAGTACCCAGTGGCCATGTGGCTCTTGTAACCAAGTCATGCTCTGTTCAAAAGCTCACATACTTTGCCTCTGCATATGACTCAAGCCCTTCATAACCACAGTACCAGTATGTGTTTCTTTACCCCTAATATGTATAATTTTGCATTGTAGTTAAAGCTGGCACAATAGGCATTTGGCCTTATAATATCAAGATGTGCTACTGCAGAAATTTAGTTTTATTGTCAAACTATACCACTGTAGAAATGTAGATTTTGCAGTAATATTATATTATTAAAATATGCCTGTATACATTTTCATGATACACAGCAAGGCAAACTGATTACAGAGTATAGTTGCAGGAGACAATGAAACATAGCCTTGAGTCTGTAGTTTACATTTCAGGAAGACAGTTTCTCACCCAGTAGCTAATTGTGGTGAAATGTACCAAAATGCTCCTTCTCAGCGCCACAGTGTATTGAGAAAATGTAATGCAAAATGTACAGCATCAGAATAAATCAATAAATGTAAGATATATACAATCAGAGCTCTGTTAAGATGATGTGGCTGTCTTTTCAGGGCATAGAATGGAGAAGACAAGTGTTTTGTTTATATCTATGCCTGGCTGCATTGATGAGAGACAGACATTTTTGATCCATTGCCTCTGATAGCAGATTTGGGGAGTCCCTGTTAAGAAATTGTTTATGAGTATTTTGTAATAGACTAGAAGAACTGTTATGGCTTGTAAATACTTTATAATAAAACTATCTAACCTGTTTCTGTTGGAGTATTGTGTACTTACCATGTGTAGTATCTGTCCTGTAGTTAATTAGCTTGCTTCAGAATTCTAGTGCTGAACCTAAGTCAGCTGTCCATCCCAATGTAAAGATCGGAGCTCAGTTGTGATGGCAGTTAAATGAATGGGAGAAACAATGCACATTACAATGAACTAGACCCTTGCAATGGACACACATGCTTGGGGTATGAAATGTCACCTCACAGCTGATGATGGTGCCTAGCTTGTGAAGAAACATAGAAAATGTAGAGCTACAGCTAGTTTGTCTTCTGCACAGAGTGTTGTTATAGAACCAGAATTCTTGAATGAGGAAGTGATGTCTCTTCTTATAGAATTAGTGTTCAGTAAATGCCTCATATAGGAGTGGGGATACTCAACAACCCTTAGTTGTTTACTGTTGTTCAGGGCTATGGCAGCAAAAAATAGGGAGGTTGGCATGATGGTTAAGGTGTTTACATTATAAACACAAGGTGCAGGGTTCAATTCTCATGTGGGGTAACTGGCTAGGCTTAAAATGGCCCACAAGGGCAGGTAGCATAGTACTAACCTATGAACATGATTGCTAATTACAAAAAGAAAAGCTGTTGCTTTTGCATTTGTACCAAACAGATATTCAAAATATTTAGCCTTCATAGAGACTGCAGATGAGGTGGTCAGTAGAGTGGCATCAAATGTTTACGTGGTTCTGCTGGACGACTTTAACACTCACATGGGCAGTGATGGAGATAGCAGCAGTGGCTTAACTTGGAGAGCTGCTTGCCTAAACTGAAGCTGAGTAATTGTTTTTTAGACTTCTTTACTTATTATGGGTTATTGATTGTAAACACAGTATTTAAAAACAAGAATTTTCATAAGTGTTCTGCCTACGAGAATACCTTGAGCCAGAGGCCAATGAATGACATTATAATCATACTGTCAGGTCTGAGGCTGTAAGTACTAGCCATTGAAGTCAAGACAGGTACTGATCTGTCAACCAGTAATCATTTGATAGTGATCACTGTCAGATAGCTGAAAAACTGACTGGGCAGAATGAAAATCCCAAAGCAGTTATGAGGATGTCCTGGGAATGTCTAGCTAATGCTTCTCTGTGGGATGAATTCAAGCATCACTTCTATCTTCTCCCATATAGCTGGGAAACATGGTGACACATACACTAACTGGACTCAGGATCACATGAGACAATGGCAAGGAGCTGTGGTCAAAATGCAATCAGTGGTATCCATAGCAGTAACCTTAAGAGTCACTGGTGGACTCCAGTAGTGACAGAAGCCATCATATCAACAAAGGCACATTCTATGCAATACAGGCAGGGGAATCTCCAGATTTGCTTGATAGGAAGCATCTGAGTTGTATCCAACATTACAGTCCAGGTGTGGGATGAGTATAGCGAAGAGCTATAGGGAATGGCTTTTGGATGGCCTTTTAATGATTGAGGCAAATCATTCAATAATTCAGAAAAGAGAAGTGTGATATTTCTCAGGATGTTCTCTGCAAAGGTTGAGAAGTGCTAGCCTCAAATTGAAATGTTGTTGAGAGATAGAAAATCACTTTGTTGAACTTCTAAATTTGAGTACATACCCTCTTGGCTGGATGTAATGCTTTGACTCGACCCATTAGTTTAGATGATGCCACTATGGGGACTAAAGATTTCTGTTTAAGCAGTATTGTTCACGTTTGAGGAAGTCAGCTTGAAATGCTAAAGGTGTGGGGCATTGTTGGGGTGACAAGGTTTTTCAATGTTGTGTGGAAAATAAGTACACTATCTCTGGACTGCCAAACTGTGGCCTTCATTTTCTGAAGAGGAACAGAATGGTGTGTTCTAATTATAAAGGAATCATACTGCCCAGCACCTCCAGTAAAGCATGCAGAAGAGTGAAGGAAAAGAAGCTTTGCCCAATAGCTGAATCCCAGAGCCAGGAGGAGAATGTGGCTTTATCTGGGACATAGAATAATAGATCAAGACCTTGTTCATCAAAAAATGTATCAGCTGTGTATAATTTTTGCTTCATCATTTTCCAGTGGTGATTTTTTATGGGCTATACCTGCCTTTGCTACCATTTCTACTTCTATGTAACGTTTATTAATAACAATATTCAATTTCCCCAACTACACACTGATCTCTCTTTAACCAGCATATGTAAAAGCACTACCCTCAACTATACACCCATCTCCTTCTGTGTAGTTTTCAAAAACAATATTCCTCCTTCTGAGAAGACACCAATAAAAATGAATATTCCACTTTCCCATCATGCATTGTGTTCTTTACCTTGAATCAATGAACTGAGTAATTGATAGCCTTTGTTATTTGTGCAACTAACTTGTTGCTGAATTGCCACAGGAGTGCTACATGATGTAATTGTCATGTATGCATGTGCTAATCCAGCAATCCAATTTTTAGTATGCTACTTGTTCAGCATTGCTTACCACCACATCAAAACATAATGTCATAATCCTGTTGAACCCGCAAATGGACACACACTAATCTGACAACTACTGTTTAAGCACTTCCTGGGTCAACAGCATCCCCCATGTGCAGAAGTGGCTGCCATACAGCTAGCTCCTATGCTACGTCCACCACCAGCACTTTGAACTGCACAGAGCATTAGCTGATCTATAATTTGCATGACCACTTAATTAATGAACTTATGCAATACAGCAAGTAGTAGTATCTTGCATAAAATGGTACTGTCTTGAGACACATTTGTATATAGAGTGCAATCAGCTAATCCCCCCTGTTGAGCCGTGGTGGTGCAGCGGTTAGTGTTGCCGCCTCACAGCAAGAGGTTCTCCAGTTCGATCCTCGGCTGGGGTGCCTTCTGTGCAGAGTCTGCATATCCTCCCTGTGGTCATGTGGGTTTCCTCTGGGTGCTGTGGTTTCCTCCCACATCCCAAAGACATGCTATAGGTAGATTGGACACTTTAAATTGGCCCTAGGCATGGGTTCATGTGTGTGTGTGTGTGTGTGTGTGTGTGTGTGTGTGTGTGTGTGTGTGTGTGTGTGTGTGTGTGTGTGTGTGTGCCTTCTGTGGAAGGTTGGGTGCTAGGTTGGCAACTCAACACTGTAAAAACTCCACTGCCAATCATGAGCAGACAAGGTGATCTTCTGTGGTGACCCCTGACCGGGAAAAGCCGAAAGAAGAAGACTCAAGAACATCAGGGTTTCCAGTGCCACTCAAATTATAAAAATGAATTTCAAGTACATTTCAAATCCAAATTTCAAATGTGTGGCAAAAGACTGCATGCCTCCAAAGCAGAAAGTTTTACCCTCTGCATTGCCTTATTAACAAAATCATCTCTGATGTAATTTCCCCCCTGCAATGACATTGTTCAGAAAGTTGATCCATACACAAAAACAAGTGCCATACTCAGTGCATATAACTACTTTTATGAGTTTACATAGTAAAGAGTTTAGAGTTTATGAATCTGACCCACTTTTACTTGGCAAAAATTTGTTTTTTACATTTAGTTATTAATTAAAATTGTGACTATCTGTATCTATCTATATGTATCTGTCTTAACCATAAGTATTTGATATATGTGTGTGTGTGCATATATATATATATATATATGGGACCAGATGACATCCTGGGCTGTGTACTACACGAACCCATAGTTCAGTACTAAGCTAATTGCTCTTGCGAGCCATTTTAAGCCTAGCCAATTATCCCTTGTGAGACTCAAACCCTGCACCTTGTGTTTATAAGGAAAACACCTTAGTGATTGAGCCACCCTCCCAACTCTTATATATATATACATACATACACACACGCACACACACACACACACACACACACACACACACACACACACACACACACACACACACACACACACACACACACACACATATATATATATATATATATATGATATAAAATGGAAGTATTTCCACATTACATGTACAGAGTTTTTTCGTACGTACGTTTTTTTTCTGTTCTGACAGAAGAACAACTTGAAAGCAATCAATGCCTATTGTCCATTTTATCTGTGCCTAATTAAAGTTCTTCTGCACTGGTAGAACCACAATCGCTGACTACGGATTTTATTTGCTAAATTGCTCTTATTATCTCTGTAACACTGAGAGAAGTGCTACTTAAAACTGCTTTTAATGATCCACATTACTACTTTTCCTTCTGAGCTATCTAGCTATTAAATGCAAATGTTACTGTGAATCATCTGACAGGTTAAGTATGTGTGCACTTGAATTAGTTTTCTGAAACAAATCTGTGTTTGTGGACTGCATACAGCTGGCCCTGCAAGCCTGTCATATCATTAGCTTGTTTTCATATCAGTGGTTCATTTGTGTGCTAGATTCTAAATGATATGTTCTTTGTATGATATTTTTGTTATAGATAATAGATGTAACAGTATTTTGCATGCAGTAATTTTGTTGTGTGTTGCTCTAAATTACATTTTGTCATCTAATTAGCTTCAGTTGACTACACCTACCTGCTATTGCACTATAATATTTCTTTACACTTAACATTCATTACACAGCCTACATTTTTCAACATTATCGCTTCTGATTACTTTGGTTTTAGCATACTATAGATGTTATAAAATTCTTTCTCATAATAAAATGTATAAAGAGAGAAGCAGCTCTGCAATAAAATAGGCCATTGTATCAAAAATCAATATAGCTAAGTGTTAGGCATATTATAACTATGGGCAACATTCACTAACTGAAAATAAAATGAAAATAATTATCCATGTTCGCTGAGTCTTAAACTGTGTTGAGTAATAATGATTGCATTGCTGGGTCATTGCATTCCTAAAACTCCTCAGAGGAGGTGACATTTAAGCAGGTTGTGGACCTTCTCTTTATCTCTGTTAGTAACTTTACTTATAGGTTCATAGGTTCATAGGTTTATACTAGGCTATCTGCCCTAAGGCATTTATAAGCCTAGCCCAAATTTTTGTGGCTTACGCCACCCCTTATATGAAAAAATACTGTGCCCATTAGTTTGTTGTGCCTCTGTCCAGCAGTGACACAGAGATGATTCCCGGGGTAAACCTACGATCTCCCATCCACAGGTCTAGATTTCTCTTGAACAGAGTCAGCGAGGTGCTCTGCCTCACATGGACCGGGATTTTATTCCACAGCATAGGGAGTCTCTGAGTGATAAATCTATCCCTCCAGCACGTCCTATTTATATCCGTGCTAAGGTTTAAGTCGCTTGCTCTAGTGGTTTTGGTGGATTTGGATTTTTGAGGTGGAGCATGTCCATTAATTCCGGGTTGGACATGGCCTTGTATGTCAGGCACATGTCACCTCTGAGCAGACGGTATGCGACTGAATAGAGCTGGAGTTTCTTCAATCTGGCAGCATATGGCAGATTTTGGAGTCCTTTATCCTTTTGGTGAGGAACTTTTGGGGTCTCTCCAATTGCTGCAGATGTCGGGTGAGATACATCCCGAATGGGGCATTGTACTCGATCATTGGTCTGATAAGTGAAGAGTACATGGGAACAATGACCTCACTAGATCTGGATGTGAATCCTTCATGATCAGGTGGGCAATGTAGAAGGTCTTTCTAACCACTTTAGCAACGTGAGTGTCAAAGAAAGGCCACTGTCAACCTGGGTCCCCAGGTCCCTGATAACCTCTTCTGTGCTTAGTGGATTGCCACCTATATGGTAGCTTGGGGTTACCTTGTTTTTCCCGAAGGGTATGACTATACATTTTTTGGCGTTTAACTTCAGGCCATGGCTCTGGCACCAGCTATCTGTTTCCGTGAGTCCCTTCTGAAGGATATCCGTGTCCGATGCACTTTCCACTATGGCGCCCAGTTTGCAGTCGTCTGCAAACTTTGTCAGCCAAAGTCCTCCCATGTTGGCCTGTACTTCTGAGAAGTAGATGCCAAACAATAGGGGGCCAAGGACCGAGCCCTGTGGGACACCACTTTTGTATAGGAAGCACAGGAAGAGAAATCTAAAGATTGCACACAACAGCATGGACTGCATATGAAACAGAATGGATGGGCTTGAAGCCTAATTTTATCCCTTTGTCTAAAACTTGGCTTAAAGTTAATGTTCCACTGCAAATTGCCTTCTCATTAATGTCTGGCATTCCCAAAGCAACCATGTCAGTCTCGTGCTTCAACAAGTAGTGCATTCATGCCTGATGCTGGAAAAGCATAAGGCTCTGGGTTCCATTCCTACCCCCAGGTGCATGGATTTGTTTTCATTTGCTAACACTGTAATACAACATAAGGAGTTGCTGCACTCCTGAGTATGTCATCCTTTGAATTGGATGTTAAACTGATGCTCCATTTACTTGAGTAGCTGGTAGCTGAGATGGATGTAAAAGATCCCACATCACTAATAAAAAAAATACATTAAAATTTCCCCCACTCAGTATGAATACTGTCTTGAGTCTCCTCTGCAAAGAAACCAGTGATCTAGTGGAACTAACCTGGTCAATAAAATAAATCGTTTCACTTGCTGTGGTGAATGAGCTTTGTTTCTTGTTAAACTTAGTTTTTCAAGGCTCACTTATTTTTAAGATTATTAATTGCTCTGCAAATGTTGTTATATTGGTACTTTGTTTATTTACAGAGATCACAACTAAGCCGCAAAGTGCATTTCTATGTATTCTCCTTCCAATATACCAGTCCCAACTGACATCATCTTACATTTATAATAATGGCTGGATAAACTTGACTTTACTTGCCTTGGTTCACCAGACTTAGCAGGATAGACAATTCCTAACTTTATGTCTGTTTGATAAACAGATTTGACTGGAATAAAATAGCCACTGATTTTACTGGAGAAAATTCACTTACAGTGAGAAACACCTCATTAACTGGGTGGTAACCTGTCATCCCATCATATTCCTAATCGAAAGTACACTGACAGATCTGTTGATTTATCACTGCTGTAATCTTTCCTTTTGGTCTTTTAAGCACAGTAATCCACCTCCTAGTTTTCAAAGAGATAGAGGCTTTTAAAAGCCGGTATTGCATTTGCAGTCAGACCTGAATGCTGTAGCAGTCTCTGTGTGGTCTAAACTGTAGCAACTGCTTGCTACATTGGTAGAGACCACTTTGCTACAGTTTAAAAGGAAAATGATTTGTTTGTTTCTTCTTTTTTTGATATTTAACAAAACCTGAGCTCTAGCACTCTATGCAGGGTATAAACATTAGCCACTGCTACAAGCAGTTTGCTACAGATTAAAAGCAAAAAAAGCCTTTGTTTCTTTTTTGGTTTTAATAAAACCTGAATCTGTCTCAAACTTGTGCATGGTACAAACTGTAGGAACTACTTGCTACCTTTTTTAAATTGCCTCTCTGCTGAGGAGGGCCAGAGGGGATGACACGGAAACAGGGTCTGCATTTAGAGAACACCAGCTAGCAGACTGTGGACTTTTTTTTTGCTTATCCATTGAAAAGCTGGGACAGGAGGATTGAACATCTTTCTGGTCACCTGGTTAGTATCCCAGTAAAAGGTTGGGAGATTTTCTTCTCTTTAAATGAAGAGTGGGAGACGGGACACCATTATGAGGGGATTATCTCCAGGTGCTACAAAATGCAGCTATGCCTCTGGCCACTGTTACAACTTGTAAATGTATGTATAGATGCTGCTGTACCTACTTGAAATAAGCCTAAAACAACCTCTGAAAACAAACCACACTGATGGAATCCTAACCTTAATAGGGTATATAACAAAAGGAAACAAGCTAAAATCAGGAAGAGCAGCTCCCTTAATGATAAGAGCTCTCAAATTAAACTGAATAGGAAACTGAGGACTAATTCAGTCTAACAATGACAGTTATAAGGTCAAGACAGCCTCATATGCTAAAGTCATCCAAATGATCTTCTATAGTTATGTCCAAAATTTCATAGGCAACACACATTAGTGTGCTGAACTTGTGGTCAATGATGCCACCTTCATTGAGCAGAGTGGCATAGCAAATTTGCTGGCTGACAAATTCAGCACAAACTACACCCCCCTATTCCCCCTGCCTCCCCCCAAGTACTACTTAATAGCATAACTCCTTAACTATTAACAGGGAGCAAGTTCTGGTGGTGCTCACTAAGGCCAAAAACACAGCCTCAATGGACCCCCTCAATATCCTGGGATGCCTCCTAAATAGCTGGAAACATGACCTATCAGGACCACTTGAGTCAAGTTTCAACTATAGCCTCAAAACAAGCTTTCTATCATGAATATAGAGGGCTGAAATGGTTATCCCACTTTACAAGGGTGGACCAACAACCATCTCTGGCAACTAGAGAACTATTAGTCTGACTAGTCTAATATGCAAAGCCATGGAATGAATTATCATGGAAACAATCAACAAAGACATAGGCAATCTTCAGACATTGGGCCCAACCCATTTTGGTTTTGTCAGGGAAGATCATGCCTACTAATCCTCGTGGACTTCTTTGAGAAGGTCACCAAAGCAATGGATGAGGAAAAAATGGAGCATACTGCCTACCTGGACTGGGTTAAGGTGTTCAGTAAAATATCCCACTTGAGTATATTTGGCAAACTCACTGAACTGGGCATAAACCCCTGTATAACTTGCTGGATTGCCATCTTGCTCGCAGACAGGAGCCAGGAAGTCAGGATTGGTGATGCCACCTTCTCAAACAGACCAATCACCCCAGCGTACCACAGGGCTGCATGCTTGGACTGTGGCTATTTAGAATCTACTTCTTGGAGGTAAAGGCTAATGTCAAGGGCCTTTGACTGTCTAAGTCCACAGATAACTGCAAAGTGGGAGCTATCATAGATCCCCCCATGACTCAATCATCTTACAAAAGGGTTTAACACAGACAAATGACTGTTGCAAAAGTCATGGGCTAAAACTCAATGCCAAGAAATGCATTATTGTGCCTTTTGGGAAAACTGCCACCCAGGCTAATTACTACATTGATAAGGCAGCCCTAAGTATTGACCCAGTAGTCAGGGATTTGGGAAGATCTGTAAACAGTAATCTAGCCTTTGACCAACAAGGTGGTAGGGTAGTAAGAAAAATCATTGTATATCACCAAACTTATAAGCAAGGGCATGGCATCCAGGTCCAAGGTAGTTACAGTGCCACTTCATTCGACCCTTATCAGACCCATCATTGAGTATAATGACCACCTTTGGCATGTACCTGACCAGACAGTTGCAAAAAAGGGAATACCCACAAAGGTTCTTTAACAGTAGAATCCAGGGTATAAATACATTGTCCTATACGGATCATCTTAAAACCCTATCTCTGTACTCAGTCTCCTACAGGTTACCAAAAGGCAATCTATGTCTGGCATACAGGGCATCCTCAGATCCAGCTCTGAAGTGCCTTTGGCACATCCACAAAATAAATAGCATCAGAATCACTAAATCCCAGGGATTTAAATTTTGTTTGTGACATAAATAAGACATGTTGTCAATACAGATATGTGTCTCAGAGGATCTCCATGCTTTGGAGCAGGCTCCACATCCTCGTAAAGCACAGTCCATCTCTCACTTGATTTAAAAGCAACCTTGACCAATTGATGGGAAATCAGAAATTCACCCAGGGATTGGCCCACATGTCTCTGATACTCTGATAGGCAGAGGCAGACAGTAATGCCCAAACTAACATACCCACCCACATAACCTATAGAAACTTCCTAACTAACATACCCTCCTCCTAATAAATGTCCATGATACATAGGGACATAGTTGGATTGGAATGCATGGGGAGGCATATGAACGCCCTGGTGGTCATTGCCCTAGTATTTAACTATGAACCTATGAACCTATGATGGTCAAATGTAAAGGAGCTGCTCACCCTTGTACCCAGGCTGTCACAACATCTTCATTTTGAAGTGTTATGTCATCTATGCTGTAAGTAGGAACTAGTGAGTGCTTTCTAGATGCTACAGTGTTGCACTTATTTGCATTGAGCTTGAGCCCATCTTTAGTAGTCCAGCTGTTGATAAATACAAGCTCCTGATAGAGTGCATGTATGTCAGAGGGGGCTTGGTGATGACTCCAATCTTGCAATCATTCCTGAACTTTGTTAACTAGAGATCCTTATTTGATAACTAAAGATCAGAGATCCAGAAACTAAACATCAGATTTGCCATAGTTATAGAGTCATAGCCATAGATTAGTACTAGGCTACCTGCCTTTGTGGGCTATTTTAAGCCTAGCCAATTACCCCATGTGAGAATCAAACCCTGTACCTTGTGTCTGTAAAGTAAACACCTTAACCATTATGCTAGTCTCCCTAAATGATCTCTGTGGGACTCCACTGGTCACCTTCATGTTCTCAGAGGATGTTCCCTCCACACTCACAGAGTGAGTCCTATCTCTAAGCCAGTTGGTTATCCCATATGGATAAATTTGGAGTTCACTCAATTTGCATGTGATAGAGTATCAAATGTCATGGTGAGATCAAGGTATGTTGTATGGATAGGTTGTCCATGGCAACAATCTAACACTCAGAAGAAGTTTACAAGATTCATTAGACAGGCTATACTCTTGACAAAGCCAAACTGCTTGGGTTTGAATCTGATCTTGCTATCATAATTAATTAGGTCCATTATGATGCATTCCATAGCTTTGCATATAAGACACATTAGACTGATGGATCAGTAATTCCTAGGGTCTGAGGTGGAGTCAACCTTATGAAGTGGCATTACAGCAGCTGTGTGCCACTACTGTGGGACAAAGTCAGATGACAGGTTCTGGCTGAAGAGTTTGAGGAGTGAGTTTGTCAGTTCTTGTCTAATACCATCAATTCAGAAACCTGCTATATTTTTAGGTCTCATGGATGAGGTATTCTTCATTTTTGGCAATACCTTCAGTATGTGCTCTCTTATGATGATTGGTGGAATGATCCCATTAGGGATAGTTGGGTTTGGAATACATGTCTCAGAGGTGAAGTTGGCATTAGATTTATTACCCAGTATGTTAGTGATACATACTGGATCTGAGCAGTTGGTAGCATAGTGAATATGCTCGGAGCAATGCTCACTGCTATTTCTTATTTTTCTGATATAATAAAAGAAGGATTTATGGTAGTCTTTGGCTTCTATGGCTAGCCTGAGTTCATGGGATGTTTTCATTTTTCTTATGTCCCATTTTAGATTCTTATCTAGCCGCTTGTTGTTCACTTAACTTTGGGGGTCATGTCTTCTCTTATATAGTTTTAGAAGTTTGTTTATTAATGGTAGATGACCACTATGCACTATGCAGGTTTGCTTTTAAACATCAATATAAGAATAATGGCATCAAATATCCAGGCTTCAGGTAAAAAAACACTTTATTGTAAGAAAAAAGTAAGCACTTTTACGGACATATAGAAATAGCACCCAACTAATTAAACTGTAAAAAATGTGGTAAAACAGTTATAAACAGTTATAAATAGCAGGAAAAAAGACTTTAACTAGAAGAGTGCAAGCAGATTTATAAACAGCCAGGTGACTGTTTAAAACACAAGGCCAATGACTTAGTCTTGCAAACAGTGAAAAAGTTATGACACCAAAACAATTACAAGTTCATCAGTACTGGGTCCTTTCCTGATTAAAGTGAGAAGTTTGAGCTTGAAAAAGACAAATAAATAAATAAATCACTAAATAAATAAATAAATAGTCTTTCAAAACATATGCTTAGCTTTCTTTCCAGGTGTGGAAAACTCCCAGTTGGGAGTTTGAGTCAGAGTAGGTTCAATAATGTAAGACCATATTTAGTGCACCCTGGCACATTGTCAGAAACCCTGCAGCCAAGTGTTTTTGGCTTTGGAAAAAACACGCAGGGCTTGGGACCCAGGAAGGCATGCTAATATGTACGGGTGTATTGTTTGAAGTAAATGTACCTATGCGTTGGCTATGCCTCCTGGGGGTGAGTATTTGCTGTTGTTGTTTATTAGCTCAATGTATTACCAAGTATCGCTTTCAAGGTTTCGGAAATAGATGAAAAAGGCTTTGTGGTTGTCCTTGACATAGGTGGTACTTGTCACTTCAAATACATGCCTTTGGTGGTTTGGTTTTGCTTCTGAACTTTTTGTTAAACATTTTAAGTTCACTTCTAGAGGCTGGGGTATTAAGTGTGCTCATATCGATGTATATGTGTCTCCCTCTTATTGCTTAGTTTGTTTATACTAGCGTTCCACCATAGTGGTTTATTTCTGAAGTTGGTATTATATTTGTCTCTGACTGGGACTGATGCCTTAATGCATAATTTTAGGTGAGCATAGAAACTGTCTGCAAATGTAACAGTGTGATAGATGGGGTCACAGAAGGGATGGGTGCTTACATTTCATCAGATCATCAACTTGTGGTAATACATGTGCCTTAACATAATCTCTAAAGACAGGAGAGTTTGGTGATAAATCATGTTTTACCCTCATAGTGAATATAAGTGAATATTGGTGAACAGTGTCTTGAAGTGACCAATAGTAGAGCAAATACAGGTGTAGAGGACTGTGGTGTTATTTTAGTGAGGATTAAATTCAATATTTTGATCCTCTAATTGGGATAGTAGACCTGACAGTTTGAGAAGATTAACCTTGCCTATAAAAGGCACTATGTTGTAGAAAATGTTTTAGCTAATACACAAAAGCCATGAGGAGAAAGGGAGAGAGACAGAGAGAGAGAGAGAGAGAGAGAGAGGTTCAGGTCATCCACAACAAAGCAAGTCTTGCTGTCAGTCATCGCATCCCAGGTTGATATATATTGGACCCCTTTAGAACGTCATCAGTAACTAAGCCAGTAATTAAAGCCAGTTACCTTTTGTTTGTGTTGTGGCATCATTCTTAGTGATGGGATGGTGGTTGGCATAAAGGTTAAAGTGTTTACTTTATAGATATGAGGTACAGAGTTTGATTCTCACTTATGGAAGCATGGCTAGGTTTTTTAAGGCCCCCTGGTGTTGTTAGCCTAGTAATTACCTATGAACTTATGACATGATGCAGCTCAGTACCAGCACCATACGAGTCTTTGATGCTCCATCATATCCCTCTTCATAAGATCCAAAGATTTGTGTGTCAAGTCATTCACTTCCACATGCACAATGACAGAGTCATATGTGTACCTTGGGTTAAGGGACTTGAGGAATCCAGTGACATCATGGATTGTGGCACCTGAGAGACAGCTTACCATCATCTCCTCACTTTGCCTGGTGATTGGTGTATCTGTATATTTACTCACCTATGATAAGACATTACCAGATGTGTTAGCTTGGCCTTCTCACTTTATGGATGTTGGCCTGTCAGCTTGGTGACTCCCTTTTGCTATTAGGCAACTTGTTTGCTTGTAAGTGTGACCTCTTATAAAAAAGACAATGTGGGGCTACAGAACGAAGCAATGGGGGAAGTGCAGACCATTCCTAGTGAAATAGGCAGGGCTGTCAGCATCTTTTTTACAGCCGATATATATTGAATTCCTCTGGAATGATACTATTTAATGAGCCAATTGTTGAAGTCAATTATTTTTTTCACGCATTGTGGCATTATTAGCCAGAGCATTAGCTAAGGCAATTGTCACTCTGTGTAGTCCCCCATGTGGTGTCTCAGTATGTCTGAGTATACAATTATCTATGAGTAGCAAGTTCTGTCCGCCTTAAAAACATAGACACACTGCATTGGTGATCCCCCTTTTTGGAAGCAGCAAGTTTTGTCAGCCTTATGGCCATAGGTGAACTGCTAGAGTGACCTTTATCAGTTGTGACAGTAGAAAACGCTGTTGTATATATGATAGGAGAGGTGTGAATATGCTTCTGAGGTTTAGCTGTAGCTGTGCATTGTCTGGGGGGATAAAAGGTTAGAAGGGATTTTTTTAGTACCTCAGCATATGTGAGCTTAGTGTTTGATTTTTGATATGGTGTTGCAGTGGTGCTGTGTTCTTATAACCTTGTAACATGAGAAGCTTAGTTGCAGTTTAGGTAGCCATCCAGACTTCTCAGAAGCACAGTCAGTGTTTGGAAACAAGACTGGATTTTAGGTAAACATGACACAGTTGCTGTACTGTACTGAGGTACTTAATACTAACAGGTTGACATCAGATGATGTTAGGGCAGGATCTGGTCCCATGGTGTCTGGAAATCTGATGGGTGTGTTCAGTTATATTCATGGTACTATGCAAACAAAGGTGCAGAAATAGTAGTTTGGGTATATGTAGACAGTAGTAGTAGTAGCTGTTAAGTAGTACACACAGGTGTATAAGGTTCATAGGTAATTACCAGGAAATCAGTCTACAGACCATTACAAAATAATACCATCCCGACATATACTGATTTGTAGTCATTATTAATATCAGTGACTATTTTAAGTTCATTCTCAACTTTGAGCTGCTTAAGTGTGCTCTTAAGTAGAATGAGACCTCTTAGAAGCATTAAATTAAGTAGTAGCTCAGATAGGTCATGTTTGGCAGTGATAAACAAAGAGGTATTTACAGGGGAACTACCACCAGTTTTAAAGGAAATGTCTCTGATTTATGGTCTGATTTAACAAAGGAGGAAGACACAATAAGTAATATAATCATTATAGGGTAAAGAGTAAACAAATATATATACCATGCACAAGAAGAGATTATTCAGGATATAAGCACAGGTGCTACAATCTTAGCAACACAGTATAATAATTTAAATCTGACACAATGCATCAACCTAGGTGGTGCTACCAACAAGCAAGCCATGAAATAAATAAAGAATAATACATAGTAACAGCACAAGTAATTCAAATCATCAGTGGTATAACAATCATCTGGGATGTCAAGTCCCCAAATACATAGTAACAGCAAAGGTAATACAAATCATCAGCAGTATAACAATCAACTGCGATGTCAGTTCCCCAAATACATAGTAACAGCACAGGTAATGCAAATCATCAGTGGTATAACAGTCAACTGCAATGTCAAGTCCCCAAAAGTCTTTTTTTTTATCAGCTTGGTAAAGAAGCAATGATAGATAGTGAATTTGGGATACACTAGTTTGTGGTCAGACCCTTCCTTTCTATTTCATACATTACTGATTAAACCAAAAGTATTGGGCAACATATGTGAGTTAAAAGGGTGCCAGACTAATGATCCTTGATGTTTTCGTAGTACTGGAAAGTTACTTTATATAGGTCCAGACATGCAATACCCTTATTTACAAATGGACTTACTTTAAATAAAGTCTTAATTTAATGTTGTTATATCATTGGTTTAGATTACTGAGTCAGTGAGTTGCCATGAGGTTTGACGTGTTTGAGTTAGTTGTAGTAGTTTAAGGGGTGTTGGCAACAATGTCTATTACATGGGGAGGGTGAGAGACTTATCTCCACATAAAATATTTTATAACTTGTCCTTTGTCTAAACAGACTCAGTCATGAAAAAACTCATGGAACATGTCATCTATTTCTCTTTTCTGTCAAAGTTTGCACCATTGTATCTCCCTTAATTAAGTCACTTGCTTCTCAGTTACAGAATGAGCATGCTGTTTGTGCAATTATTTTGCCCATAAGATACTATTTGATGAACACAAATTGTTGACTGGCAAATATATTGCAGCATTTGCTGATCACTATACAGCAATAATGAAATATAAGTAGTGCATTGTTTGTTAAATCATTTGTGACCATCCTCTGTTTAAAGCAACACTTACTGGTCACTATACAGTATTAGTGAAATACAAGTACTGTTCTGTATCTTATTATATTAATATGTAGTACTGTGATTAAGACAGTATAATTTATTATATTGTATTCCAAATACGTTGTAGATTAGTTTGTTAAAAGGCACATATTAGATAAGCATTGTTTTGTCTTATTTTACCTTGTACATTTTGTGATGTTAAGCAGCTACAATGTTTTTTTCTACATTGTGTGGCAGTCATAAATGAATTACTACTTGGAAGTGCCTGCCACATAATGAAGATTTTCTTCTTGATTCTCTGCTGCAAATGGACTCTGCCTAGCAGGATTAACTTTCTTGGTAAAATATAAACTAAAACAAAGAAAGTGCATGCCACACTAAACCTTTTGACTAAGTGCATTGCACATACTATATAGACAGTATTTGGATTTTTGAGTATGTGTGTAAATAGCTCTATAACATCTTTTATGATAAAGTATTAACATTATTTTAAATGCTAAGTATGTGCCTGTTGAGTTTATTCAGTAAACATTCATTCATTTATCTTTTGATGTGGGAGAAAACTGGAGCACTGGGCAAAAAGCACATGTGGAAACAGGGAAGACATGCAGAAATCATGCAGAAGGCCAAGACATGAACAAGAGAGTCAAGCATTAAGAGGCAGCAGTGGAAATAGGTTCCCCACTGTACCAGCCTCTGTTTACACTTACTATGCAACTTGCTGCTTGCAATAAATATATAATTCAACGATCTTCTCAATGGTTTACCTGAGTTTTCATCAGCACTGTAGTCTTCTTTTTTGAACAACTTCATTTAATATTTGTGCAACCTACTTCTTCTTCTTTCGGCTGCTCCCATTAGGGGTCGCCACAGCAGATCAACTGTTTCCATTTCTTCCTGTCCTCTGCATTTTGCTCTGTCACACCAACCACCTGCATGTCCTCTCTCACCACATCCATAAACCTTATCTTAGGCCTTCTTCTTTTCCTGTTACCTGGCAGCTCCATCCTTAGCATCTTTTTCCCAATATACTCTGCATCCCTCCTCAGCACATGTCCAAACTAACGTAATCTAGCCTCTCTGGCTTTGTCTCCAAACCTTCCAACCTGGGCTGAGCCTCTAATATACTTATTCCTAATCCTGTCCATCCTCATCACACCCAGTGCAAATCTTAACATCTTCAACTCTGCCACGTCAAGCTCTGACTCCTGCCTTTTTGTCAATGCCACTGTCTCGAACCCATATAACATAGCTGGTCTCACTACCCTCTTGTAGACCTTCCCTTTCACTCTTACTGATGCTCATCTGTCACAAATCACTCCTGACACTCTTCTCCACCCACTCCATCCTGCCTGTACTCTCTTCTTCACCTCTCTTCCACACTCACCATTACACTGAACTGTTGATCCCAAGTATTTAAACTCATCCACCTTCACCACCTCTACACCCTGCATCCTCACCATTCTTCTATCCTCCCTCTCATTCACACACATATATTCTGTCTTAGTCCTGCTGACCTTCATTCCTCTTCTCTCTAGAGCATTTCTCCACCTCTCCAGGGTCTCCTCCACCTGTTCGCTACTCTCACTACAGATCACAATGTCATCTGCAAACATACTACGTGTCTGAAATGATTCATGGAATGAGCAAAGTTACTTTTTAATTAAATAAAAATAAATGTGAAATGATTAAGGTAAATATGTTTGTTTTGTTATTTATCAATATTATGTTAAATGTTCTTAGTTTTTCAAATAAATTAAATATATTGTTGACAAATGCATCAAAACATATGCGCTGTTTGGTACATGGATGGCCTACTGTTTTAATTATGGATCCTGATATGAAACATTTCTGAAAAGCAGACTTGAGGCATTGTGAGGCCAAAACTACCAACAACAGCAAACAACTCAAAATATGTGCAAAACTTTTGCAAAAATTTACCACAAGGCTATGGATTAGCATTCAAAACAAAATAAATCATAGTACACAGGAACTGTGTGGAAAGCTAAATTACTTTTGTTAACACCAAAATCGGCCTGAGTTAAAGAAAAAAAAACCCTCTGAACTGTGCTCAGTTGGATTTTATGCTGCATTTAAAAATTTGTTAGACATTGTGCAAGTCTGGGGAACACTGCCAGGTCTATAGTCTTAACAGAACTCTCCTAATATATATATATATATATATATATATATATATATATATATACAAACACATATATATATATATATATATATATATATATATATATATACACACATATATATATATATATATATATATATATATATACAAACACACATATATATATATATATATATATATATATATATATATATATATATATATATATATATATATATATAACATATCTCCCCAACTACCTGTCTCTATTGGTGTTCCCCAAGGATCCATCCTTGGACCCCTACTCTTCTCTATTTTCACCAATAATCTAGCCTCTGCCACCAAACATGACACACTCATACAATATGCAGATGACTCAACCATCATCTGCTCAGCCCAGTCCCTACCCAAACTGCAGAAGGTCACACAGGATGCCTTTTCCTCTGTTGAAACTTGGCTATCCGATGCCCAGTTAATACTGAACCCAAACTAAACTAAACTCCTCCTCTTTGAACCCACCAAACATACTCAAAACAATTCTCACTTAACATCACAGCAAAAGACAACACCACTATCCACCCAATAGATCACACCAAATTGCTAGGAGTTGAAACAGACAACAATCTCAAATTTGACATTCACATATCCATGACCATAAACAAAGTTCACCAAAAACTAGGAGCCGTATACAGAAATAAGCAACTCCTCACCAAACCAGCTTGGATTTCAGTTGCAAATTCTCACCTTATCTCCACCCTACTTTATGCCTCTCCAATATATACCAACCTAAGGCAATGCAATCTAAATAAACTCGAGATCTGCTACAACAAAATCACCAAATTCGCCACCGGGGCATCCTACCACAGTCACCACTGTCTCTCACTTACTGAACTAGGCTGGCTAAAACTCCCTCACCTCCTTCAATGGTATCAACTCGTACTCGCCCACAAACTGTTTAACCATCCTCTAAAGGTCTCATCCCTCCAGTATCTACTCCAACCCTATCTCACCAGCAGACCACTACGATCCAGCAACAAAAATCAATTACAAGTAACTAGAGCCAATAATACTGCTGGAGAAGCACTATTCTCCAGCGCTATAGCCAAATTATGGAACACCGTCCCCCCACAATAACCTCTCTACCATCATGCACCCACTTCAAAGCTTTACTTAAAGTGCACCTAAAAACATGCTGGCTGTGCCCTTGTAACTCTCCCCTCTAACTTCGCCCACTCCATCTACCCTCTACCTCTCTTCCACCCCACAAACTACCATTGATTACAGCAATCTCTGATACTTCCATGCCTATCTACTTATTATATGGCAGTAACTTCTTATTGTGGCAATTGTTAATATCTGCTATGACTTTGAGGATAGAACAGATGCTAGTTATCTACTGAATGCACTATGTTCTTCATCTGTAACTATGTTTGTTATATTGTAATTGCTAGGATTCTTCATCTGTAACTATGCCTGTAATATTTTAATTTGTGGAGCTTTTCTCCCCGGGCCTCCGCTGAAAATGGACCTGCATCCAGTCGGACATTTCCGGTCATCAAATGTAAATAAATAAATTATATATATATATATATATATATATATATATATATATATATATATATATAGATATAGATATATATATATATATATATATATATATATATATATATATATATATATATATATATACACACACACATATATATATATATATATATATATAAAATATACATATATATATATATATATATATATATATATATATATATATATATATATATATATATATATATATATATATATATATATATATATATATATATATTGACACCGGAAGATCGACAACAAAGATGACCGACAGTTGAGAGTCCCGACACTGAGAACACTGACATGTCAAATGAGTGCTAGTGTGTAAGTATGCAATAGTGACGGACGTCAGGGTTAGGGTGTGGGTAAGGTAAGTGTGCAATAGCGACGGTCGGTAGGGTTAGGGGCGGGTTAAGTGAGTTAGGGTTAGGGTGCTGGTCAGGTGAGTGTGCGATAGTGACAGACGTTAGGGATAGGGGCGGGTTAAGTGAGTTAGGGTTAGGGCACGAGTTAGGTGAGTGTGCGATAGTGACGGACCTTAGGGTTAGGGTTTGGGTTAAGGTTAGTGCATATATAGTTGCGTATGTAAAGTTCAGTGTAGGTTTGTAAGGTTTTTGGTGTGTTTGTGTTGTGTGTGTGCTTTTTGGACAGGAGATTTGTTTTGTTTGTTGAGTGTTGGGATTGTAATTTGTCGGGTATGTGACGTTTCTTGTTTCTGAAATTTCGGTTTTGTGGTGTCGGTGATTTCGTTGTCGGTGTTTTAATGCATCAGTGTTGTCAGTAGACCCATATATATATATATATATATATATATATATATATATATATATATATATATATATATATATATATATATATATATCAAAAAAACTAAAGTACCAATGGAGTCAGGAAGAATTGGAAATGAATCTTCAGTGTAGAATACTTAATAAATCCTCGCAAATAACCTTTTACAGCAAAAATCCATGACAGCGAAAAAAACATTTATATCACAACATAAATTAAGCTCTTTTGTCTGCTAATGCAGTGTTCACTAATCAAATTTCATCAGAATTATACAATGGATAATTTAAAAATACACTAGATGTGAAATAATGTACTGGTAGGAGAGGGAACTACCACTCCTATCTGATCCATTTGAGAATGCTTCTCACATTAATATTCCCATTAAGGCCAGGGGGTGTATCAGCCTGAAGTCTAATCTGCCATCTAAGCTCTTTAACTTCAAGTAAATGATTGCAGTCTCCATAAGGTAATGACACATAATCAAGTACTAAGAAAAAAAATCTGCTGCCTAGGGAGCTAGAAAGTGTGTGTCTAGCCAAAGCATTTTTCCAGTCACCTTTTCTTATAGCCTGACGGTGTTCCTTAATGCGATCACTAAGTTTTCTAATAGTTTTGCCTACATAGAAGGCAGAGCATTCATCACACATTCCCAGGTAGACAACGTTAGTGCTATTACAATCAAAAGAATCTTTAAACTGTAACAGAAACTTGGGATTGGGAAGTTGGAAACTAGCACCCAAAGCAAAAAAGGGGCAGCAAACACATTTCCCACAGTTGTACATCCCTGTCATTTGAACAGGGCAACTAAGATGAGGAGGGGATGTTTTTTCAAAAAGATTCTTCAAAGACCTAGTTCTCTTGTAACTAAAACTAGGGGTGTCAGCCAATACCCTGAACAATTCGCTACTCTTAATAATATCCCAATTCTTAGGCAAAATGTTCTTAATGGGTTCTGCATCAAGAGAAATGGGAAGAGGAAATTTGGTGAGGTCATCAGCAGGAGCTGAAGACTTGGGAATGTAACCAAATTTAAGAATGGGAGGATATTTACTGTATCTAAATGAAGTAACTTCATTCAAAACATCAGAAACCAGATTTTCAGGGTAATGTTTGTCAACAAAAAGTTGTTACAGAAACTGACTTTCATTAGAAAAACATCATCATCACTCACAATATGACTAAGACGTACAAATTGCCCCTTGACTATGTTCCTTTTCATAAAGGGAGGATGTTGGCTCGAAAAATCAAGGTAGTTGTTATACGAAAAGTGCTTTTCCTATGGTTGTTGGAAGAGAATCTGTAAGTAAGGGGATCTAAGGCCAGGGTAATGTCCAAAAAATTTACTACATTCCCTTTTCCAGAGACAGTAAAATCCAAAAACTGTATACTCCGGCTCACCTGATCAAGAAAACAATCTAGTTCCATAAGAGACCCTTTCCACAAGAAAACAATATTGTCAATAAAACGCTTGTAATTATTGACGAATTTGAAACCCTCTAGCTTAGATAAAATGTCAGCTTCTCAAGCACAAAGTACTAGACTGGCATATGCTTCAGCTACCTTAGCTCCCATGGCTACTCCTTGAAGTTGCTGGTATAAGATACCATTAAACGTGAAAAAATTATTATCCAAAATCAGCTTAAGCAAAGTGGTGAAAGTAATAACTCTGTGAGGGGGAGTAAAAGTATGTTTGACAAGATAATTCATCACATTTTCCAACCCTTCATGGTGAGGAATGCTGGGGTATAAAGCTACCATGTCCAAAGTGACTAGTGTGCATTGTCCATCAAAAGGTGGGCACCTGTAGATTTCATCTAAAAATACCCAAGAGACGTATATCCCAAACCGGGTCCCATCTCCTCTGCTCTGCAATTCCCCAACTCCCATAAATGAATAAACTTCACTACAATTAACCTACAAAGCATCAGAAATAAAATACCCAACTTCCATGCATGGATAGCCCACAACAAACCCGATATTATTGCCGCAACTGAAACATGGCGAAAACCCTATATTAAGGAGACAGAATTCCTTTCCCCAGATTTCGCCTGTCTTAGGGCTGAGAGACTCCAAAAAAAAGGTGGAGGCATCTTTCTAATATACCCCATGTCACTCACTACTGTCCCATATACAAAACCCATCCCACAGTTCTCCACAGCCAAACTTCTAGTTTATTTCATTAAAATGAATAATTGCAAAAACCTCTGTGTGATAGTTATTTACATTCTCCCAGGCAATAGCATCCCAATTCTTGAAGAAATCTTTGCCTAGGCATCTAATAACATAAAAAATGAGACTATCATACTGGCAGACATAAATATCAACTGCCTAGACATATCCCCACACCACTCTAACTGCAATATCAATCTATATACGTTCACCCAGCTAGTTAACACCATAACCAGGCCTAATAAAATTAATACTAATGGCTCTGTCCTAGACTGGATATTACTGTCTGACCCAAATAAGATCACATCCACTGGTACACTCTCCAATAGTATAAGTGACCACTTACCGACCTTTATACAATGTGAATGCACCATAACAATTAATAAACATCAGTACAGGGTTACCAGAGATGAATCCCAGTTCTGTCCATCTAGCTTTAACTAAAGGTTCCTTAGCATCAACTGGGATGCACTAAAAATCACTTCCCCTTGATGAGGCAGTGAGTTCTTCAACTCAACCTTCCTCAGCATACTAAACGATCTTGTTCCACTTAGATAAAAGAGAGTAAAGACTAACCATGCCAGTTGGCTAGCAAGATCCACTAAGGATCTCATGAGATGCAGGGACAAATCATGGAAAATCTGGCAAAAAAAGAAAAACCCATCTGACCTCGCCCAATACAAACAGTTCTGAAACCAAGTTAAGCATCTAATATTACAAAACAAAAAAGAACACTACCTTACATTACAAAATCAACACAAACAAAACTCAAAGAAATTCTGGAGCCCTCTCAACTCTTTACTAAACTCAGGCTCTAGTAATAATCCTTGCCCAGACCCAAATAAAACTCCCATTGAAACTGTTGCAACCTTCAACTCCTATTTCATAGATACTATAGCCAATCTAACCGTTGCCTTTCCCAAGACCAACTTGTCCACCACAAACCTCTCCACAGCTAACACCAGTACACCCCCTATTTCCAACTTTACTCTGTCATCTATACACACCTCGACTATTAAACAATTTGCTTCTAAAACTCAAAGCATGCACAAATGCCTCTGAAAATATACCCGTCAAGTACCTGCAAATCTCAGCCAACTCAGTCACTTACCCTGTCAGCATACTTGTCAACATATCTGTCCAAGAATCCTATATGCCCATTATCTGGAAAAAAGCTTATATCCTCCCTCTGCACAAGGGGGCTACAACATAGACACCACCAACTTCTGCCCCATTGCAATACTATCACCCATCTCTAAGATTCTGGAAAAATGTATTCATTCTCACCTTCTTCACCATCTGACTCACAACCACATCCTCTCCCTCACCCAACATGGAGTTAGGCCAGGACATAGTACCACCATTGCCCTTGTATCCTTCATGGACACTGACAACTGAGCCCATGATGCTAGTAAAATCATATCTTCAGTATTTCTTGATCTTTCTAAAGCTTTCAATACTATATCCTCTCTCCTTCTAACAAAACTCTCGAACATAGGTACCTCACCTCAAACTCTAAACTTGTTCACTAATTACCTCACTAACAGACAACAATCAACTAAATGGCGGAATTCTTACTCCCCTTTCCTAAACGCCACCATTGGTGTTCCTCAAGGCTCCATTTTAAGCCCACTCCTGTTTAACATATTTATCAATAACTTCCACACTGCACTCTCTCAATGCTCAATCATCCAGTACGCAGATCATCTGCACTACAAACAACTCCTCAGAGATACACCAACTCACCCAAAATGCCCTCACCTCCACCAAAATGTGGATGTTTAATAATCATCTTGCCCTGAATCCCAACAAAACCAAACTAGTAATCTTTGCCACCAAAAAGACCAGACCCCTACAAAAAGAGAACTTCACCATCCAATCCCTAAATGGTACCAACATTGACATTGTACCTAGTATAAAACTTCTAGGTGTCATCATAGATGAAAACCTCACATTCGACCTGCACATTCAGTCCAATCTCAAAAAAGACACATCAAAAGCTTGGCACTCTCTACCGACACAAACAACTACTCAGT
The DNA here is from genome assembly GCF_019279795.1 of Protopterus annectens. Classification (NCBI taxonomy): domain Eukaryota; kingdom Metazoa; phylum Chordata; order Ceratodontiformes; family Protopteridae; genus Protopterus; species Protopterus annectens. Next base: position 389,535,761 of record NC_056730.1, on the reverse strand, counting down.
GCATCAGCCCAACTTTCCCTTGCCTCTTCTTTTCTATTACCCTCTCTTTTATACAGTGGCCCCTCTCTAAAGTCCAAACTAGACTCATGCTACAGCAAAATTGCTAAGTTTGTAATTAATGCCTCCTATTCATTCCACCACTGCTTATCATTACACAACCTAAAATGGCTTGAATTCCACAACTATCTCACCTTTATCCAACTAACTACAGCTCAGAAACTCATTCATAGTCCATCCATGTGACCTGCTCTATCTTCTATACTTACTTTATATCATCCTAACAGACCACTCAGATCCAACAGCCAACTGCTCGCAAAAGTAGAAAAACCCAAACTTTCGGCTGGCCAGATGCTTTACTTCTTTATCATCGCAAAACTTTGTAACGCCCTCCCCAACACTTAGATCCACCCAGTCAGTAACCCTGTTCAAGACATCTCTGAAACAACACCTCTCCTCATCTTGGCTGTGCACATGTGCTAACACCACATCTCATATAACATAACTTCAACCATCACAACTATTCTTACCACCACTCTACTACTCTGGCATCCTCCTTTCACATCCACCTGTCTTTTTACTTACTCCGCCTCTCCATCTTGTCCACTTCCCTCTTTTACTAACACTCATTGTCCTACCATTGATCCTTCCTGTCTACTTCCTTCTCTTCCTAAGCCTTATAGACCTACCGTTCAACCAGGTGAGACATTCAGGTACTCTTGTAGCCTACCTTAACATCATACCACCACTTATATCTGCAACAATATCCACTTGACTTTGCTGATTCTTGCAACAGGACTCATCTAGCCTATTGCTCAGCTATTACACCTCCGAAACATGTGAAAAGTTTAAGTATCTAGTCTCTAATTAATTCCTATATCGGCTTTTCACCCACTGCATGAAGTGTCCTATATAAATTCTGCTAGCTGAAAACTACTCATGTGGAATGTTCTCATGTATATACTCTGTATTGCTTGTATAATATCTTTAATTTGAGAATGATTACTTATGTACTGTTTTTTCACCAGTTGTAAAAGCTGCCAATAATATGTACTAAATGTCTTTATGAATGCAAAGTCTGTATTGTATGTGAAATGTCTTAAATGTGGATCTTTTCTTCCTGGGACTCCACTAAAAATGGGCACTTCTGGCCCAGCTGGACCATCCTGGTAAACAAATGTAAATAAATAAATTATATATATATATATATATATATATATATATATATATATGTAGGTGGGGTCATATTAATACCTTGTGTTATGTTATCTGCTCCCACAGGGGTTAGTGGTTGGTATAATAGTTAGGGTGTTTACTTTACAGACACAAAGAGTTTGATTCTTACCTTTGGAAGGGAAATTGGATACACGTACAACTTCTAAACACACTCACATACACTCAAACACTTACCCCAAACCATAACAACTAGTCACTTACCTTAAATTACACCTAAATCCACATGTGAAACCGCACACCATTCACACATACACTCCACATCACGTACCGTTAAAGCATAACTGTGAATTTGACATATCAGGATTCGCGGTTATGCACTGTTGCTATTCTGCAGATTTGACTTCATGGTCTCGATATACTGAAATTCGACAGTTCAGTATTTCGAGGTTATAAAGTGAATCCATAAATATATATATATATATATATATATATATATATATATATATATATATATATACAACACACACACACACACACACACACACACACACACACACACACACACACACACACACACACACACAAATTATCTACATAGCATTAAGAAGAGTAGTGACCAAAATCTGTGGCAGCTATCTAGAGAACGTGTATTACACTGTAGTTACATAGGCACCCTACCAGGAATGATTCCATTGTATCCTTGTAGAAGTAAACCATGTGATCTCTAAGCAACCACTCAGCCTTGCATGTATACATAAATTACATCTGTGTTCCATTGTACCCATCTTGTAAAATTGCCATTAATGTTGTAGCCTAGCAATACTGTAACCTCTTTCTTAGGTCCCAGTACACTCACCTGCACATAAACACAGTAATTGATATACTTCTGTAAATATCCATGAGCACTGGCAATCGATTGCGTGTGTGAGTATGTGTGTGTGTTTGTGTGTGTGTGTATGTGTGTGTGTGATTTAAATGTTTTTCCAGTCACCGAATTTTCAACTCCACATAGATAAATACAGAAACAAAATTAACTATTTACACTTTTGAGTGAGAAGTATTTCTGACTTTCTCTCCTTTGCAACAAACACTGCAATTGACAATGGGATTTTATTTGCTCAGCTTAAATATGATCTAACTCTAATAGCAAAAGCTGCTAACAAAAACATGAAATAACTACAAGTAATTCCTAAGAAATCATGTCACGTCATAACCTTCTCTTCAGCTGCCCACTCAGAAAGCCAAATGACTATCCCTTGATAGGGTCTAAATTATTTATACTTTTACAGTTGAAAATCTTTGCCCCACAGTCAACTAAACTCACCTTGATGTTCATAGGTTCATAGGTTGGTACTAGGCTATCGGCCCTAGGGCCTATACAAGCCTAGCCATAGCAATTTCCTGGATATTTCTTCCCACAATATTTACTTCCCTGGACCCCTGTCTAGCAGGGTGACTGACGTGATCCCAGGGGTGAATTTCCTATCTCCCATCCAATCATCAAGGTTCATTTTGAAGAGGGCCAAGGAGGCACTCTCCTTGACATGTATGGGCAGTCTATTCCAGAGTATGGGGAGTCTCTGGGTCAGGAACCTATCCCTCCAGCATGTTTTGTTGATTGTGATGACAAGGTTTAGATCCTTGGAGCATGTGGCTCTGAGAGACTGGGATTTCTTTAAGTGGAGCATGTCCAACAGCTCAGGGTTTGACATGGCCTTGCATGTTAAGCAGAGATTGCCTCTGAGTAGACAATATGCTACAGAGTATAGCTGGAGTTTTTTTAGATGGTCAGCATAGGACATCTGCTTTAGACCTATGATTCTTTTAGTGAGGTATTTCTGTGGTCTTTCCAGCTGTTGCAGATATCTTGTGAGGTACATACAAAACAGGGTGTTGTACTCTATAATGGGTCTAATGAGAGATGAGTCCAGTGGGGCAATGACCTCCTTTTTTCTGGATGAAAAGCCCTTAGTGATGAGTTGTGTCACATAGAAGGATTTCCTGACTGTTGTGACAATGTGGTTATCGAAGGTGAGACCACTGTCCACCTGTGTCCCTAAGTTTTTCATCACACTTTCAGTGTTTTGTGTACTGCCACCTATGTGGTAATTCATGGGTACATGTTTTTTCTCAAAGGGGATAACTATACATTTCTTGGCATTAAGCTTGAGCCCATGACTCTGGCACCAAGCATCTGTTTCTGTAAGGCCCTTTTGTAGAATATCCACATCATTTGGGGATTCAATAATGGCTCCTAATTTGCAGTCATCTGTGAACTTTGTTAGCCAGAGTCCCTTAGTGTTGGCCTGTACCTCAGAGAAGTAGATGCCAAACAAGAGCGGTCCCAGGAATGAACACTGAGGTACTCCACTTGTCACTTGTCTGGAGCTTGATTTGGAGTTGGCTACGTTTATAGTCTGGGTTCTGTCAGTAAGCCAGTTGGCAACCCATCAAGTGATATAGGGATTTGTGGCCAGTTTAGTAAGTTTATCTATGATTCCAGAGTGTGGGATGGTGATTGAAGGCCTTGGCAAGGTCCAGATAAGCTGTGTGGACCACCTTACCCTCATCTACAGCTCTGGAGACTGATTTGAAGAAGTCAATCAGGTTCAGGAGACAAGATCGGCCCTTCACGGATCCAAACTGGGTGGGGTCCAGTGTTTGAAGGTTGCCAGTGTCTTTGTTTATAAGTTCCATGATAATGCATTCCATGCCCTTGCAGATCAGGCTCGTCAGACTGATGGGGCAGTGGTTTCTGGGATCCAAGGTGGATCCTCCCTTGTGGAGTGAGATAACTGTAGCTGTGTGCCACTCAGTGGGCTCAAAGCCTGAGGTGAGGCTATGATTAAACATGACACTTAGGTGAGGTACCAGTTCATTTTGTAGTTCATGTAGTACACAGCCCAGGATGTCATCTGGTCCCATGGATGCTGTATTCTTAGGTTTGGATAGTGCGGTTTCTACTTGTGTGGCCCTGATTAACAGAATTTGGCAGTGTTTTGGTATTGAGTTGGGCCCTTTAGGGGGTGAGAGGGGGTGAAGTTGGCACTAAATCGATCTGCCAAAATATTGGCAATATCCTTGGGATCAGTATATTTAATGCCATTCTGTTGTAGCTCACAGCAGATCTGAGCATTGCCATTTCAATTCTTGACATAATTATAGAATGCCTTGTGGTTGTCTTTGGTATCTTTGGCAATTTTATTTTTGTAACTAGCTTTGGAGGATTTTATGAGGGATCTCAGCTTCTTACTGAGGCTGGTAAGGAATTTTTTTGCATCCTGGGATTTTCCTCTTTTCTGCAACAGTTTCTTCCTTCTGTTGTACAGTTTGTTTATGACAGAGGACCACCAGATTGGCTTCCTTTTTTGGATGAGAGCATCTTGGTTCTATTTGGGACGGCACAATTCAAGCATGAGTGCATATGCTCGTACAGTGCCTTAGTGAATGATTCAGCAGTCAAACTTTCAGCTCCCATCTCACGGGTGTCATGAAGTTTGTCACCTCTGACTTGAGTAGCATGAAGTTGGCTTTGGCGAAGTTTTTTATGGAGGTTTCCTTACGGGCGTGGGGGTGGGATGTGGATGTCAAGGGTGATTAGCTTATGGTCAGACCTGACTAATGAGGGGGTGACCACTGGTGTGGAGCATCTATCTCCCACGATGGTAATGATCAGGTCTAGGATATCGGAGCCCCTGGTGGGACAATGGATTAGTTGATCCAGGGCATTGGAATTTATGAATTCCAAGAACCATTGGTAAAAGGTGTTGGTACCTGAGTAGTTTTCCCAGTTAATGGCAGGGTAGTTGAAATCACCCTGTATTAGGGTGTTTGGTTGTATCTTAATATTCTCCAGTATGTTTAGAAAGGTGTAGTGAGAATCTTGGGGCATGGTGGGGGATCTGTAGCAAGCTACAATTTGGATTGAAGTCTTATCTAGTTTTAGTTGCACCTGGAGAATTTTAGATGCATTGTGTTGGCCAACTAGCCTGGAGGTGTGGATCTCCTTGGTGAATATGGACACTTTTCCACCTTTAGTGTTTTGGTCTTGGTTTGGTGGCCGAAAAGGGTGGTAAGTGTTGTAGCCTGGTATTGCAGGGGTGCTCTTTGGAGCCTTGAACCAGGTCTCAGTTACTGCACAGATATCGATGTTCTCCATTTTTAGGAGTGCCTTGAGAGAGTGGATTTTGAGGTTTAGACTTCTAGCATTGAGTAGCATTACCTTCAGATTAGGGATTAATGGCCAGCTTGGTACATTTATCTATGATTCCAGATTGGGGGATGGTGTCGAAGGCCTTGTCGCAGTCTGGATAGGCTGTGTGAACCACCTTACCCTCATCCACAGCTCTGGAGACTGATTCAAAGATGTCAATCAGGTTCAGGAGACATGATCGGCCCTTCACAAACCCAACCTGGGTGGGGTCCAGTGTTTGCAGATTGCCAATGTCTTTGTTTATAAGTTCCATGATAATACATTCCATAGCCTAGCAGATCAGGCACGTCATACTGCTGGGGCTGTAGTTCCCAGGATCCAAGGTGGACCCCCCCTTGTGGACTGAGAAAACTGTACCTGTGCGCCACACAGTGGGAATGAAGCCTGAGGTTTGGCTATTATTAGACATGGCATGTAGGTGAGGTGGCAGTTCATTTTGTAGTTCATGTAGTACACAGCCTGGGTTGTTGTCTGGTCCCATGGATGCTGTTTTCTTAGCTCTGTAGAGTGTGTTTTTTACCTGTGTGGCTATTACCGGAATCTGGCAATCTTTCATGATTAAGATGGGCCCTTTAGGGGGTGGGGGTGGGGGTGCAGTTGACACTGAATTGATCTGCCAGGATATTGTCAATATCCTTGGGAGCAGTATATTTAATGCCATCCTGTTGTAGCTCAGAGCAGATCTGAGCATTGCCATTTAGATTCCTGACATAGCTATGGAATGACTTGCAGTTGTCTTTGGCATCTTTGGCTATATCATGTTTGTAACTAGATTTGGAGGATGTTAAGAGGGATCTCAGATTTTTACTGAGGCTGGTAAGGGAGTATTTTACATCCTTGAAATTCCCCCATTTCTGCAACAGTTTCTTCTTTTTGTTGTACAGTTTGTTTATGGCAGGGGACCACCACAATGGCTTCTTTTTCTTGGTGGGGAGTGCCTTGGTTCTATTTGAGAAGGCACGATTCATGCATGAGTGGATGTGCTTGTACAGTGCCTTAGTGTAGGATTCAGCAGTCATCCTTTCAGTTCCCGTCTCCATGGGTGTCATGACGTTAGTCATGTCTGACATGTGTAGCATGATGTTGACTTTGGAGATGTGTGTTATGGAGATTTTCTTCCTGGGGTGTGGGGGAGGGATGTGGATGTTAAGGGTGATTAGCTTATGGGCAGACCTGACCACCGATGGGGTCACCATAGGTGTGGAGCATTGATTTCCCATGTTGGTAATGACCAGGTCTAGGATATTTGAGCCCCTGGTGGGACTATGGGTTACTTGATCCAGGGCATTGGGAATTATGACTTCCAAGAACCGGCGGGCACACGTGTTGGTACACAAGTAGTTTTCCTAGTTAATGGCAGGGTAGTGTAAGTCACCCAGTATTAGGGTGTTTGGTTGTATCATAATATTTTCCAGTATGTTTAGAAAGGTGTAGTGGGAATCTTGGGGCATGATGGGGGATCTGTAGCAAGCTATACAATTTGGATTGCAGTCTTACCTAGTGTTAGTTGCACCGGGGGTATTTCAGATGCATTCTGTTGGGCAAGTAGCCTGGGGTTGTGAATATCGTCTGTGAATATGGACACTCCTCCACCTTTAGTGTTTTGGTCCAGGTTTGGTGCCCAACAGGTGTGGAGGTGTGGAGGCAGGAGTGCTCTCTGGAGCCTTGGATCAGGTCTCTGTTACTGCACAGATATCGATGTTCTCCATTTTTAGGAGTGCCTAGTGACTGCGTATGATCACAAAAGCATTGATCCCCACACACACACACACACACACACACACACACACACACACACACACACACACACACACACTGTTTCACAGTTGCCATGTCTGAGATTAAAACTCCTACCTACCTTGTACATCACACTACAGCATTACACAGTTATAGTACGAGCCACAGAGGTTAGTGGGCTATTTTTTCCCCAAAGGTGTATTTCAAAGTGAATGACATCAGCAGCCCTGCCAGAGTAGGGCAATGGAAATTGTAGTGAGTGTGAATGGCCTCAAAAGTATTGATCCCTACACAGACAAACACACACACACAAAGCTCTACAGCTGTCATGTCTGGGAACAGAATACCTACCTAACTAGTACATCACACTATAGCATTACTCAGTTATAGGACACTCCACAGAGCTTACTGGGGTACTCCTTTCCCAAAGGTGTATTTCAAAGTGAATGACATCAGCAGCCCTGCCAAAGTAGGGCAATGGATATTGTAGTGAGTGTGAATGGCCTCAAAAGTATTGATCCCTACACAGATAAACACACACAAAGTTCTACAGTTGCCATGTCTGGAAATAGAAGCTCTACCTAACTAATACATCACACTACAGCATTACGCAGTTATAGCATGTGCCATGGAGCTTATAGGGCTACTCCTTCTCCAAAGGTGTATTTCAAGGTGAATGACATCAGCAGGCTTGCCAAAGTTGGGCAATGGGGAGTGCAGTGACTGTGAATAGCTAGAAAAGCATTGCTCCCTACACACATGCACACACTTGCCATGTCTGGGATTAGAACTCCTACCTAACTAGTACATCAACCTACAACATTACACAGTCATAGCATGCACCACAGAGCTTAGATGGCTACTTCTTCACCAAAGGTGTATTTCAAGGTGAATGACATCAGCAGGCTTGCCATAGTAGGGCAATTGGGAGTGCAGTGTGTGTGCATGGGCCATAAACCATTCATCTGGAAGCAGACACACAACACTCAGGCACACACAGGTTTATATTTCACAGGTACGTGTATACTACTGCTAGATGAATACTGACTTGTACAGTCATGTTACACAGTTATCACAAGCACCACAGACACTACAGTGCTGAGGGATACCAGCGGCAAATATCTACAGTGATTGACATTTGCACTTCATGTGGTTTTAGCCAATTCGATGTGTGCTGGGTGGGACAGGCCTCATGATGAGAGGCTCTTTGTCACTGTCTGTCACTCTCTTTCACACATCTATGTATGTGTAATTTTGCCCTGTTATAGTGTGTTGTCCTTGGCTATATGTGTGTGTATTCCTATCCAATGTGTGCAAAGCATGACTGGTGTGCAATGTGGAGTGTGCACACACATCTGTGACTGTCAGATATGTATAGTCCACTGTTGTTGCCAGGCATGGGCTTCATTTCTGTAAGCATGGGAGCATACCCAGTATGACCTTTCAGTATTTTTGTTGTCAGACATGGGCTTTGTCTATGTGTGGGAGCATGCCCAGTATGATTTTCTGTATTGAATGTGTAAATCCCTTCCAGGTAGGTTGTACTCCAGTGCAGGCTTTTGTGTTCTACACCTACAGCTAGCAACCTGTTTGTGCAGGATATCTGTAGATTGGTTGACAATATGGGGTCAAAATGGGCAAAGGATAGTGGGTTACTGTAGGTCATTGTGTCTGTGCTGCTTCTGCTACATGGTTTTGGTGTTAGCAGAGATATTCGGACATATGTATTGTTTTACACTGTGATGTTTTATGTCATCAACTACTGTCAGGTATGCATATTTGCTTGCAGTAATTTTCTAGGGAACACAGGATGAATGCAGCTGTGTCCAGTATTGTGGTCTGCAGCCTACATATTCTTGCACAATCATGGCATTCTGGAGAGGAAGCTGCAGACACTTGCTGATGGGTCTGTGTAAATGGTTCAGCACCTTGGTACAGTGGTGGCTGAGGATCCCATGCTTGTACATCCATCGACGTGACAGTATGGCCATATCCTGCTGTGGCCATACCTCATAGCTGTACAGATTCACACAGGTTACCCAGAGGCAGGGGTCATATTTCCGGACATTGCCCCTTCACATTGTGGTATACGAGCAGGTATGTAGCCACCCATTCATGTGTTTGTAGGCAGGGATAGTGTGTGCACATGGCTGAGTTTCAGACTTCACACACTCCATGCCGTCCATGCTCCTACCTCCCCCCCATTAGTCTATCCTCTTCCAAACATTATGCAAACATTATCTGATAAATTCCCTATAGTTATCACTTCATCCCAGCAGTAATTTGGTGTTGGTCCACAGTTCATGCAGTAGGACATGGTGAACATGTTACTGGGATTTGTCGACATGGCCTTGAATTTGGGTTCTGTGGATTGTGTTATGTTGTTATTTGGGAGTCCATGACATAACATACATTGGCAGTACAGGTGAGACACAGGCCTTTGGCAGAGCATTGTAGGGAATTTGGTAGTGATGCAGGCCAGCTGTAGCAGACTGTTGCATTGTATCACTCCTACAATCCCTGACTGCAAGCCACTATATTTGCCTGGGGTGACAGGGTAGGTGTGCAAGGTGTTAATGTCAATACTTTCTGTCATTATTGATCCAGTGGTGTGGATGCTGGCAGGGTACTGCTTAGAGATATGGATACACCTGTATGGGACACCTCTTCTGCATCCTGCATTCTGTGGCTATTGCCATACAGAGGTGGGGGTCATATTGAACTCATTCCCAACAGCAGGGATAAGACCTGTGAGATACCTGGGGTGAACTGGGTGCATGTGTGCTATGGATGCTACTTGCATCTGACCAAAAGATATACAAGGGGCATTCCACTTATGCTGGTGTATGCAGGGACATCAGCAGTTTCTCAATACTTCATACCTGTGACCTTTGTGGTCTGCCAGTGTTTGGCCAGGCGCCATCGGTATTCCATACTACAAACCCAACTAATGTGTTGCTAACCTGTATGTTCAATTCCAAAGGTGTGTCCATTTGACAGTAACATATTATACATTGTCTGTCTGGGGTACTTCCACCTGTGTATTATTTGTATGTATGGGCCCACATTCATGCCATGTCCATCTTTCAGATGGTGACAGATATTACATCCAAACAATTACTATGTCTTACTGCTGGAATGTGCTTTGCTGAGATGCATGGTGTTTGGCAATGCAGTTGTGAGAACTTGACCCTGTCATCGGCAGTACTGGCCAATGGTCACCAGAACAAACCTCACCATGCCTACATGCTGACCACTCTCACACAATATAAAACACACACCAACCTAACATGCGTAGCCCTACATATTGTACACATGCTACAATCTATCCTGCAACTTTGGCCGTCTCAGTTAATCTGTGCTCCACTGTTATTATACCTACACAAACATGTTACTACATTTCTACATAGGATTGTGGGGGGGGGGGCAACCTGACAACAGTGCACATTTGCTATGACTGTACTGGTATTTCAGGTACTCCATTTCGTTCTATATTCTGACCTATCATGCAGACTAGAGGCATATCATTGTACTACAGTTCTTAGGTGATTGACCTACATTTCAGTTTCAGACTTCTTAAACTTCAGAACTAATATCCCACTGCCTGACCTGTTGTAGGCTCTCTGTGTAGGTATGGAGGGGGGCTGTTTTCCATAGCCATCAATCAGAGGCCTTAGCACAGCCTTTCTTTGTGTTAGTATGTGCCTGTCCTGCTGGCTGAGACTGTTGTTGGGTATGTGAGCCTCCCTGACTGACATGTGTATGTCCTATGGACACACATTTGCCCCACCACATTTCCTGCAGTGTGTTTTGTCACCTAGTCTAGTACTGGCTATTATGGTAATGGTGACACCAGTATTTGTTACAGATTTCATGCTGCCACTGTAGGTGTCTACTATCTGCTGGCATCCCATTCAGCCACCCGATTCCCTTGCTGCTCACATCCATACCATAGATACAAGTAACAAAACATGCTACTCCATTCAGCAATTGATAGGGAGTGTGACTTACCTGTGGCTATGCCAGTAATGAGGATGGTGCTGGAGGGATGACTATGTTGGATGCACATAGTACACTCCCTATACATGGTTAAGCATATGTAGTGTCATGTTTGGCATCCCTTTTACTGTATGTGTGAGTCAGAGAGAGGTGTCATTCCCTGGATTCCTACCGTGTCAGTGTATGTGCTATGCGTTGCCTCCTTGCCAAGGCCTGGGCATACTGGGCATGCCTCCTTCTGCCTACTGGGGCAGGGTCAGGTTGTTCCTCCTCCTCCGAGTCACTCCGTGCCTGTGCAGGCCTTAGCAATGGTGGGGGGCTGTGTGGCCCTGCTCAGTGCTGTTCCTGCTGCAGCTATTTCCACAGGATCATATAGTGTAGCATGGCACATACTATGAATATTTGTGTACATGAAGCTGGAGAGTACTACAAGACTCCACCGGATATGTCCGGGCACTGGAACCATGACTTGAGCATCCCAGACACATGCTGTATTATGATTCTAGTCTGTGAGTGTGCCTCATTATGGAGCTCTTGTTTGGGTGTGTGTGCATTTCTGATGGGTGTCATCAGCCACGGCTCCAGTGCGTAACCAGTATCCCCCACTAGGTGGCCATAAGGGATGTCCCCATTGGCAAATCTCTGGTACAGTTGTGTCATATGCTAGATGTGGGAGTCATGATCGCTTCCAGGGCAGCCAGCACACACATTCATTATAATGCCCTGGGCATTGCACACGACCTGGACGTTGATGGAGGGCAAGCCCTTGCGGTTGATGTAGAACATATCCCGCTCACCAGGTGGTGCTTTAATGTGTATGTGCTTGCAGTCTATAGCACCCACTACCTCAGGGTATTCTGCTATTTGCTGGAAGAGACGCATATTGCTGGTCAATGCCTCACGGCTGTTATGGAAATATACTTGCTCACCGGCATGCGCTGACATGGTATCCAGGAACTGGCGGAGTACCCTGGATACCGATGCCTGTGAGATCCCCATGATATCCCCAGTTGGCCTTTGGAAGGTACCTGTGGCTAGTATTCTTAGGCTTACACATACCTTGGTATATTCTGGAATGGGTTCCCCTCTGTTGGTTCTGTGTGTGAGGCGTGGCCGGCACAGCTCAACAATTTGCTGTAGGAGGTCCCTGTCCACCCTATTGTGCTCCACTATCTCCAGCTCATGTAGCCCCTGGTAGGTTAATCTGGGTCTGTACACTCTTCTCCTTCTCCCCGCTGTGGGTTGTTCATCAGCATTCTCATCCTCACCACCTTCAGCCTCTTCCACATGTTGATTTATGATAGCTAATGCAGCCCCTATCATTTTGTTGCTTTTGTTTGGTAAAATTTCCCTGCTTGTGTACAGCAGTGGTGTAGAGTTTGTGGGAAAAACCAGAGAGAAAGGTGTTTGGATAGTTTATAGTAGTTTGCTGGGCTGGGCTGGACTGCTTCCTGTGTAATTGGCTGACTCTGATACATTTCATCTACCAGCTATACTAGTTCTTCTTGATTACCTTCCTACTGCTGTTTTCCCTTCCCATTGCTTTTCTGTTTAAGGCCAGGGGCGAGCCACACAAACACGGTGCTCAGAATTGCACAGAGCTGCTATTTCCTGGTTTACTTTTTTTTTCCTTTAAAACATGGTGCACGGTGCTCACACTCACTTAGGCAATGTAAAGAGTGCTTGGCAGCTTCAGACACACCCCCTTGCTTAGCTCTGCTAAGCTAAGAGTAAACCTGAGCCGCAGGGCTCCAATAAGCTTACAGTATACCTGATACACCCTCTATGATGTCAGCTAGCTCTTAGGCTTGCACCACTGTCTTCCTGCACCTACATGGTTGGGTGCAGGCTAGCCATGAGGGGAAATCTGGGATTCAGTATCATTCCCCTCATTTGCATAGGATTGCCTGCTAATGCCTAGTTACAGTTCTGATACTGAGCCTTCCCCCTTAACAACTACTATTCACTGGCCATGTTGTCTTTTGCCTGCCATTGAGTATAATGCCAAAAATGTGATTTTTGGCTAGAATGCTTTTTTCAAGTTTTTTTTTAATTTTTAGGCCAATCCAGTTTGCATGCCACTGCCCTATGCTTAAACGGCCAAAACTGGCCAAAAAAATAAAAGTTATTATTTTTTTTATTTTTGCAACTGTTTTGCATGCCAATGTCCATGTAGTTGGCCATTGGCATGCTTTAAAATTATATACACTCTTTATTTGGAGCTGTCATGGCTCCGTTTTGTAGTTTGCAGAAATGTACTTGGTTACTAACCAAGTACATTTCTGCAGATTACACTATTTCTGCACTGCCGGCTGCCAGCTTCCTGGATCGCAAAATCACCTCATTTGCATGTTTTTTACCTGCAAATGGAGTAATTTGCATACAGGAGCTGAGTCATTGCAGGAATAGTGCAGGAGCGCTCATGCTTGTCCCGGGAGCTTGTTCCTGGTTCTCTCGGTGGCCATATTGCCTCAAGCAGCTCCTGCAGTATTCCTGCATGCCGTGCAGAGCTTGCTGAATCCCGGGGTGTATTTTTCATAATGTACTTTGTTTAAATTTGAGTAAAGGTTTTATACTAACAGCAAAAGTCATCCCCAGGTGGATTGTCCACATTCAATCATACTATCCAGTTCTATTCACACATTTCAATATAGTTTTTCAAGTCACCACCCCTTTTGATAGATGTTCAATGATTCAATCCTTTAGTCTACAGTTACATTTCCCTACATAAAAACTTTTAAATTTCAATACATGTAGATGAATATATTATGCTTTCAGTAGTACAACTAGCATAACATGAAAACTTATACTTTTTTCCAGTATTTTGGTATACAAAATCCACATCTGGAATAATATATTTACAGCATATACAGTTGTAACATGGAAACATACTTTTTTTTATTTGGTACAAGTGGTCCTTTTGATGGTTTCATTTCCTGATAACATAATCTTTGCTTTACGTTCTGACAATTTTTAAAAGCAAACTGTGGAATATTATTTATCACTCTATCCATCCCTGGTCGTGTATGGAGACTATCCCAATTATTTCTTATAATAGTAATGCTATCTTTTGTGCTAGTACTATAGTGAATGAAATATCTAATGTTATTTCTACTTCTATTTACATTATTATTACTATCATTACCATCATCAAAACTGGGTATAGAATTAGTAAAATAAGGTTTATAACCATGTTCAGAGAGCACTTCACAAGAAATACCATTAAGCAGAGCAGGGTCATAAGACCCAGTTTAAAACTGTTTCATCATTTCTGACATTTGCAGTGAACAAGTTTCAGAATTTGTGTTCAGACCTAAGCTGCTAACTTTTTATTACACCTTTAAAAATGTGATTAGATGCATGCTACATCTATGTAACAGACGGTTTGCATGTACTTCTTTCTTGTATATGCTGGTCTCTAATGCTGCATCATGTTTATAAATTTTTATATCTTGGAAATATAATTTCTTTTTCTGAATATGTTATTTTAAACTTCAGAAAATAAGTTGTGTTATCTAGATAATTCACAAAAAAGAGAGTACCCACATCCCCTTGCCAAATCATAAATATGTAATTTACAAAATGTTTGCAGAATGAAATATTAAGATTATAAATGAATGACAATTAAAGACATATGTATTTTCCCATTGATCAACTGCAATATTGGCATAAATATTAGTAGTCGAGTTACCCATTATTACCCTGGATAATTGCTGGTAAACTTTATCTTCAAACAAGTAAACTTTATGACATAACACTAAATCAAGTAAGTGACAAATAGAGTCAATCTTCCTATTGATAAAATTACTGCTTTCATGAAAAAAATCCTCTTACAGCTTTAACACCATATGAATTCAATATGACTGTAAAGAGTGAGTTGATATCTAAAGTTACCAAAATACAATTAGGTACATAATTATGCTCATACCATAAATAAACAATTTTTAGAAAGTCTGCAGTGTCACATATACAACTTTTAATTTTCTCAGAATGAGGACTTAGTATGCTTTCCAAATATAAAGAAATTGGCTCTGTTATCCACCTCCTACCAGAGACTACAGGTCTCATTGGGGGATATGTTCTATTTTTTTGTGGATTTTAGGTAAACCATAGAAGATGGGAATAACTGTATGGGGTACATGAAAATATGAATACATATCACAATATCCTCCTTTATTTGTAATTCATATATATAACTATTCACTCTAAAACTCATATCATTCATGTTCTGATTTTCAGTAACTTTAAATATATTAACATTATTCAAAAATGCATACATGCAGTTGAGATACTTCTATTCATAATGACTTATGCACTGCCCTTATCTGCTTGTTTAATAACTATACTTACATTATTTTGCAGTGCTTTAAATGCCTCATACTCAGCCACACTTAAATTACATTTTTTGTTCTTTTCTTTTTGATCATATAATAACCTAATTTGTTTTTCACAAACATTCTGAAACTCTGTCATAACAGGTGTTCCAGTAGGTGCAAAGGTACTTGACCATTTATATATCTGTGGCTGATAGCTGTCATTATAAAATAACATCTTTAATTCTAACTTTCTAATTAATATTTTTAAATCCATTACTGTATCGGCTACAGAGTCATTAGTGGTTAGAATAAATTGTAGTCCTTGGGTCAATAAAGAAAGATCTGATGGAGTTTGAGTCAGTGATGAAAGGTTAACAACCATCATTTCATCATTTATCGCTAGCTAGCCAATTAGGACACTTCAACAGGAAGAGGAAGAATAAAAAGAGGAGGAGGAAGAAGGATCAGTCCACAAACATGCAGTTGATCGAATGCCATGAGATAAATGAACTAGGTCTTATGACCCTGCTCTACTTAATAATATTTCTTGTGAAGTGCTCTCTAAACATGGTCATAAAGCTAGACCTTATTTTACTATCTCTAAACCCAGTTTTTATGATGGTAATATTAATAATGATAATAATGTAAATAGAAATAGAAATATCATTAGATATTTCATTCACTATAGTACTAGAACAAAAGATATTATGAATATTATAAGAAATAATTGGGATATTGTCAATACACAACCGAGGATGGATAGAGTAATAAACAATATTCCACAATTTGCTTTAAAAAATTGTCAGAATTTAAAGCAAAGATATGTTATCAGGAAATGAAGCCATCAAAAGGACCAGCTGTAACAAATAAAAAGGGTACGTTTCCATGTTACAACTGTACATGCTGTAAATATATGATACCTGATGTGGATTTTATCCACCCAAATACTGGAAAAAAGTATATGTTTTCATGTTATGCTAGTTATCCTACTGAAACCATGATATATTTAGCTACATGTATTGAATGTAAAAGTTTTTACATTGCGAAATGTAACCGTAGATTGAAGGATTGGATCATTTAACATCTATCAGATATTAGAAGTATAGATACTAATTTGCTTGCTAAACATGTTAAAAAAGGGGAATTGATCATAACTTCAAATTTCATATTATACAGGTTTTATTTAAAAATAGAAGAGGTAGTGACTTGAAAAACTATACTGAAATGTATGAACAGGACTGGATTGCACGAATGAATGCGGACAACCTGCCTGGGTTGAATTCTGCTGTAATTATAAAACCTTTACTCAAATTTAAACAAAGTAAATTATGAAAAATACATTGTATATATTATTTACGCTACATTTTAGGTAGGTTTTTTAAAGTAATTATATAATTGTTGCTTTTTAAAGAGCTGAAATGATTGCATAGTTGATTGTCATTGAATCATGATTGGTTCTCTGCACATGTGATTTGTCTTTTTAAATACATCTGCTGCTTTTAGAAAATAGTGTGCATTGACAAAGGGTGAATAACCCAAAAGCTTTGCTGGATTGCATTAAACAGAATTTTGTATTGGCTTTGAGCTCGGTGTGTTTTTTGGCATCAGATAACAAGAAACAGTGAACACAATTTCCCAAACATATAAAACTATGATAAGAATGTGGTTTGTTTTCATTTATATAAATGTATGGTTGCTTATGTTTTAAGTGATGGTTTAATAAAAATGGTTCTTGTTTAAAAAGGTGGACAGGAATTGAATAATTTATGCAATGTTGCTTTGGTTATATGATATATAGCAATGTATGTGGAGAATGTTTGTTAATTTTAACTTGTTAATACAGTTTGATTACTTTTATATAAATGTAAACGGCTTATGTGACAAGTGATAATTCGATGAAAGTGTCAAAAAAAGACCCTAGCAAAAAAAAAAAATCTTACAAATGGACATTAGTTCAAAATTAGTACTTTATAAGGGAGATGCATCATCACACTCCCTGTTACTTATATAATCACCATGCAGATACAAACACACACAGAGATACACACACACACACACACACACACACACACACACACACACACACACACACACACACACACACACACACACACACACACATATTGTCGTTCTCCTTCATTCTGATAAGGTGGAGAAAATGCCTATTAACATTCATATAGTTTGTGACGTTATTAAGAAAAACTGGGGTATCCTATCAATGGTGCAGGAATTGGATGGGATGATAGATAAAGTTCCGAGTTTCACTTTTAGGAACAATAAAACTTTGAAGAGCCATCTCTGCTATAAATCCCACAGCACTATGGATAGAATGGAATCAGATACAGTAGGTACCTATATCTGCAGGAGATGTATGGCCTGTTCATACATACATGTAGGAACACATTTTGCACATCCGCATTTAGGTTTTTCTATAGAATTTTCTTTCTATGCAGACTGCCATACCAAGAACATGGTCTTTTTCAGCTACTGCACTGTGTTTTCACTACTATATTGGGAAAACGAATCGCCCCTTGAAAGATAGGATCGTGGAACACATACGGGATATCAGGAATGCAAAAGAAAGTAGTGCATTAGCCATGCATGTAGCTGAAAAAAATTTGACACACAAATTTAGATTCATAGTTTTGGAAATAATAAGAACTAGCAAGAGGGGAGGGAATATAAAAAATCGAACTGAAGCAGCAAACAAAGATGGATTCTACACTTACAAGCAGATAAGCCACCTGGTTTAAATACCAAGGTATCCCTCAAACCATTTTTAAGAGCTAGACCATTAAAACATTGAGTCTAACAGAAGCAGCTTTTTGTAATAACTAGTTTGTGCAGATAAATCATTTTCTATATATATGTGTGGTAATGTTTTCTATTCAGCCATTTCCATGAATAAGTCATTTTTATGTAATTAATTATTTTTAAGTTAGGATTTTATGTATTCAGTATTACAATAGTTATTATCATGAGATATATTTTTATTTTATTTCAGAGACTTAGAGTTTTAGACTGTTAGTTTTTTTCATACATTTCTATGTATGTATTTGTTTTCAGCAGTATTGACTTTGTTAAATTTGTCACATCTTTAAGGTAATTAGTATAGGTTAATTGATTTGAATTTTATATTTAAGTAGATGTGTGTGAAGTTAATTTATATGGTCTGAAGAAGAGGAATTTTATCCATGGAAGCGCTCACCCAGTACAATAAAAGGATTACTTTGTGTGTTTCAGCTCCGTTGTGTGGAGCAACTGTGTTTTTGTTTTTTATAAAACGCCTATTTTAAGACAGAGCTTCAATTTCTATAACATGAGCTCTTATGTTTCAGCAGTAGGAATGTTTCCCCAAGTATTGATGAAGGAGTTTGTAGGTCTTTTTTATAAAAAGAAAGCATCAGGAATACATGGTATAGATCTGCTGACTCTATTTCAAGGGCTGTTTGGTACAAAATTTAACAAGTGGCTATAGAAATAATTATTTCCTAGTTATTTATGAATTTTATATCTAGTCAGCTATTAAATGTGTGTATTGATTTCTGCACTTGTCTCCAGTGGGACAATTTTCATTTTGGAAACACAAGTGGTGAATCAGGCAGAAACAATCACCGTGTTTCACGTATAACAATTTTCACTGAAGCTGCTGTTGAAAGGGAAACCCAATGTTTTCCCACATAAAAACAAGTATTTGTCTTTTCTTTAAGTAATTCATCCTCAAAGGTGATTAATCTAAGTAGCATCTTTCTTTATGTGGGATGTGACAACAACTATTATCTGACAGATGTCTACTTAAGATCTTTTGATTGCAATTTGGTATATCTGAAGCAGGTTGTTTGCTGATTTTTGAGAGACATTCTTCCTGAATACATAATCATGACAGAGGCTGTATTGTCTTTTATTCAAAATATACTTCCAGCAAAGAAGCAATTTTTCATGATTGGCCTAAAGACAGTAAGTAATGGAGGGAAATTTACTTACAGAGACATTACCATTTACTTACACAAACCTACTTTTGACTAACCTAAAGCATGGCCATCAGTCATCAAAGTTTTATCTAATGAAATGTGCAAATGTTCCCACAGGAAAACTTAGATCCAGTAATCCGCTGTTTCATTTTAAAACAAAGACAGCTGACACTATAAGATGACAGCTACATGATTTCTGCAGTGAAGCCTCTCCACAAAACTTATTTTACATCAGTTTTTCTGGCCAAGAGCAGTTACAGAAGGAAATCCATTTTACTGTAACAAATTGCAGATTCAGTTAATTATTATCCGTATCTGTCATTCCAGAGATTTGCAAAAGCCATGCAGAATGAACATTTGAGAGTGTTTCCTGATTTAGAAACCACTTATCAAGTTGCAGTGGTTATACTCATGAGTGGTAATGAAAGTGACTTTGAGATCTGTACTTTGATGCAAAGAAAATCAGAAATGCAGCTGTGTTTCACAGCTATAAAATTGCATAGGAAATGATTAGTACTATCTGGATAGGCTGATAGAATAACTGAATATTGTGATGGATTGGAACATATTAAGACATTTTCTGTAAGTCAAAAAACTGTTTCTCTGTACTTGTTATGTTTCTGCCAAACCCAAGCCAATAAGCCACAACATAGCACTAGACCAGTTATAATGCTGGTCATTTTTATGCTCAGTAGCCACTGTAACTGTACAACAGTGAGCTGAAGGGAAATGGACGAATCTTTCCGTAGGTGGAATCCTATGCTATCATGCTGAGCTCAAACTGAACATCAGATTAGTACTTTCATGTGTAAAATGCAGCTCTCAGGGGCTGTGAATAGCAAATATATTTTTGGACACGAGTTATCAAAAAAAAAAAATAAAAAAACAGTGAAAAAGAGATGCCAGGCATACCTCTCAACCTTTTAGAGTAAGAAATCTGGACAGAGCCAAAATAATGGAAGAACAAAGGCCCAAAAAATAGGGACACTTTTTAAATATTGCTATTGCAAGCTTAGAAAGTTGTTGGAATAACAGGTTTGCATTAGCATGAATTTTCTGAAGGATATCAAGTCTGAAACTCAAATGTCTGCTATTATTTTCTGACTTCAGTTCTCAACAATTTGCTAGTAATTTTTTTCAAAAACCACAGTTTTCTGAAAAACAGATCAAAAATATGAGGCAAAAATCTGGATAGTTGAGCGGTATGACGCCGGGTGATACATAAAATGAAAAACAAGGAAAAAATTTGCTATTTACAGCTGTTCTACAGTTCTCCTCCAGGATAGTAGGAATCTATTCTGTGGGCCGTACTTCAGATGTGGAATATGTTATCAGTTTCATTATTCTTGAATCTCTCCTAAATCCCAATTTCTGGTATACATATTTAGCTACATTTTTGTATGCAGATAGAAAGAGCATTGGGTGTCATGCGTAGCTTCCATGTGCATGCTCATACATGAATATAGCTCACACACACACACGCACACACGCACACACGCACACGCACACACACACACACACACACACACACACACACACACACACACACACACACACACACACACACACACACACACTCACACACACACATTACATACAAGCTGTCTGGACTTGTCCCTCGCACTGCTGATTCATACAGTGCTCTGCTTGTATGACACTGAAACTTGCTGGCATGCATATGGGGCTATTGGTACAAGGTCTGTCTGACTGCATTGAGGGCAATGGGATTAGTCCTAGGATCCAAATCTGCATGTATTCATTAAACAGTGGGAAAAGAAATCCTGTAGGGAAGCAGATGAACCCTAAAACTACACCAATAAGTTTAAACATTTTTCTATGAAACATGTCAACATTATGCAATGGTGGTCAATGATTATTGTTTTCCAGCTGAGGACTGTATGAGCTTGTGGTTTTCTTTGCCTGAGGACTGTAGACTCTTGTGGGTCTCTTGTAATGTGTTTTTACATTCAGAGGACTGTGTTTATTCATCTTATGGCAGGAGGTGTTTGTCTGGTCTATCTGAGTTGGGAAATGCATAAAAGGACTCCTAGCATAGTCATTTTATTGGCCAAGGATCATTATTTAGTTTGCTGTTTTTCCTGGCTGCTATAAATTTTGCACATTTGTGTGGGTCAGTAGCAAACACATAGAAAGCAAATTATCTCTGTAGAACAGTCCATGAAACTGTAACCAACAAGGCAGCAATATGCTGCAAATACTTTATGTAGAGCAGCTAGTTGGGTGTTGAGAGGTAATACCTACAGATTTAGTGGAATTCAGTACTGTGTAAGCATTAAAGTTAGTAGAATCTAGTACTGTTTAGCATAATCTTCCCTAAATAAAGCACCCTTGTTAGTCTGCACTGACAAAGTACCCTTAATAACCTTCTAGCCCCAATACCCCACCTCCTTGTAGCTCACAAATCAAAGGATTGGCTTGTCTGGATATGCAATTTTGTAACTTCTCTGTAGCCAGCTTGGTGGATATGGGCATCTTGAGACAACATAGCAATTGTCTCATGTTTACTGACAAGCACTCAATCCTTAAAGAATCAGACACAGTATGCGAGAGGTATACATACACAATGACACTGAAGGCTAAACTCTTGCATGCAAGTCCACATCAGGTGGTTGAAACCACACACACAACACCCACCTCACATAGCACACAACACACACACATAGACAGTCATTCTAAACAACAAAGATCATCTAAACCACCTGTTGTCAACACTATGCTTCAGCAACCCCAAAGGCACTCAGAAACAACAATGCCTAAGGTAAGCAAAGACACTTCCCAGGACTCTTGTCATAGGGGACTCAATTGTAAGATATTCTTATGTCCCTCTAACCAGGCTGAACAAGCCGAAAATTACTGTTAGCTGCTTATCTGGAGTCAGAATCCTCCAAACCATGCACACACTTAAGTCATTATGCCGCAGGTACCAGTATGATTCCATCATAGTCCACATAGGTATAAATGACCTGAGATGTACATCCCTGGACTATATGAAGAGAGACATTGTAGAGCTTTCAGACTCTGTGTCTCAGGCTTGTATGATTTTAGCATTGAGCAACATATTGCCATCACAGAGGATGATGCCACAATATGAGCAAAAAAAAGATTGATTTCAACAACTTACTCTCATTCTGATGTCATTCTAAGGGAATCTAATATTTATCAGCCTAGGAGGATATGGTCAACAGACTATGTGTTTTGCCAAAGATGGTCTATACCTTTTCTCTCTAGGCTTTTGAATACTGGCTTAAACTTTATCCAAACCCATAATACCTGTTTTAAGTCAATGCCAAATTGACAAACCTACTGACATAGCAAAATCAACTCAACCGAACCTCAGGGTGTTACTGCTCAGTGCTAGGAGCCTAAATAAGGACCTACACTCTCTCTGAGCCCTGGTCACACTTAAGAATATAGATATTTGTGCAGTTACTGAGACATGGTTTAAAGTGGCAGAGAGTACCCCGGCAGTACAAAGTTTCAGTGCCTCCCACACATTTAGACCAGTAGCTACACAGACAAGGGCTAAAGGTGGAGGTGTCTCAATATACACCAGCAACAGGCATATCTCTAGTGTGGTCAGAAAGGATGATGTGCTGGAGTTCCTTCATGTGCAGATCAACACAGACATAGTCCTGTACCATATCCTAGCCAGCTATACGTCACCATCTATATTCCAAGAATACTGACTGACAGAGGTGCCAATTTCATCTCAGACCTGCTGGCTTGTCTGTGGAAGCACTGTGGGGTGACATACCTAAAGACCACCCCATACCATCTCCAGACTAATGATATTGTAGCAAGGTTAATCTCTACACTAAAAACCATGCTATGGGCATTTGCAGGCCAGTTTAAGAGAGAGTGGGACAAATATTTGCCCCATCTGCTGTTTGTTTACAGAGAGGTACCCCAAGAATCCACAGTTTTTTCACCCTTTGAGTTGCTGTATAGGCACAGGGTGAGGGGATATTTAGATTTGATCTGTGATAAGTGGGAGGGTGACTGTGAATCCCACAAGGGGTCTGTTGTGGCATATATTCTAAACCTCAGTACATGGCTGAGGGAACCCATGGGCTTGGCCCAGGAGAACCTGGAAGAAGCCCAACAGCAGAAAACGGTCTGATATGATAGGAATGCTTGAGCCAGAGAGTATGCTGTGGGGCAGCAGGTTATGGTTCTCATTCCTGTCAGACACAATAAGCTGCAGGCAGTTTGGGAGGGACCCTTCAAAGGGGTAAGGAAGGTCAGTGATGTTGACTACATAGTAGAACTGATAGGCAGGAGGCAGGGGCTAAAATTGTACAATGTTAACATGATAAAACCTTACCATGATAGGGAGGCCCTGGTGCTAAGTATTTTCAGTAGGAGGCAGGAGAAGTCTGAGGGGCATCTATGGCTACAGCAAGGCAGCCAGGAAAATGCCAAGTTAATATGGTAGAGCCTAGGGTTGCAGGCATATGATATGACAGAGCAGCATTGTACTCGGGCCAGCAATGCCAATGGAGATGGGATCTCAAGACAGGGTATGGGATAATGTATTCCCAGATAAACTCATTCCACTTAAGCAGCATTTCTCAAGGGGCACTTGAAAAACTACCTTGAGTGTTCAAAGGGGAGAGAGGTGTGATGATAGGAGGTACTGCCAGTCATGCCAAGAGAAATAGGGCAGTGGATCAGTAACATATGCCAGCATAGCTAGCTGGAATTTTGTAAATAACTATATGCCATTTCCATATAAAACTGAGTTATACAGATGCTTGTGCTAAAAATGTATTTGTGAGGTTTGCTTGTATTAAAATGCATCAACAATATGCCATGATGGAAGGAAAAAAGATGTACTTGGATTATTGTAACCATTTAAATGTATACATTGTAACAGCATATACTGGAAGTGAAGAAGTTAATCTTAATCCACCTGACTTTGCAAAATATTCTTGAAATTAAATTACTTTATGGTTAAGCCTTAAAAATGGTATCCCACAGTTTTGAAGGGAGCCAGAGATACAGTGTCTGTGCTGGAGAATAGGTTGCAGCTCCTGTAGGAAGAGTGAAATGGTTTTATGGTTTTATGACTTCCAGCAGTTGCACCACATCTGAACAAAGCTTTGTCTGTGTATATTGTACCTCATAGGTTCATAGGTTCATATAGGTGTGTACTAGGCTAATGGCCCTGGAACCTTTTCAAGCCTAGCCCATAAGATTACCCTGGCATCATGCCACCTGACCTTAGTTCCCAGTGCCTCTGTCAACTATTGCCACTGGAGTGATCCTTGGGGTGAATTTTAGATTTCCCATCCACTCATCAAGATTTCTCCTGAAGAGGGCCAGTGAGGTGCTCTGTTTGACATGTATGGGAAGTCTATTCCATAGCATTGGCAGTCTCTGGGTTATGAACCTGTCCCTCCAGCACATTCTGTTGATTGTGGTAATGAGGTTGAGGTCTCTGGAGCATGTGGTGCGGAAGGATTGGGATTTTTTTAGATGTAGCATTTCTAACAGAGCTGGGTCAGACATGGCTTTGTAAGTCAAGCAGAGATGGCCTCTAAGTAGGCGATATGAGACAGAGAATAGTTGGAGTTTTTTGAGTCTGTCCATATAGGACAAGGTGCTAAACCCTAGTAGCTTCTAATGATGGGGGATAATGCAGGAAACTGAGTCAGATGATCAGATGTATTTTATGTAATTCTGTACAGAAATAATGTTTTAATATTAGAGGATACTGAATTCTCAGAAGCATTCTGTATTCTGTATTGGATCTGACAACAAGGACCACTCACCCAAATCATCTTGCCTTGCTCTATTCAGTAAGTAACTTAATTAGGGAGCAGTAATTTTCTTTAGATTAGTCTGGAAAATATAGTGAAATTAGAAGTATTGTTTTTCTATAACTGTGTGAAACTTTCCATCAGTGTTATTTTTTATATTCCCTATGACTGAAACTCAGGTGTTACTGGAAATAGATATTTAGTATTTTCTTGTAATTATTTATTATTAAATATATTTAAACTTTTCATTATGGCAATTCCTTTTGAGAACATATTTAAGTTTTGAGAGTATTTGCACATATTTATTTAGTGATAACTGTGGCCACTCCTGAAAGCCTTGCTGTTTGGTCAACATTACCATTTGTATTAATATTAATTTCACTCAGTATAATTGGGCTCCCTTTTAAGGGCCTTATAGTAACTGACTGGTGACAGTGTAACTACCTTATAGTCTGGGCAAAGTTGGTAGAGTGGGTAATCTGTGCCAGCCTTTCCTGTGTGTGTGTGTGTGTGTGTGTGTGTGTGTGTGTGTGTGTGTGTGTGTGTGTGTGTGTGTGTGTGTGTGTGTGTGTGAAAATTAAATCTCAAAGAGTGTGTGTGCCAACTACTTGGGGCAGGGACACGAAGCAGTGGGTTCACAGAGAGGGTGCTGGAGGTCTTGGTTTGGACACTTGGCTGAGGACCTAACCCTACAGCTGTACCAGTGGGGAGTCATACTGGAGACCTGCAGAGAGACAGATAGAGAAATCCAGCCCCAAGACTGAGTGTGTTCCCTGTATGCTCTTAAGAGAAATTGTGCTTGATGCAGAGAGTTCTGCATCTGAAAATACTGAGTGTCTCCATTTGTATTTCAAGTGAACGTCCCTCTCCTGTGTCAGTGGAGAGGATTGAGGCTTCTTGATTACTGGCCCAGTGTGGGGACATCACACAAGCTAACACCCTACTCATGGGACAATTTAATTACTGCTGTGTAGACTGGGAATCCTACATGGTCTCAAATCTACAGGCACAGAGATTTCTGCACTTTGTAAATACAAACACCCTTGACCAAATAGTGATTATGCCCACTAGAGGCTTCAACATACTCGACTTCATCCTCACAAATATGAAAGAATGCTCCACACATGCCTCAATGTCTCATCCTCCCTAGCAAGGTCTAACTACAAAGCTGTCTTCTTCCAAATCAAAATCAACTCTGTAATACCATGAAAAATGGTTACAGCTAGGAACTATTCCAAGGCAAATTACTGTTAATAAGTGATGGTTTGTCAAAATTCAGTGTCCCTCCAAATCTCAAGAACACATCAGCCTATGCTTTGTAGTCTCAGAAACTCTGTACAACCATGTCAATGGCTACATCGAGGATGCTGTACCTACCAGAAGTAAGCCAAGGACTATCCCCAGAAACAAAGTGCTCTGGTGGTATCCCAAATTAAACAGGATATACTAAGAAGGCTAATTAGGTCAAGCAATGCCAACTCTGGGGGCTAAGATAGCCTCTAAGGTAAAATATAACCAGAAGGCCTTCTACAGCTATGTCAGAAACCTCAAGGGCAGTACACAGCAATGTGCTGAACTGGTGGTTAATGCAGCCACATTCACTGACCCTGGTGATATAGCAAACCTGTTAACGGACAAATTTAGTTCCAATGTTACCCACCTCTCACCCCCCCGACCATCCCTCCACAAATACCCCAAAGGATAACCCCTCTAACTATTACTAGGGAGCATGTACTAGCTGCACTCACTAAAGCCAAGAACACAGCCTCAGTGGGCCCCAGTAACATCCTTGGATGTCTCCTGAATAGTCTAAAATATGACTTATCAGGACTCCTGGAGTCAATATTTAACTATAGTCTTAAAACAGGCTTTGTGCTAAATGAATGGAGGACTGTGATGGTCATTCTCCTTTATAGGTTCATAGGTTCATAGGTTCATACTAGGCTATCTGCCCAAGGGCATTTATAAGCCTAGCCCATAGTTATGTGGCTTTCGCCACCCCTTTTTTTGATGAAAAAAACTATGCCATTTTTTTTGCTGTGCTGTCAACAGCAGCACTGAAGTAATCCCTCCTGGGTATCTATCTCCATCCATCCATTGGTCATTGAACAAGACAACAAGGCCCAGGGCCTGCCTGCCTCATGTACCAGGATTTTGTTCCACAGCATGGAGTCTCTGGGTGATGAATCTGTCCCTCCAGCACGCCTCTCTATTTATAACCGTGTCAAGGTTTAAAGTCTCCCTGTGGGGTTGAGGATCTATGATTTTTGAGGTGAAGCATATTCATCAAAATCTGGGTTGACATGGCCTTTATGTGTCAGGTCAGGTCACTCTGAGCAAGCGTATGAGAATGAAGCTAAAGCTGGAGTTCTTTCAGTCGGGCAGATAAGACATTTGAGACCTTTATCCTATCCTTTTGGTGAGGGGGGGCCTTTCTTTTTTTGGCAGGTGTGTGTCAGAAGTCTGGTCAGGGCATTGTACTCACTCATAGGTCATCTAATGATGGATACATGAGTACGATGACCCTGATGAGTGAGGAGTGATCCCTTTATAAGGGAAGATGTCTAAAAAATTCTGGAAACTACAGTCCCATTAGTTTCACTAGTGTTATTTGCAAAGTCATGGAAAGAATTATCATGGAAATTATCAAGGATTTAGGAGACCTCCAGACACTAAATGTATCCGAGTTTGGTTTTGTTAATGGGAGGTCATGCTTAGTGAATCTGGTGAACATTTCTGAAAAGGAGACTAAGGCAATGGATGGGTGGAAATGATGCATACTGCCTACCTAGATATGGCTAAGGCATTTGATATGATACTCCACTTTGGCATTGTCAAGAAACTTACAGAACTATGTATAAACCCCTTTACAATGGGCTGGCTAGTAGCTAACTCACTGACAGAACCAAAAAGGCTGGAATTGGTGAGGCCACACCCACAAAGTGGCCAGTCACCAGTGGAGTCCTCCAGCATTCTTTGCTAGGCCTACTCCTCTTTGGCATCTACTTCTCGTATATCAAAGCCAATGTCAAATGCCTCTGACTAACCATGTTCATAGATTATTGCAAACTGGGCACAGTCATTTAATCTCTGAAAGATTAGAACAACCTTAAAGAAGGTCTAATACAGACAAACCTTTGACTCCAAAGCCATTACTTACAATTCAATACCAAGAAATGCATTATATTAATTTTTGGGAAGTCTGCCACCCTGGGTAGCTACATCATCAATAAAACACCCTTAAAAGTTGATTCAATTGTCATGAATTTAGGAACTCATGCAGGTAGTAACCTAGGCTTCCACTAACATGTATCCAAGGTAATAAGATCATCCTCTTTTGCAAATATCCCAAATAGTGGTATTACCTGTATATGTTTATAGCTTTTCTATATTATTGTTGTATAATAATGTCTTTACCTGTCTGCTTGGAGCTTTTCTCCCCGGGCCTCTACTGAAAATGGACATGTATCCAGTTAGACTAGCCCGGTCAACAAATGTAAATAAATAAATAAAATAAATAAAAGATAATACCTCTTTGTTGCTCAACTTATAAGTAAGGGTATGTCATCTGTGTTTAGAGAGGACATCATATCACTGTACTCAGTCCTCATCGGACACATTATAGGGTATAATGCCCTCTTCGTTGTGTACCTGAGCAGACACACGCAGTGACTGGAATGTCCACAAAGGTTCCCAACAAAAATAATACAAGGAGTAAATACAATGTCCTGTGCTGATCACCACAACCTCACTTTACTTGGTATTGTGCGTATTTGTGAGAGATGATCTTTACCTGGAATACGAGGTATCCCTGGACCCTTTTTTGATGAAAATTTTGCAGATCTGCAAAACAAACAGCATCAGGAATACTAGCTTAAAAGACCTAAATTTTACTTACAACATGAATAGGACATGTTGGAAAGACAGATATGTTTCTCAGAGAATTCCCATTCTCTGAAACAGGGTCTACATCCATGTGAAGCAGAGTTCCTCCCTATCCCTATGTAAGTGCAACTTGGACCAATGGATGGGTAATCAGAAATTCACCCCTGGTCTGAAGTATCTGATGGCCAGAGGCAGTCAGTAAATCACCCTATATAAATCAAATTTGTGGGTCATATTTGGGTTGCACAGCTAGGCTTATAAAGGCCCAAGTGGTTGTTAGCCTATTATACACAAATTAACCTATATAGCTTTAAAAAATATGCTTACCAGTATGAAGAAAAGACCTCAGTATATATTAGAGGGGTATGTAAGGAAAGAAGATGTGTTAGAATGCAGGGCTCTTCACTGGTACCTTTAGAAATGTGTATCAGTGTCAATGGAGGGAATGCAAACATTGACGACATTTCTGTTCAC
Organism: Protopterus annectens; assembly: GCF_019279795.1. Lineage (NCBI taxonomy): Eukaryota > Metazoa > Chordata > Ceratodontiformes > Protopteridae > Protopterus > Protopterus annectens. The sequence goes on along the minus strand of NC_056730.1, from coordinate 389,506,210 downwards.
TTTATCTGTTGTTACACTACCATATTGAGAAACCAAGCCTTTCAAGCATGTGTAGTCATGTGACCACCCAAGTTTCTGCATAAGTTTTCTGCTGGAAGGGATGACTTTTATATTTGTTACATTAGAAAAATTGATTCAGTGCCTGCAGGAGCAGATATTTGGTCTACTGAGCTGTGCTGCACACCTAACCTTGTGCATGAATAAGAGAGCAGTTAGAGCAGAATGAGAGGGAATCAATCTCACTGTGTCATTTTTGCATATAAAAAGTTACAGCAAATATAAACATGTGTCAGTCAATTATCCCCTGTTGTAATAGCTGCTGCTTGGGAAAGAAATTGGAGGGAACCTAGCAAGCTTTGTCAAACTAAAACATGTAATGCTGCTTATCTAACTGTATGCTCATATTGTATTTAGAGAGAGTTCCTGTAGGTATTTGATCTGTGCTTGCTCATTTCTAATCCACTTATGAATGTCAACTTAATACTTATTTACCTCTGGTTTATTTGTTCACTGCACAACGTAGTAAAGCATACAGGCCCGCAATGTATTTTTACAGCATTTCAGTGACAGTATGAGGCATTTGTTATTTTAGGTGCTCTTTATCAGGGTGACCTTGGAATAATAAAGTATGGAGTGAACTGGGGTGATGTTCCCCACATGGGGCAACATCCAAACTATAGGGGGGGAAAAGGTCATGTAGAAAAAAAAAAACATTCAGTAAAAACTACAAGCGTGACCCAGCCAAGCTAGAGTTGTTGCTGTGTAATACCTGAAACCACCTGTAGTTGAGACCCATGGGATATATGCAAATAACCCCTTAAGGAAATACTAGTATTTCAGTTACACAAATTCTGACATAGGATGATAGGATCATAGGACGTTACTAGGCTATTGGCCCTGAGGCCCTTATAAGCCTAGCCAAGAGTTTAGCCTATGTACAGACAAATCAGCACCTGATGCTCCTGTCCAGCAGGGGCACGGGTGGAATCTCAGGGTTGTATTTTCTATTTCCCATCCAGTTATAAAGATTGCGCTTAAAAGGGGTAAAGAGGTACTCTGCTTGATGTAGAGAGGGAGTCTATTCCATAGATGGGGTAATTTCTGGGGAACAGATTTGCCCTGCCAGCAAGTCCTATTAATGTCACAGACCAGGTTGAGGTGGTATGTGGGTGTTACTCAAGTGGAGCTTGACTTGCAGATATGCAGCAGTCCCATCAAGGCGGGGTCCGAGATACCCTTATATGCCAGACAGAGGTCACCTCTGAGGAGTCTGTATGAAACAGAATAGAGCCATAGGGCTTTTAGCCTACCTGTGTATGGTAGATTTTTGAGGCCCTGGATTCTCCTGGTGAGGAGCCTCTGTGGTCTCTCCAGCTGCTGCATGTGCTTTGTGAGGTACATGCCGAATGGGGCATTGTACTCAATAATGGGCCTTATAAGGGAAGAATACAGGGATGTTGTGACCTCCTTGTCCCTGGATGAGATACCCTTACTTATGAGGTGGGCCCTGTACAAAGCGTTCCGTACAATGGAAGCAACATGGTGGTCAAAAGACAGGCTGCTATCAATCTGGGTGCCCAAATCTCTCACGTCTGACTGCATGCTTAGAATGTTGTTATTAATGTGATAATTTGTGGGGACATCTCTCTCCCCAAATGGGATGATGATGCATTTTTTTTGTATTCAGCTAGAGGCTATGTTTCTGGCACCAGTCATTTGTTTGGGTGAGACCCTCTTGAAGGATGTCCACGTCACTAGGGGAATTGATGATAGCTCCCAACTTGCAGCCATCTGCAAACTTGGTCAGCCATAGCTCATTGGTTTTGGCCTGTACCTCAAAAAAGTATATCCCAAATAACAGAGGCCCCAAGACTGAACCCTGGGGTACTCCACTCGATATGGGTCTACTGCTTGAGGTGGCTTCCCCTATTTTGACTAGGTGGGTTCTATCAGTGATTCAGTTGGCTACTCATCCGGTAACATATGGATTGATGCCTAGTTGAGAGAGTTTATCTATTATGCCTGAGTGGGGAATAGTGTTGAAGGCTTTGGACAGGTCAAGGTAGGCAGTGTGCACTGTCTTCCCCTCATCCGTAGCTTTGGTGACTGTCTCAAACTGTGTGGGATCGAGTGTTTGGAGGTTGCCAATGTCCTTGTTAATGAGGTCCATGATAATCCATTCCATGGCCTTGCATATCAGGCTAGTTAGGCTGATGGGTCTATAATTTCCTGGATCAGTGGATGCTTCACCTTTGTGTAAAGGGATGACAGTGGCTGTACTCCACTCAGCTGGGACAAAACCGGTACTCAGGCTTTGGTTGAATAGGGTGCCCAATGGTGCTGCAAGTTCCTGCCTGAGTTCATGTAGGATGCAGCCTGGGGTGCTATCAAGTCCTGTGGAGGCTGTACTTTTTGTCTTTGAGAGAGCAGTGATGACCTGCCCCCTAGATATAAGGGGAAGGTGGCAAGTACTGGGAATGTCCTAATTTACTGATGGGGGAAAGAGGGGTGAAATTTTTGCTGAATCTGTCAGCCAGCAAGTTTTCTATATCTACGTCATTTGTATATGTGGTGTTCTTGGCCATCAGTTCTGAACAAATCTGGGTGCTACCTTTGAGATTACTGACATATGTGAAGAAGGCCTTATGATTGTCTATAGTAGATGTGGCCAATTTGGACTCGAGGTTTGCTTTGGAGGATTTCAATAGTACTCTTATTTGCTTGTTTAGGCTAAGGAGAGATTGCTTCCAGTTGGGCACCTGCTCCTTTTTGGTCCTGGTCAGCAATTTCTTTCTTTTATTATAGAGTTTATTTATTGCAGCTGTCCACCAGACAGGTTTACTCTTCCTTGTAGAGGATGATTTAGTCCTGTCAGGTATTCCTGATTTCATGCATCTATATAAATGTTCGTATAGTAATTTGGTATAGTTTTGGATGCTGGTGCCAGTTCCTAGAGAGGGGGAGGAGGCTTTGAAGCTGTTTATACCATATCTGAGGAGGCTGTAATCAGCTTTGATGAAGTTTTTTCATTGGCCCTAGCTAGAGGGGTGTTGGGGGGGATGGTGACTTCAAACGTGACCGCTTTATGGTCAGATCTTACAAGGGAGGATGATACTGCAGGGATGCTGCAGTGGTTACTCATCTTGCTTAATACCAAGTCCAAGATATTCACACCTCTTATGGGGATATCAATAGCTGTTCCAAAGCATTTGCATTGACAAATCCGAGGAATCTTTGGGCATTTGTGTTCTGGCAAAAGTAGTTCTTCCAGTCTATGTTTGGGTAGTTAAAGTCACCCAGGATCGGGGTAAAGGGTTGAATCTTGATAGATTTGAAGAGAGCTATATAGACAGTTTGGGCATCTTGGGTTAGATTTGGAGGCCAGTAGCTTGCTATGATTTGTATAGGGGTCTTGTCAATAGTTAACTGCGCCTGGAGCGTCTTCTGTGTGTCATACTGTTTGACCAGCCTGGGGGTGTGTATGACTTTAATATATATATTGAAACTCCACCTCCTTTGGCTTTACTACCCACAGTTTGGGGTCTAAATGTATGCTAGGACGAGTAACCAGGTAAGGCTGGGGTGTTCTTTGCAGCTTGGAACCAGGTTTCTGTGACCACACAGATGTCAGCATTTTCCAGAGTTAGGAATGCTTGCAATGAGTGCAGTTTCGTGTTTAGACTCCTAGCGTCTGCCTATGAGTTTTTACTTTGTAAGTCTTTATGAACGTATTTAGGCCAGTAAAGCCAAACTCCAATAGCTATTAGACATGCCATGCTTTGGTCTTTTTTTGATCTCATCAGTAGAGCATATGTGGATTTTTTGGAAATACTTTAGAAATACAGAGTTTACATTTAAGTCTGATGTCCATAAACATTAAGGTACTGACAAAACATCCCAAATAATATTAAAGCCAGATGTTATAAAGGGAAAACAGACAAGTCATCTAATAAAAACTCTAAGAAACACCCAGCTAAGCTAGAGTCTGCATTGTGTAATACTTTAAAATTCCTAGAGTGAAGGTCCTTGGAATAAATGTAAATAACCCTTTAAAGATATGCCAGTGTTTCTGCTACATGACCTCATGAGGGTAAAGAGAGAGTGCCTTCTGAAAAAAATGATTTAAGAAATTGTCTGCAAGTATAATTTACAGGTAACTAGTTTGTTGCGTGTACTCAAGAAATAAGATTCATAGACTCCATGCCCTTGTATTCAGAGAATTTGGATTTTGAATTGTAGTTGCACAACCTGTAGCATTGCTGCCTCATAACAAAATGCTTTCTGGTTAGTTGTTGGCTGGGGTGCCTTTGGCTGGGGTGCCTTTGTATGGAGTTTACACATCCTCCTTGTATTCATGTATTCACATGAGCATGCTCCAGTTTCCTGTCACATTCCATAGACATGTAGTAGGTGGATCAGGATGTGTGTGACATGGAAGAAAGAACTGGCAACCTACTTACGTTTCTCCTTTGCCTTGAAAACATTGTGAATTCACTGTAGGAGTGGACTACAATTCATAATGGAATGAGCCAGCAGAATCATGTTTTGTTCATTAAGATAAACAGAATGTTTTAAAGTCTGCATTTGTTAAGATGGTAAGGGCTTCATACTTTCAGCAAATTAACATCAGTATGTTTCTTAAGGTATACCTTTAATTTATAGCTCTAAACTGAACACATTTTGAAGAATGACCAGATTTTTGCCTAATATTTTTAGTCTGTTCCTCATAAAATTTGTGTTTTTTCTGACAAATCAGTGAGAACTGAAGTCACTTAATAATGGTATAGATTTGAGTTTCAGACTTCATATGCTTCAGAAAATGCATTTTAACACAAATCCTATTCTAGCAGCTTTCTAAATTTGGAAGAGTAGCATTAAAAATTTCTCCCTATTTTTGGGTCTTTGTCCTCCCCCATTATTTTAGACTCTGCCCAGATTTTTTGTTTAAGAGGTTAATTGGTATGCTTTCATGCAACAACTGTGATAAACACTTTCTGTATTACTATAAATAAAAAAATACATGACTCACTTTATAATCCTTATATCATTGCCCATAGTGTAAAATGTAGTTCAGTATTTAGTTCTGAATTTATTTGTTTAATATAGGATGTTACAGAATAATGTGCTTGTTGTTATTCTGGAGCCTATTGAAAGCAAATATCCTCTGGAAGTAAAAATGAGGCACCAGTAAAATTTCACAAGCTTCTTTTTTCCTAGCTAGCAGCAACTGTCACTATGTTTGAATAATTCTTATTGAATTTTACAAACATCTACATACATTTGCAATCAAGAATGCAAGATGGAGAAAGGAAAGTTGTGTCTGTTGCTAGGCCATGTGCACCTAAAAACTGTTCAGAACATTAGCTTTCTTGGAAATTGTGGGCACTATACTTGATAGGGTACCACCTACTAACATTCTGTTAAGTGACTTTACTGCTCATTGTTGATAACACAAAGCTGCTCATAAGTACATTAGTAGCAGAGCACTTTTAGCTAAATGTTTGTGATTAACACTGTATTCATTTCATCAGAGTTGAGGAAATAAATTCCATATCAAGGGAGATTCTGTGAACTGACCATCACTAGTTGGTAAGTTGAGTCAAATGGCTAGGTTGGCAGCTGAACAGATATGGGAAATTCAAAAATTTAGTGAGCATGTCCTGGCATGCAATAGTGCAAACGCTTCGCTATAGAATGAGTTTAACTCCCACCTCCAAAAGAGCTTCTCTCATGTATTGGGGAGGCTAGGGCTATGGAATCCCAGTGGAACCTTCAGTACTTTAGGTGGTTGCAAAGACTGTGATCAAAACACGATCATACTTGCAATGGGAATAATTCAAACTGATCAAGAGAAAGGTTTGACATCCAATCCTAAAAGTAAGGTTTCTTTATTTGGCTATTAGTTACTGAAAGGTAAGGAGGGCAGCAACTGTAGAAGTTGCAGAAGCAAAGATTTAGGAAGAGTTTCTGAGACCAGGAGGAATGAATGACTCTCAGGTGGCCTTAACAAGGTTCTTACAAAGTGTTGAGTAACTGCAAGGTGAGGAAATAACAAGAGTAACGAAACAGAACTTAAATGGGAACATCATTAGGAGATGTAAGGCAACTCCCAGCCATTATGACATGTTCTGCTTTGAGGAGACAGTGTAAGGAGTAACTGGTGGAACTGGGTCTATTTCAGAAGTCAAGGTCATTATAGTAATTAAACAATTCTGATCAAGGCTACACGTATGGATGAGATCTAGCCAGCAATTGCTGGATACTTGTAGGCTGTTCTAGTCAATGCGTCATTTCACCATTGTATTAAACAGGCAGTAAAGTACATCTACACTTGCAGACTGAAATGGTGAAGGCCATTGTCATTAAGGAGGACAGTAGGTTGCATTGCAGTTATAAAAGAGGATCATGGCCCTTAGTCTCCTGGGAAAGACCATGCAGGAGGTCTGGAAAGAGATCTCATCCAATAGTTGAGTTTATGAATCAGGAGGATCAAATTCTTTCCTGCTTGTTCAACTAGATACTGTGTGGGCTGAGGTGATTGTAGGAGTTTGCTGGAAATACAGCCCTCATGTGTCTTGTGGGTTTAGAGATGAAGTATTACACAACCACACACCTGGAACATCTTGTGGTTGTGCTGCAACAATATGACATCATGATACTGCTGAGGTATACTATTCAGTCCCCAGTAATTGTGTAAAGACTTGCGTTCACATTCTTAGTGTTAATGCAAATGCATTTAAGGTAGGCATTGTACTTGACCTGTGGTGTTCCTGGTGTCTCCCCTCTTGCTTATCATTTTCATGGACATGAAAACAAAACAGAACCAATGTTTGGAAAGTAATCATTCTGAGTAATGTGAGGGTTGCATTTTTGTTTTTTGTAGATAGTATCATCTTGTTTGTCTCGGGGACTGTGATCTCTGGAATGCAATGGAATAGTTTGTTCTTGAATGTAAAGCAGCTAGTAAGAAAATTATCTCATCCATGTTATTGCTTATTAATCTGTAGTAAAAAGTTATGGTTGCTTTCTGTAGGTGTGGGGGCTGCAACAATAGGAAGAACAGTTTGAGTGCAGGTGGAGTGGATTAGGACATTCCATAGTAGAAGAAGATAGGTGCAATAGGTGAAGTACTTCAGGTTCTGTACCAGACTGTGGCTGTGATGTGAGAGCTGATGGATATAACAATGCCCTTAGTTTACTGGTTAATGTATGTCCACATTCACATATATGATCATGAACTTTGGGTACTGTCTGTATTGATTTAAGCAGCAGAAATTATGTCTTCCTACATGATTGTTGAGCTGTCCATCCTTGATAGAGGGTGGAGCTCAATAATCTGGAAGGCTGTCCTCTAGCATTAGTCAAATGAGTTGGATTGGGCATCAGCTGAGGATAACCTCTATAGGTAATGTCCTGAGATATGCATCAGGCATGCTCTGTAGGTTGGACATCCTGAGGCAGAGGTAGATCATGCTGAACAGAGTACATTTCTCAGGTGGTGACTTTATAGGATGAGATAGGGAATGTAGCTGTTGATAAGGAATTCTGGGTGACACTGTGCAGCTTGCTACAACTGTGACCCTCACTAGGGCAAGTGGTTTAGAGAACACGGGTGGATGGCTGAATGGATAATGACTGTGGAAGCAAAATGTTAATGTGTAAATTGATTCACAGAATTGCTTATAATGAATATAGTTTTACTTATGTTTAAATAAAGTATATCTCAGAAATACAAGTAACAATGAAAGTATGTTTATACACCTACTAAAATTATCTATCTCTATCTTTATCTATCTATCTATATATCTAGCTATATCTATCTATCTATCTATCTATCTATCTATCTATCTATCTATCTATCTATCTATCTATCTAGCTATCTATTTGCATTTTCAGAAACAGATTGTGGTTCTCACTTTTAAAGTATGCAGATTTGTTTATGCAGTTATTCATTTATTCATATATTTATATAACTGGGAAAGTGGGGTGGTGCAAGACCCTTTACAACCCTGATCAAACACAGTGGCAACAGACAAAACTAGTAACATTACAGAGATTAAAATGTGACATGTTACATAGTTAAATTATTTGTGTTTAACATCAAAATCAAAAGCATTGGTACAAATAATTCAATAAAAAAGTAGATTCAATTACATGTAGTGTGCACAGATAATGATTAAGGAGAAAAAGTGACAGAAAGAATAAAAGAAAAGTTGTTAGTTTATATGCATATTGACAATATTTACAAGTTTCTGGACACTGTTGCTAGCTGCTGCACAACCATTCATTTAGAAAACGATGAAAGATCCCAATTGCTTCGGGAATAAGTTCGGTATAAACAAAATGTACCATTGACTGAGAGCACATCTATACCATCAAATGATTATTTTCACTTATTTCTGTATCAGTTTGCTGTCAAATGCATCTTGTTAGATATATAACTTCTAGCATACTAGATATTCACCAGAAGGTACCAATTTGCTTTAAATGTTCATTAATATTTCTTTGAGTAGCATGCAGTCAGGCTGCTCTATTCTGATTTTTGTGACCACTCAGAATTTTAAGTGTATACTGTTCATGTTGCTATGCACTTCACAGCAATGCCCTTACAAATGAGGCATTAACATATGTTTTCCACTTATTGGACATCTGCTGAATATTGTCTGCCCTATCATGTCATCAACTTTTTTTTTTCAGTGGCCAGACTTTTATCACATCTTTATGTATACTCAAAGTTTGTTAGATCAATGATAATTTGAACAAAGCACAGGGCAGAAAGTTAGAATATAGCTAACAAGGATTATTATTTGTATTCAAATGATAATTTACTTCTTGGACTTGTCTCCTCCCATTTTACAATAGTCATTAGAAGCATGCAACAAGCAGTATATTAAAATAATAAAGACAAAAAAACTGCAAAACAAGCCAGTCCAGTAGGGCAGATAAAGTGCCTTATAGAAGAGATGCTGTTTTATTTATCTCTGTAAACACTCTATGGATTGAGTCATCTGCAGTTGACAAGGCTATGAGCTTCAGATGACTCAATCTGCTTAATGAAATAACAACAACCATATGCTACCAGATGAGTCCTCTCTTAGCAGAATGCAGCATGTTAACCAGACTGTAAAGGACCCACCTTATGCATGGCTGAACATGTTAGCAATATGAAGTTGTGTAGAACTTCCAGGTGACCAGTAATCATTATGCAATGCAGATGTGGTGTGATATGACTGCACCTTGAAACATTATTTATTAACGTCACCACAGAGATCACCTCAAGTTCAAACTGCCTGTTATCTGTACAGCAAAACCCTGTATAAAGGCCATTGTAATAATAGGGAATCAGTATAGCGGCAAACATCAAAGGCCCTATGAGAATAAAGGGGGTTTTATGTCAGTGAGTTTTATCAGATGGACACAAGACATTTCCATCACAGCTGACCTACTGTCCTTGGTGTCAGGTGGCCACAGACTATCACAGCTGATATACTATCATTGGTATCAGGTGACCACAGACTATCACAGCTGATATACTGTCCTTGGTGTCAGGTGGCCACAGATGATCACAGCTCATACACTGTCCTTGGTGTCAGGTGACCACAGACTATCACTTTCAGATTAGTTAAGCTTGACACTAACTTCATCCCGTTCTTTTTATACTATCCAAGATGACAGTGATATTGAAGATTAGGATGTATGAAGGGTAGTAAAGCATCTGTCCTGATAGGACAGGACAGAGCTCTAAATGAATATAGGCCCTGTCCACCTGTCCTGCAATAAGTATTGCATCACTTGCTCCAGGAAAAGGAAAACTTTTTAATCTTATTATTTTTGTTTATTTGCTTTTGTTTACCATGTAAGACCAACTGGACAGATGTCCCTTTTCAGTGAATGCCTGGGAAGAAAAGCTCCTTAAATGAATTAAAAATAATAGTACAGATTTCAAAAAATATATATAACAATATTTTAGCCAAGAAAATTACATAAGTAGTATATCTATCTAGCTATATGCACAGACACACAGAGACGCCCATATCTATCTCTCTATATCTATATATCTATTTATCTATATTTATCTCTCTCTCTTTCTCTCTCTCTCTCTCTATATATATATATATATATATATATATATATCTTTATCTCTCTCTCTATATATATATATATATATATATATATATATATATATATATATATATATATATATATAGGTCTACTTCTAAATTTCAGTTTCAAAACTTCGTATTTCTTATGGTCGAGACCATAAGATTGAACTTTTGAAACTTTGAAATGCAAATAAAAAAAATAAAAATAAAAACAAAAAAAAAACATTTTTTTAACATTTTTTTTTTGTGTTTTTCACCCCCCACACCCCCTGCCAACTCTGAGATTGCATACAGCAAGGAAAATGGTAAATATACAATTTTGTGCTGTACAGTGATCTCCATTTAAATGGTTTGAAGTTTCAAAACTTAGATCTTATGGACTCAACCATAAAAATTCGAAGTTCTGAAACTTCAGAATTTAGAAGTGGACCCCTATACACACACACACACACACACACACACACACACACACACACACACACACACACACACACACACACACACACACACACACGCACACACACACACACACACACACACACACACACACACACACACACACACACACACACACACACACACACACACACACACACAGACATATATATATATATATATACATATATATATATATATATATATATATATATATATGTGTGTGTATCGGTCTAGGACTGATGCGAGAATGGCTGTTTCGCCGAATCCTAAATGGCCGGGCATACTTCCGCGAAAGTGCTTTTTACTGAAGAAGCACTTTCACAGAAGTATGCCTGCAGGTAGAGGGAGTTGTGAGGGAATGATTGTTGCAGAGATCATACTATGGTGCGTATAAGGGAATTTTTTCCTTTTCCCCACTGTAGTGCGATCTCGGAGTGAGAATATTAAAGTGGGGGGGTGGGGTCCACAGCCCTCCACATGGGGGGTGCAGGGGGGCTTGCACCCCTGTATAGATGTTTTTTTATTGTTTTTTTTCTTTTTTTAATGCACTTTAGCAAAAGTGTTTTTTCGGTAAAAGCACTTTTGTTAAAGTGTGCTCAGTGAAGTTGAATTCAGACTGTTGAGGTTTCGTTCAACACTCCTAGATCCTTATATATATATATATATATATATATATATATATATATATATATATATATATGTATATGTATATATATATCTATAGATACACTAGAGGACTTAAGCTGATTGTCTTTAAAGTTGACATTTGTTCTGTTTTTGTTTAACAGATGATTAACACGTGCAATATTGCAGAATTCCCAGGAATGGATAATTGGTATTGTACCTTCTTATAGTTAGTATATATAATTAGCAGGGCTTGTGAGTGGTGTGTGTGTGTGTGTGTGTGTGTGTGTGTGTGTGTGTGTGTGTGTGTGTGTGCGTGTGAGTGTGTATGTGTATATTGGGGGGGGGTTGCCCTTGTGCAAACAACTGTTTTATTCTTGCATGCTCTTAAGGTTATATCTTGGAGAATGAGCAATGATGTGTCAATATTTTATTTTTTCAATATTTTTATGTTGATTATTAGCAACATCGACATTTGGGTGTTTAAATGGTAGCTTTGACTGACATACAAATAGTCAAACAAAGACTGAAAATAAAATAAATTGCAGGTATATTTCACTAAAAAGCCATTTCACTGAAAACCTTTAACACAACATATACAACACACAAAAAAGCTTTTATGTAGGGGGAGCAAAAAACTTTTCTGCATGGGTCAATTCCTCCCTGCAACCCCCCCCCCCGCCCCCGACAACTCCTTTAATGATATATTCTAACTCCACATTTACAGAGCTGTGAAGAAAAGAAAACATACCATATACTGTGAGTCAGTGCTGCCACACAAACACAGATATCTTCAAATCTGAGGACACAACATGAGAGTGGGTATTGCCAATCCACTCAAAATCTTCTAAATTATGCCTCCCTAACAACTCCTATATACACATACAACACCAGAAATATAATTTATAGAATTTTCCACTTTTTGACAGAATGGGTATTCAGTCAAATGTACCTAAGTCATTTTAACCTTCTGTTTTTTTCTTTAAATAAAGCTACCTTTGATAAAATGATACACTACAATATACATACATATATATATATATAAATTCATAAATACCTTATGAAGTATGGCCATTTTACCTGCAGTGCAAACACAGTGAGTGCCAACTGAGCATATGAACCTGCGTGTGACAAAAAGCAGCAAAACTACTTTAGGGCCCCTTGCAGTACGATGACCCCACAACAGAACTAGGGCTTACTACCAGCAATGTATCACAAACTGCAGGTCTGTCACACAGGATCATGTGTCCTAGATTCTCAAAACATGTATAGGTCTGGATAGTAATTGACATTTATGGGTGCCCAGCACAGAGGTTATGAGAAACAGAAAATTGTTTGCCTACCAAAAATGTATGCACAGGTCCAGCATGACAGTATCACATGCACAAAACATTACCAAGACCATCAATTGATAAGTTGTATCTGTGAGTCTATGACACCACAATGTATACAGTAACAGTACCATAATGTACACATGACCAGTACTTAGTGCACCAAATGGCCATCCATTGTATAGTTATAGTTGTAGCTGTAGGCTAAGAACTAGTGCAATGCAATTGTTATGCATCATAATTGCATGAAATGTGAAAGGCAACAACTGTCTATGTGCGTGTGTTTGTGGTGCTGTCTACAGTTAGGTATTGGACTTACAAGTGCAAAAGTAAACAAGCACTGTTGAAGAATCTTTGCAGTACTTTATGTGGCATATTAACAAAAATCAAATAAGTTACACACTGTGGTCTGAGAATATGTAACTTACATAAAACAGCTGCATACATGCAGAAAATAGCCTGAAAAAGTATCTCATAAACCAGCATACACACACACACACACACACACACACACACACACACACACACATATATATATATATATATATATATATATATATATATATATATATTTATGTCATACCACATGGACAAAAAGGGCACCAAGTACTGGTGTGAAATTATTATACAACATATTTAAATATAAAAATAAAAGTGAAGATGGAAGTCTAAGCCAGGAACTAAAAGTGCACTAGTCATCAGTTTGTTTCACCCTCCCCTCTGCAGCTGTGATCTTTTTTGTCTGATTCCCTCTCTGCAGAGGGCATACCTCCTCTGTTATACCACTGAAAGGCCTTCCTTCCCTCACTGGTGGCTGAGTTTGTAGCACAGTCATTTCCAGACTGGGAACAGGTATTGTGCATGGTTGCACCTGTGTGCAAAAGTCTGTGAAGGTAGCAAAACCAGAGAAGGACCTAGCTAGATAAAGCCACTGTGGCACAACTCCATACCAGTTGCTCAACATGTTGCTTTTAATACAGGTTTGGGTGTGGCCCAGGGACACTCTGTACCTGCTGCTAATGCACCCCCACATTATAATGATGTGTGGTTAGTTCTGCCCCAGGGAGATCTAAAATGCTATCAGCCAGCAACATGTTGATTATTGCTCTACTTATACATATATCAAGGCTCTTTAATAATCTCCCAGCACAACAAGCAGAATCACCAAATTTACACAGACTGCTGCAGAGCTTTGTTCAGTTTAATGATATGCTCTCCTGCTGTTAAGTCAGTTCATCCCATTCTCTGTGTACTAGTACTCCTGCCACTCCTCGTGCTCCTTTTCATGGAGAAGACTGACTCATCTCTTCATTGTCTGTTCTATGCCCTGATGCACAGCTAGCATCACAGTCTGCTGTACTGAATCCAGATGCTTATTTTGCATATCTTATTTCTGATCTGAAAAATGTAATTAAAAATGTAAGAATTTTATCACTAAGTAAAGTAATGGTAAATTCCCAGGTTGAAACAACACACAGGAGAGATACTTGAGCCAATTTAATTTTATCGACCACCTTTGTCCATTGAAAAAAATAGTCCTTCATCAGAATAACTAAAATAAATCCCATTGGGGAGATCAGAGTGAGTAGAAAGGAGGAATGGAGAACAAACAGCAACTCCACATGGATGTCAGCAACATCATCCTCAACCTAAGGTGGAACCACAGATAGCAATGTAAGCATAATTCAAACAATTTTCAAATGAATGCAATGAGATGAAGTTGGAAGCAGACAGAAGGACTGTTGCGGTTAACATCAATGATTTTAAAAATATTCACTTGCTCTCCTGTGGATATCGCCAACATTCTTTTGGATTAATTTAAAGAGGGTTTTTACTTTGTCTCGACCACCAGCGTAAATCTGATTGGTGTCTTTGTTGAGCTGCTATATACTCATAAGCTGAGTTGTTCATTACTGCAAAGCAAGAAAATTTAGAGGAGTCATCTAATAATTTATTTAGAAAATGTATTTGTGACCCCTCTACATCCTAAAATTTCACTGTTCAAAAGAAATGTATCATGAATATTAGGAATGTTTTGGAAGAAGGTGTTACATTTCATTGCCACAATTGGAAATGTATTCATTTATTAATTTACTTATTTAATATTTGTTTACTGAGATTGTGATGTCCGTCCTCTGGGCAAGTGAGCAAGGATTTTCAATCTTCACCACAGACACTGGTGAGGGAAGTTCGCTTGGAGCAAAGATAGATGCACACACTTACAGAAAAAACAGTACTTAACTAATCTCTTTGTTTTCCTGACTGATCTAAAGAAATATTTACTGGAAAGGCTCACCCATATTCTGCTACAGTTTGCTGTGAGGGAAAGGTCAGTCTGCTTTTTATTTGTTGTGTTTTGTATTACTTTATTGCCTTTTTCTATTTTGTATACTGTGATTTGTTTTCTTTACACTGTGTTTTACTTGTATTCTGCTTTTAACTGCATACTAAAACTTGAAAAGCAACCACAGCTCTGTCTCTTGTGAGTCAGACAGAAATTTTTCCCACCCTCCCACCTGGTTACTGTTATGTTCTTAAACACCACTGTCCCTTATGTTAATTTGACCATATATCTCATTTCCTCTCTGCTTTTATTGGCTATTGTGAGTAAGCACAAAATTATCATTTTGTCAAATCACTCCCCTTCAACTATTTAAATTTATTAGTAAAATCACAAATCTAGCTATCCAAGTGTAAATGCTCCTGTAGCACCAACAATAAATAATGATAAAACAAACGGCGCTCAGGAACAAACCAAGGCTGGTATTCATTCTCCACATAAACGATACAGCAATACAAGTCGAATAAAAAACAACGTACAGCTCCAATATAAAAATTTAATATAATAAAGAGCTGGCAAGCGCTTTCACCCTTCTAATATATATATATATATATATATATATATATATATATATATATATATATATATATATATTTAATGTGTATTGTATAAATAAATGCATATGTTTTTAATTGTTTTATGACAATTACAGTCAACAATCTAATGTTATGTCTGTATACATTTAAATGCATAAATGTGCTTTAAATTTTTATGTTTTATAGAATGAAGTATCTAATTTATGCATTACAGGAAATGATGTCATTTAATTAATAGTATTTAAGATGTGTGTTTTTTTCAAGAATGATATTGGCCTGAGAAAGCCCAGAAGGGTGAAAGTGTTTGTCAGCTCTTTCTTATATTAAAGTTTTATATTGGAGCTATACGTTGGTTTTTATTCGACTTGCATTGCTGTATCGTTTATGTGGAGAACGAATACCAGCCTTGGTTTGTTCCTGAGCTCCGTTTGCTTTATCATTATTTAAATTTATTGGTCATCCTACTGTATTCCATAGTACCAGAATACAAAAGTGACCATACCCTTTCAATCTATCTTGCTGTTTTAAAAATAGTGACTCTCAACTAAAACTTAACTTTTAGACAGAAAAATCTACCTACTTTCACATCTAACTCTTCTAGTGCACACTGCAGTGTTTAGGATAAACCATTTTTTGCATCTTACCTTTAAACATCTATTTCAAGACCACTAGTTATTGTAGAACTCACATTCTGCCTCTCAGTAGTTATCTTGGGATTAGTACTTCTGTTTTCTTCTGGTGAGAGAAGGAGTGCAGTTACATTATTTCCTGGAGATTGCTGATCATCAGAAAGCTTAACAACTGCTTTATAGGTGACAGCTTAGAATCTGTGCTTATATTCTGATCCTGGTGAGAGTAGGAGCACAGTGGATTGATTCCTGACTCTTTCTGGTTGGAGAGTGAGTGTCTATGCTTAACATACCCGATTGGTTTGGTTGGTATTTAAGGCATCTATCAGAAAAAGGCTACAAGCCTGCAGACCCTTCGATCATCTAGGACAAGACTGTGGATGACCAAACAGGCTGTGGCCTGCTTCCCTTCTTGGGATTGGTGCTAAAACTAGCTAGTTTTAGCTAGAACTAGCCAGTTTTTTTTTTAGTTTCAGCACTCAAAACTGTTTTCTTGTGCTCAGCACTTGTTCAGAACTCCTTGTATGCACTAAATAAACTGCAAAATACTACAACACTCAACTTTTCTCACTTGTCAAGAGGAAAACAGTTCTTAGTACTTAAATTAATAAGCACCTATCCAGGTATGTCCATGGGTCAGCTCCTGGTGTTTTCTCCTGTCAACCTGATGAATCTAGGGATCCTGGGGCAATGTAGCAATTGCCTCATGTACACTGACAACCCTCTCCTCCTACCAACCGACACTACAACCTGTGAGAGATGCACTTATATAGCCAAACTGGAAGCCAAGCTCTCTCCAGCCAAGACTGGACTAGACAGTCAAGAGGAGAAGGTTAACACCTGCAGCATACCACACTCAACATATAGTCCTTCAAAACTCAAACTACCAAAACTCACACATAGAAACACAAAGCACACACCCATATTCACGGATCCTCTCAATAAAAATCTGTCCAAGCAACAGAGACCTCCCAAGCTGAAATGCAGACAACCACCATCCCCCCAACACTACCCAAATGACACATAGCCCACAAAATCAGTGTGCCACTCAACCTCAGCCCATAAGGCAAAACAACGTACCCAACACACTAGTCATAGGTGACTCTAAAGTCAGGCACACTGATGTCCCACAAACCAGGCTAAACAAGGAGAAAGTTACTGTCAGCTTCCTGTTGGGTGCCAGGATCCGCCACATAATGCACGCACTCAGGTCACTCCACAACAAGTACAAATATGACTTTGTCATTGTCCATGTTGGTGTAAATGACCTGAGACATACCTCCCTGGATTACATGAAAAGAGACATGGAGGAGCTCTCAGATCTTGTAGCCCAGGCAGGTATGACCCTAGCACTGAGTAGCATCCTGCCATTGCCCAGAATGATACCACAGTACAATAACAAAATGATTGACATCAACAATTGGCTAAGCTTCTGGTGTCATTCTAAGGGGATCCAGTATCTGTCTGCCTGGGATGACATGGTCGACAGACCACGGTGCTTTGCCAGAGATGGCCTGCACCTGTCGCCGCTAGGATTCCGGATACTGGCTAAGGCTCTTGCCACCCCTATAGTGCCTTTTTAGGCAAGGTTTAAATGCTAAATTCACCACTGTAACGGGTCCAAGCAAGCAAACCCTGAGAGTAATGCTACTCAATGCTAGAAGTCTAAACCTCAAAATGCACTCACTCGAGGCACTCCTTAAAATGGAGGACATCGATGAGCCTGGTTTGCAAGGCCATGGAACATAACATCTTGGAGCTTATAAGCAAAGACATAGGTAACCTCCAAACCCTGGACCCCACTCAGTTTGGTTTGTAAAAGGTAGATCATGTCTACTAAACCAGATTGACTTCTTTGAAGCAGTCACTAGAGCCGTAGATGAGGGCAAGTTAGTGCACACAGCCTATCTTGACCTCGCCAAGGCTTTTGATACCACCCCCCACTCTGGAATTATAAATAAACTCACTAAACTGGGCATAAATCCACAAGATGGGTGGCCAACTGGCTTACTGACAGAAACCACACAGTAGAAGTAGCTGACTCCAAGTCCGACTTCAGACCAGTGATGAGTGGAGTACGACAGGGTTCCGTCCTGGGTCCTCTCCTGTTCAGCATCTACTTCTCTGAAGTGCAGGCCAACACAGAAGGTCTTAGGCTAACAAAGCTCTCAGATGACTGCAAATTGGGAGCCATAATAGAATCACCTAATGATGCAGACAGTCTACAAAAGGGCCTCACAGAGACAGATGCTTGGTGTCAAAATCATGGCCTCAAGCTCAATGCCAAGAAATGCATTGTCATCCCCTTTGGGAAAAAGTTCATAGGTTCATAGGTTCATACTAGGCTATCTGCCCTAGGGCATTTATAAGCCTAGCCAGAGTGTGTTTGGCTTTCGCCACCCATTTTAAATTAATTTTGCTATGCCATTTTTTGAGGTTAGTATACTGTGCCTCTGTCTAACAGTGAAACAGAAGTGATACCCGGGGTAAACCTACGATCTCCCATCCACTCATCAAGATTCCTCTTGAAGAGAGTCAATGAGGGACTCTGCCGAACCTGGACTGGGATTTTATTCCAGAGTGAAGGGAGCCTCTGGGTTATGAATCTGTCCCTCCAGCATGTCCTATTTATTTCAGTGCTGAGGTTCAAGTCTCTTGAGTGCGTAGCTCAATGGGATTTGGATTTTCTGAGGTGCAGCATGTCCATTAATTCCGGGTTGGACATGGCTTTATACGTCAGGCACAGATCGCCTCTGAGCAGGCGGTATGCTACTGAGTAGAGCTGGAGTTTCTTTAACCAGGCAGCATATGGCATCTGTTTGAGCCCTTTGATCCTCTTGGTGAGGTACTTTTGGGGTCTTTTCAGTTGCTGCAGGTGTCTGGTAAGGTACATCCCAAAAGGGGCATTGTACTCAATTATGGGCCTGATGAGGGATGAGTAAAGAGGCACGATGACCTCCCCTGATCTAGATGTTAATCCCTTCTTGATTAGGTGGGCTATATAAAATGTTTTTCTACCCACTTTAGCCACGTGGTTGTTAAATGAGAGATTGCTATCAACTTGGGTCCCCAGGTCCCTAATTACGTCTTCTGTACTTAATGGATTACCACCTATGTGGTAATTTGTGGGACTTTGTTTTTGCCAAAGGGGATGACTATACACTTTTTGGCGTTTAGCTTGAGGCCATGGCTCTGGCACCAGTTGTCTGTTTCTATGAGGCCCTTTTGGAGGATGCTTGTGTTGGCTGGAGAGTTGATTATGGCGCCCAGTTTGCAGTCATCTGTGAACCTGGTCAGCCACAGTCCTTCCGTGTTGGCCTGTACCTCCGAGAAATATATACCTAACAAGAGAGGTCCCAGGACTGAGCCTTGTGGGATGCCACTTGTAACTGGTTTGGAGTTTGACATGGCTCCAGCAATTCTAACCATGTGGGTTCTGTCCTTGAGCCAGTTTGCAACCCATCTACTGACCTAGGGGTTTATATTTAAGCTGGTGAGCTTATCTATAATGCTCAAGTGGGGTATTGTATCAAAGGCTTTTGCGAGGTCCAGGTAGGCTGTGTGGACCACCTTCCCCTCATCAATGGTCTTGGTGACTGTTTCAAAGAAATCAACCAGGTTTAAGAGGCAGGATCTGCTCTTAACAAAGCCGAACTGGGTAGGATCCAGTGTCTGTAGGTCCCCAATATCTTTATTTATGAGGTCCATGATGATCCTTTCCATAGCTTTGCAGACCAAGCTAGTCAGGCTTATGGGGCAATAGTTTCCAGGATCAGTTGAGGCACCACCTTTGTGGAGAGGGACCACTGTTGCTGTACGCCACTCTTTGGGTACATATCCTGTAGTAAGGCTGAGATTGAACAGTAGTTTTATGTTTGGGTTTAGCTCTTCTTGGAGTTCATGTAGGATGCAGCCCGGGACACCGTCTGGTCCCATAGATGCTGTGTTTTTTGCTTTGGAGAGGGCAGCTCTTACCTGAGCATCTGAGATGTCAGAGGGGCAGCACTCTGCTGGGATAGATATTTGCCCTTTTGGTGGGGGGGGGAGTTTGCGCTGAACCTGTCAGCTAGGATGTTGGCAATGTCTGTGGGTTCGGTGTATTTTTTGTCATTTTGGACTAATTCTGAGCATATCTGGGAATTCCCACCCAGGTTCCTAACATAGCTAAAGAAAGCCTTGTGATTATCCTTAGTGTCCTGTGCAATTTTTCTCTCGAAGCTGGCCTTAGACGATTTTATGAGTGCCCGTAGTTTTTTGCTAATACTGATCAGAGATGCCTTCCCTTTTGGGATTTTGCTCTATCATGTAGTAGCTTCCTCCTTCTGTTGTATAGTTTGTTTATGGCTGGGGTCCACCAGACAGGACATCTGCCTTTGGAGGATTGGGTCTTGGTTTTATTTGGGATTGCATGATCCATGCATTCCTGAAGGTGTTCATAGAATGCGTTTATAAAGGATTCTGTGGTCTGGGCCGTATTTTCCACAGGCCCGGGGGCTTTGAAGGATTCCACCTCAGTTTTGAGGAGTGTGAAATTTGCTTTAGAGAAGTTTTTCACTGTGGTTTTCAGGGCACAGGGTGGAGTCAGGATGTGAATATCCAGTGAGATTAGTTTATGGTCTGATCTTACCAGTGAGGGATACACTTCTGGTCTGGAGCATAGAGTCCCCATGTTGGTGATGATCAAGTCCAGTATTTTCCCCTCTTGTGGGAGTGGTAACAAGTTGTTCCATAGCATTTGAGTTTATAAATTCTAGGAGCCTTTGGGCTAGGGTGTTGGAGCTAGAGTAATGCTCCCAGTCTATGTTTGGGTAGTTGAAGTTGCTCAGTATAATGGTGTTTGGAGAGACCTTCATATTTTCCAGTGTTCTCAGGAAGGCCGAGTGGGGTTCCTGGGTTTGGGAGGGTGGTCTGTAGCAGGCTATAAACTGGAAGGCAGTTTCACCCACTGTTAGTTGCACATGGATAGTCTCTGATGCTTTGTGCTGTGCCACCAACCTGGAAGTGTGGGTATGTTTGACGAATATTGATCCTCCCCCTCCTTTGTGGTTCGGTCCAAGTTTTGGGGCCGAAAAGCATGGTATGAGGTATAACCTGGTAGTGCTGGGGTGCTCTCGGGATCCTTGAACCAGGTTTCTGTTACTGCACAGATATCGATGTTCTCCATGCTAAGGAGAGTTTTGAGTGCGTGCATCTTGAGGTTTAGACTTCTGGCGTTGAGTAGCATTACTCTTAGTTTCTTATCCCTTGTGATACCTATGGAAGTGGGTTTGTCTTTTGAGCCTTGCCTAAAAAAAGGCACTATGGGGGTAGCAAGAGCCTTTGCCAATATCCGAAAGCCCAGGGGTGACAGGTGCAAGCCATCCCTAGCGAAGCATCGTGGCTTGTCGAGCATGTCATCCCAGGCTGACAGGCATTGGATCCCCTTTGATTGACACCAATACTTAAGCCAATTGTTGAAATTGATCATCTTGTCTTCATATTGTGGCATCATTCTTAGTGAGGGTAAGATGCTACTTAAGGTCAGGGTCATACCAGCCTGGGCTACATGCTCAGAGAGCTCCTCTATGTCTCTTTTCATGTAGTCCAGGGAGGTACATCTCAGGTCATTCACATCAGCATGGACAATGACTGAGTCATATTTGTACTTGCCTTGGAGTGACCTGAGTGCTTGTGTTATGTGGCGGATCCTAGCGCCCGACAGGCAGCTCACCGTGACCTTCTCCTTGTTCAGCCTGGTGAGTGGGACATCAGTGTGCCTGATGATAGAGTCACCTATTACAAGTGTATCAGGTGTGTTGTTTAGCCTTAAGGGCTGTGACTGTTCGGCACACTGGCTTTGTGAGCTATGTGTTGCACGTGTTTTGTTTTGGGGTAGCGGTTGCTTGGGTGTCTGCTTTGGAGGTCTCTGCTGCTTAGGCAGATTTTTATTTAGAGCCTCCGAGTATGTTTTTGTGTGTATATGTGTTTGGTTTGCTGTCGTGGGAGGTCTATGTGAGACTGGAATTGTAGTGAGTGTGGTTTCCTTCTCCTCCTGACTGGTTTTGCCAGTACTGAGTTGAGAGAGCTTAGCCTCCAGTATGGCTATATGGTTGCATCTCTTACATGTGCTGGAATTTGTTGGGAGGAGGAGAGGGTTGTCTGTGTACATGAGGCAGTTGTAACATTGCCTCAAGATTCCCAGATTCACCAGCTGGACCGGAGAGGAGACTGACAACTGACCTTTGGACATGCTAGAATAGTATTGGGAATTCCTTTATAATTGAAAAAAAGGGCCAATGGGGAATAAGGTACTCAAGGGGAGTTTGTGAGGGTGTAGTGCTTTTAATTTTTTAGTGCTGACTTATATAATTGCTTTAGTGAGCAAGTGCCAGGTAACTTAAATGCAATGTGTTACAGGTAACTTAAATGCAAAAACGACAAACAGTAACTTTCTTTCAAGAGAAACAAGGAAATAAGTACAGTAAGCAATACAGATATCAGTAGGGATCCACAGAAGCGCTGAAAAGCCGCATGTTAGGTGGAATTAGCGTTTCAGGGAAATAAGCAAACAAACAACAAGCATACAAACAAAGCTAGATTCAGCAGGCCTGGATCTAGTCTATGCTACAGCAAACAAGGTGTACCAATTTCAGTAAGAAACAGTTCAAATATGCAGGCACTATAAGCCTTTAACCATGAATTCCCAGCTCAGAAGGGCAGAGTCCAGCCTCTCCTCCCACAAGAGTGCAGACCACGAACCCTTTTAATGTAAAATAACTGGCCTGAAGCACAAGTGCTTAAACCAGAATTAATACACTTTTAGAATAACTGACACTGAGCCCTCAATCAGCAGTTCCCAACTTAGAAGGATGTAAGCTACCTGTTCCGCCACTACAGTGCAGACCACAAACCTTTTTTTCTAAAACAACTGGTCTGAAGCCCAAGTGCTTAAACCAGAATTAATACACTTTTAGAATAACAGACACTGAGCCCTCAATCAGCAGTTCCCAACTTAGAAGGATGTAAGCTACCTGTCCTGCCACCACAGTGCAGGCCACAAACCTTCCTAATGTAAAACAACTGGTCTGATGCCCAAGTGCTTAATCCAAAAGACTTAGAATGATAGCTACACTTTAATCAAGTTAGTACCAAGCAGTAATAAATACAATTTAATACTTTAAAGAATGCCTGGATTAGTGCTCAAGTTATACAAACAAAGCTAGATTCAGCAGGCCTGGATCTAGTCTATGCTACAGCAAACAAGGTGTACCAATTTCAGTAAGAAGCAGTTCAAATATGCAGGCACTATAAGCCTTTAACCAGAAATTCCCAGCTCAGAAGGGCAGAGTCCAGCCTCTCCTCCCACAAGAGTGCAGACCACGAACCCTTTTAATGTAAAATAACTGGCCTGAAGCCCAAGTGCTTAAACCAGAATTAATACACTTTTAGAATAACAGACACTGAGCCCTCAATCAGCAGTTCCCAACTTAAAAGGATGTAAGCTACCTGTTATGCCACTACAGTGCAGACCACAAACCTTCTTAATGTAAAACAACTGGTCTGAAGCCCAAGTGCTTAAACTAAAAGGCTTAGAATGAGTTACACCAAGCAGTAATAAATACAATTGAGTACTTTTAAGATGACGCAAAAGCAAAATAAAGTAGGAAGAAACACAAATACAGTAAAAGCAGATAATTTTTTTTTTTTTTTTTTTGAGTGAGCAAATGAGATGGGCCCAGGAGTTACAGGACAGAAACAAGTGCAAATGCAAGCCTTCAAATCAGAAAGTTGAGAGAGATGGAAGACCGCCAAAATGGCCAATAACTACAAATTCTGGGCCAGAACCACTCCTTATGTGGTAGACAGGTTACTTAGTGCTTACCACTCCCACTGATAAGCCAGAAGGCTTCCTCCAACACAGAAAGGCTTGAGGGGCTCAGAAGCTTACAAATAGTCCTGGATACAGCAAATCTGTACCTGGAACACTAATTACAGGAAAGGTAGGAAACAGTCTTACAATTTTTTTTTTTTTTCATAAAAGTAGCAAAAACAGTAGTAAAAACAATTCACATGCAGTGCAAGCTGGCACACTTGAGTATGTAGCAATATTAGTCCACACACAGTTTGAAAAAATGCAATTAAATTAAAAAAGGACTAAAAGCAAGTGCAGAAACGGTTTATTAGGTAGAATGCTGTAAAGAGATGGGACTGGGGGAGTGTCCTAGATAAAATCTACAGTGGGGCAGGCACTGCAAAAGCCACCAAATTTAAACTACAACCAAGAACAGGGAGTGGGGGGTGGGGAAGACAGTTTCAACAGAGATGTGAGGAATCAGAGTGCAAATTATAAAACCAAAAAAATATATACTGATCTCTGTATATTTGCAGAACAGTAAAACAACAGATATCTAAGCAACAATTTAGCTCTATAATACAGAATAATACAGAAAAATATACTCAGCTCTATATATTTGCAGATAGTCTTGTAAGGCTGTCTCTCAACACACAGGTTTCACTTTAAATGTAGGCTGCTGCTATTAAGTCAAATTAAGGGAACCTTGAGTTAACAACACACAAGCTATAGAAACCAAAATGAGGGGGGGGGTTGGTACCCATGAACTACCACATAGGTGGTAGTTCACTAAACACTGAAAGTGTGATAAGAGACCTCGGGACACAGGTGAACAGCAGTCTCTCCTTTGATAACCACATTGCCACAGTAGTCAGGAAACCCTTCTACGTGGCACAACTCATCACAAAAGAGTTCTCCTCTAGAATAAAGGAGGTCATTGTTCCTCTCTATTCATCCCTCATCAGACCCATTATAGAGTACATGTTTGGCATGAATCTCACAAGACACCTACAACAAGAAAGGCCACAGAAATATCTCACTAAGAGGATTAGCATTCTCAAACAGATGCAATATGCAGACCGTCTCAAAGAACTCCAGCTCTACTAAGTCGCATATCGCCTACTCAGAGGTGTTCTCTGCCTAACATACAATGCTATGTCAAACCCAGAGCTGTTGGACATGCTACACTTAAAGAAATCCCAATCTCTGTGAACCACACACTCCAGGGACCTAAACTTTGTCACCACAATAAACAGAACATACTGGAGGGATAGATTCCTGTCCCAGAGACTTCCCATACTCTGGAACAAACTACCCATTCATGTCAAGCAAAGCTCTTGACAACTGGATGGGAAATAGAAAATTCACCCTGGGGATCACTTCTGTGGCACTGCTTGACAGGGACACAGGAAAATAATTTTCTTGGGTAGCGAAAGCCAGGGAACCTTTTTGGCTAGGCTTATATAGGCCCCAGGGCTGATAGCCTAGTACATACCTATGAACCTATGAGCCTATTGCCTGGTTACATACTATAGCAACACAAGATGAAGTGGTTGGCTGATCATTTTTTCTCAGATTTCAAAAATAGATTGCCCTGACACTTCTGCCTCATCTAGTATTAAAACATCATTTCAGTGCTGGATTACAAAATGACATCACATACATCTGCTCATCTGACTCTAGTTCCCACACTATCCTCTTTAGTAGAAACTGAACTAGAATCCAGCACATATGTGTCATAATACACACATGTAGAGCTTTGAATAGATGTGTTATAATATCTGGAAGCTATAAAACCATTTCACAACCTTCTACCTTTCCAGGGTAGCAATTAGTTCACCTCTAAGGACAATACAGTAGGATACTTAGTCCTGGTTTTCACAGACATTTTGTCTCTGGCTGCAACTAGAACTGCAAGGTACAATCTTTATGGCCTAATCCAGGTAATTTAATTTTAGACGATTTTTCTAAATTAGCTGGACTGAGAATAATGTCTTGTCTTCCAGTATCCTCTGTTACAATATATTAATTTCAACAGTTACAATGCAGTCTGACATATAGGTGTATTTATTTTCTTTCCAGCAGGACCCACTGTTGGTACATTTTTAACACAAGCAGCTTTACAAATACATTTTCAACCCAAGCTCCTGTACACATCATTTTGATATACAAATGACATATAATTATTTTCAAAACTCCAGCTAGCTATGATGGCATATGCTACACATGCACTGCCCTACTTCTCCTGGCAATCCTCAGATCATCACAGGGATAACCAGCAATCCCCTTTCCAGTAGATGCCCAGGGAGAACAGCTTCACATTCAGATACATTTATATAAATTATAACACTTTACTTATAATTTTAGGTTATACAGAAAACAAAAATCAAATAAAGGTAGGTTTGATACATCATAGTATTGGTATGACAGAGGAAACTAAAACTAACAGTGTTAATTATGGCTTTGTTAATTGTTTTGTACAATTTTAGATCCTCTATACAGGGTTTATAAATATCTTTCAGAAAGATATGTAGGAAGATAATTTAGTTAAAAAGTGGATAAAGAAAAGTTGTAACAGTATGTACAGAGGTAAGAAGGAGGAGTTGAAGCTGATTAGTAGTTATGATTTAATGAGAATATAAACACAAAAGAGAATGAGGAAAGGGGGATAAGAACATTAATGAAGAGGAAGGTGGGTGCAGTGAGTAAGTTAGCAGTGGCAAGATAATAACCAAGTTTGGGAGATATGGTTTTTAAGAAGCATTTTAAAACTAGGCAGATTGAAGTCTGCCTTATATGGAGAGGGATGAAATTTCATAATTTTGTAACATGGATAGAAGAATGGGAGTCACTTGTTGAGTTTTTTGATTTGGTAGTTGTAATGATTTATTGAGAAGTGGATTGTAGTGCTCTTATTGGTGAATATTTTGTTTAAGTGTTTAGACGTGAGGAACAGTTTTCAGGTGTTAAGGTACCATACAAGACAGCTCAGCAGACAGATCTTTACTGCACAGAAAGACATAGATGTGGGAGACTAGGAAATCAATACTCTGTCTCCTTGATCTACAAGAATCATAGTATTTTATAACTTTTTTCATTAAAAGCAACATTATTGTAACAATCATAAAACTGCCACTGACCAATTAGAAATGAATACTACAGTAATAGGTTTGCTAAGATGTCCCGACTAGTTGTTTATGACATTCCATATTAGGCATGAGTTCTGAATTTCATTCTGCTATGAAAGCATATTAGAAATGAAATGTACACACTAGCATATTTCCCTTCTCTCTTTTTCTCACCTGTCACATGCCACCATCTGATCTGTAAAGCATAAACCAAGTTATATGTTTTATATGACTGGACAATGGCTACAAGTTTTCAGATGAATGGACACTTTTGCACTTGCTACCAGACATTTTTTGTCATGCTGTTTCATTCTGTCCATGACATTCACCATCTTTACATGTTTGCAATGAAAACATGCCTACACCTTGATGGAACAAAAATACAGTCTGAATATTGTAAATAATAATCAATAATACATTTAATTCTCTGCATATTTCCCCATTCACCTGATCCAGTATATAGATTATCATATATCTTACAAAAATTTTGCAACACTTTATTTTTATCTTCTGCTATACTACTATTTTTTAATATTGGTCAATGGCATAGTTTAATCAAAAGTAAATCAATATGCATTCTGGGTTCTAGTAATTTTAAAGTACATGCTTTAAGCATAAACAGAAGAAGACCCAACATTATTCTTGTATTTTTATAATGTTAGCCCTTCTTCTCTTTATACTTAAAGAGAAGAAGGACTAGCATTATTATTATGATGGCTATAAAAATGAAAAAAAAAAGTAAAACCCTCCTCACCATACAGAACTAAGCTTGGTTAACATGCCCATTGGGAGCTGTCAGCTTTTTTGGTATGTGAATATTCAGAAACATTTTAAAATTATTTCTAGGTGACTACAGATGGCACCGGTTTTAGTGAAAATAAAAAAAAAGCAGCACTCTGTTTGAAGAAGTGCACATGTACCTCCTTTTAGAAATGAGGGCAAAATCAAGTGTCACGTGATTCTGTAACACAATGCAGTCAATTCTTGGGCTATCAAATTAAAGACTCAAAGTGGAATTACTTAATTTTTCCAGGAGCTTAGACAATTTCCTGTGTTCCAAAATTGACTTCACTGCACCATAAGCAGGTACATTACCTGCTCCAGAAATGAACCCTTCACCAAGATCCATGTGAGCAAGTCCTTTAAAAGCAGTTTATTATACAGTATTATGATATACCCAGGAGGCATCTATTTTACTAGCTGAGTTACAAATGTTCTTAGTGTCTGCCTTGCAATGAGTATTGCCAGTCCTTCCTTCTAGTAAAATAGATGTATGTGAAATAGCTGGAATAACATGACCAATATAACAATAACCAGACCAGTCTGTAGGTAACCATGAATAAGCTTGAGTTCCACAAATGTAATAATATTCATGCAATGCTGCCATGCCCTGCTTTCCAGTCTCATCATAAGTGTGCCAAGTAAAACAGCAGGCACTAAGTCTGACAAAAAGTGTACCCTTTTTACAATTGCAAACATGTCCTTTAGCAGTCATTGCTAGTTGAAGTGGCATTGCAGTAAAGGGGTAGAATTATGTTTATTCTTCTGATTTTTAGCAAGAAAAATAAGATGAAATGCAGTATGATGCTCAGAATAAATCAATGGTATAGGAATCAATGGACTACCCCTATCATGTGAAGTGGAAGGGTCTGTGCATAAGTATGCAAGGCAGAAAAAGTACTAAATTGAGAATGTTACTCAGGTGCTGTTGTTTCAATTCTAATCAAACACATGTCTCTGTTTTTAGCAAAACATGTGATTCAGTACTTACAGTTCTGATGGCCACAGAGGATTACACACTTACAGTCCAGGTGGCAAAAGAAAAGTGAAACAAAATGATAATGAAGAGCACAGTAACTGTAGTGATTAATGGTCCCCAGGGAAAATGAGCATGTTGAGGCTGGAGAAGTTTGCAAAGAAGTTGTGAATAAGAATGTCGGGCAGGCTGTTCATTGTGGAGACAAAATTGATTAACAAAAAGTCAACTACCGAGGGCCTTAATAACAGATAATTTTCAAAGGAAACATGGTCTGGATAAGGCAATGTCCAAATCACTATCCAAAAGACAGGATGAATCAAGAATGGTAACAGTGAAAGCAAAGAAAAAAATGTTTGAAAAAGAATCACTGGAAGCTGAATCAGACCAGGATGAGGCAGTAGAATTACATATTTAACTTCCTGGTCTGGCAAAAAAGTAACTTAACTGCACTCAGTTCCACATGTGAGTTGGATAGCAAACAATTTACATGTAGTTTCAGATTTGGGTTGGAGGGAAAACATTATGGGCCGTCACTTCTGGATGCAGCAATGTCTCTGGTTTGTTGTCTGGTTCAGCTGGAGATAGGTTCTGCTAGTTTATGTGGTCTAACATCGGTGGTGTTTCAGTTATACTCATCACAAGGGAGGGTCTTTTTGACATGCAACACATGAGTACAGGTGGAAAATCCCTCACAACAAATGACAGTAGCAGTTGTGAGCAAATCCAAGTATGGTCCTTTGCATCTGGGGCTAAGTGAGTTTCTTCAAAAATTGACTTTGAGAAAGACAAAGTACCCAGGAAACAGGTCATGGTGTTCCTATGCATTTTTTGGTGTTTAACTTCAGGCCATGGCTCTGGCACCTTTTAGCAAAACATGTGATTCAGTACTTACAGTTCTGATGGCCACAGAGGATTACACACTTACAGTCCAGGTGGCAAAAGAAAAGTGAAACAAAATGATAATGAAGAGCACAGTAACTGTAGTGATTAATGGTCCCCAGGGAAAATGAGCATGTTGAGGCTGGAGAAGTTTGCAAAGAAGTTGTGAATAAGAATGTCGGGCAGGCTGTTCATTGTGGAGACAAAATTGATTAACAAAAAGTCAACTACCGAGGGCCTTAATAACAGATAATTTTCAAAGGAAACATGGTCTGGATAAGGCAATGTCCAAATCACTATCCAAAAGACAGGATGAATCAAGAATGGTAACAGTGAAAGCAAAGAAAAAAATGTTTGAAAAAGAATCACTGGAAGCTGAATCAGACCAGGATGAGGCAGTAGAATTACATATTTAACTTCCTGGTCTGGCAAAAAAGTAACTTAACTGCACTCAGTTCCACATGTGAGTTGGATAGCAAACAATTTACATGTAGTTTCAGATTTGGGTTGGAGGGAAAACATTATGGGCCGTCACTTCTGGATGCAGCAATGTCTCTGGTTTGTTGTCTGGTTCAGCTGGAGATAGGTTCTGCTAGTTTATGTGGTCTAACATCGGTGGTGTTTCAGTTATACTCATCACAAGGGAGGGTCTTTTTGACATGCAACACATGAGTACAGGTGGAAAATCCCTCACAACAAATGACAGTAGCAGTTGTGAGCAAATCCAAGTATGGTCCTTTGCATCTGGGGCTAAGTGAGTTTCTTCAAAAATTGACTTTGAGAAAGACAAAGTACCCAGGAAACAGGTCATGGTGTTCCTGCTCTGTGGTCATTGGGCTGCATGCAGAATGATACTATGGTATTCCTTAAAAGAGAGCACACATATTTACAATAAGAAAGCATGGTCTCATCAATATCTTGCAAAGCTAAACTCTTAGGGAGGGGAGTGTCAGGCATTCTCATGAGTCTGTCCATGAGAATTTCATGAGGGACAATTTTCTAGGGGTACTAACTGCACTTCTGATACTAAATAAAACTAAAGGCAATGCTTCTGACCATTTAAGACCAGTTCCTTCTCACACTTTAGCTAGTCTAAGCTTAATAGTCTGATTAGCTCTCACTACAGTCCCTGACGTTGAGTTCTATAAGGACAATGAAGCTTTTAAAGCTCTACAAAGCTACTGTATTACTTGACTAGTAAAATGGGATCTTTAGTCAGATTGGATACTACATGAAACACCAAATTTAGGTATTCATTCAGTTAATATTTTTTTTTGCTACAGTGTGTGAAGTATTCTTTATACACGGTTGTGTTTCTACCCATCAGTAAAGGTATTGAACATGAAAAGTATATAGTTAAATTTCTGTACTTAAGGAAACTCAATAAAATACAACTAAAGGGAACAAAAAGGCCCCCATGACTGAATAGGTGCAAGTATTGATTTAGATACAGTATGTTCTAAACAAATTATACAAATATTTACAAACTGATGAGTGACTTCTGAGATATGACATGCATACCAGTCACTGGAAGTTTGCTTTATTAATGCATTTTTGTCCAAATGAATAGGCAGGTTTTAGGTTTTAACCAACTGATTTAGAAAATTTAGTTGGCTACTAGTTGACCACCCTATGGCACCATGAAAGGTCTATCCTCCTTCTTTTACAGTCATCTGTCTGGTCTTGAAAATACAGTAACTCCTGTAAAGAAAGGTTGCTATTTTTATTTAATTGCTGCAAAAATATAGCTTGAACAGGATGAGACATTGCAGCTTGTCATGCCATCATATCTGCAAAACTGTTACTCATGGTTATACAGTAGATAATTCAGCATTTGTATTTACAGCACCTTTCACACAACAATCACTCTTAGTAATAATGAAACTTCTAATAATTCTTTAACAAAACCAACATTTTAATAACTGTCCCTGCTGATGATAAGCAACCTCTTTTTTTCCAAAATGTACCAAATCCTGCACATCAGACCCATAGCAGGAATCAGTAAAAATGGCTACTCACAGCTACTAATTCAGCTACTCCTACCAGATGCATTTTAGTTAATTGCACAGTCAGTAAAATGTTGTCTTGCAAGCAAATGGAAAAGGTTGCGAAAAGTTCAACATCATCTGTTTGAGCACAGGAGCCATCTACAAAATGGATGAAATCTGGATTCGGCAAGGGAATGTCTTCTAAATCTAATGTAGGAGGAAATACAATGTTAGTAACAACTACACAATCATGGGGTTCTCCTTCATCTGCTGTAGGCATTAAAGAAGCAGGGTTAAGGGGTGGACATCGAATAATTTGTAATGAAGGGTTAGTAACTCATTCACTCCAATGGAGCTCAGCAAGCTTGCACTGTAACTTCCAACGGTCAGAGCCTAAGCCTTTTGACAGAATCAAATTATGTCCTCACATTTCAAATAAATGTTCATATCTCTGGAATCATAGGGGTTATGAAAAAACTATAAATGGCAAACTCTTCAGCACAAACTATTTCTATAGTGGTAGTATCATTTAGGTTCTAGGTCTTAAACTGAATTTTATAAGTCACAGTAAACACAGTCCCCCAGATTCACTAATCTGCCATGCAGGACTAGTATAGTCCTGCACGGTAGTGCCTGTTTAGGAGCAGGATGGCAGCGTGCCATGCATATTAATGAAGGCACACTGCCCGAGCTCCCAGGCTTACACGGAGTGTGGATGAGTGCAGAGGACATGTCTGAGAGCAGAGCTGTCAGAATAAACATGCCCCTGCAATGTAGAAAAAAAGAAAGTGTTAAGAGATGAGTGAGATCGCTCATAGGTGTCCGCATATCCCCACCAACAGTTCTCCATGTGTACAACAGCAACAGTACTGAAAAAGAAAATAAAGAAACCCTTTAATTTTTTTTAAAACACCGATTAAAGCTTACTGTAGGTGCGCGGGTATGCCCATCGCTTAGCTACAGTTAAAGCAGCTTAAAAGGCTGAAGAGGATAACAAGGAAGATATATGCAAATGAAGCAGCACAGCAATAGTGTAGTGGACAGAGCATCCACCTAATGAACAGGTAATTCCCAGTTCGAATCCCACTGCAGTGCATTCTATTTTCCATGTGAAATCTGTATATCAACCATTTTTTTGCTGTATATGAACATTTATTTGCTGTATAATCTACTAAATAACATTTAAATGTGAACTAGAGTACTGCATTAAATGCACATGTAAAGTGTCAGTGTCATAATGAATGCATGACAATGAAAGACATGCATCTCTGCATTTCTCTCCGGCCCTCGCTGAAGACACTAGTAAGCAGGTTTAAGCACAAATAAGCAGTAGTAAGCATATATAAGCACTAGTAAGCATGTTTAAGTGCGTTTGCATGGGGGTAAGCATTGCCTACACAGATTAAGCAAAGTAGAAGCTAAGTGTAAGAAACTGTAACTGGAAGTAAGTACTGCTTAGCTCCATGCAAACCCATGCACACCCACTTAGAACTGCTTTAAAGTGCCTTAATCACTCTGTACCCAACGGCCCGTGTTCTGCCCAGAAACAAAATAAACAGCTTCTGCAATACTCGAACTCAGGACCCTGTACACTACAGTCAGAATAGTTAACTACTAAGCCGTCATAGCAATACATATGAATGAGGTTTCAGCAGACAAATCCTCACCATAGGAAAATCAAACTAAACATGTGAACTGAATCTATGTACAGTGTGAGTTTGTATAACCTGTTACAGAACATAAATATGTGAACTGGAGTACTGCATTAAGGGCAGATGTGAGGCGTTATTCTAAGAAAGTGTTGAAGTCCCCAGGACCCCATACAGTGTATGTACACATGAATCACAGATACCAGACACAGATATAACATATAACAAATTATAAATCAATGTCAAAAGGACAATATAATGCTAATTGCATATTAAGCAATGCTAAGCATTGCACAGGTTAGCTTACATGGTGTAAGCAATGTGTAGGCTGGCTAATTCAATCTGCCCAGTGGTATGCCCCTTTAAGCAATGCCAACATTAGGTATGCAGGTGTGCCCATAGCTTAGCCTTTTCAAAACCATCCAATCACGGAAAAGTGTGGGAAATTTTGCGTATTTAAACCCCACAGGCACCAATAATCCCCATAACTGGTTGCAGCTCCCTACTGTAGGCAGAATGGCTGGAGTAGGTGAAGGCACTCGATTCAGAGCGCAGTGCTGGGGCATTAAGGAGTCAAAATACAAGATGGGGCTCCTGGTCAAACACCATGAGTAGAGACTCCTGCAGGGCCATTACCAGGGCTCCCAGTATAAAGTGGAGGCCTGGGAGAGTCTGGCTCGTGACCTCACTAGTGCCACAGGTATCCCCCGAACTGGTGAGCAGGTCAGTCATCACCAAGCTGACCTGAAGTGACATAGAGGGGATCTACTGGAACAGTGGATCCAGGAATGCAGATAGATGGTTGATGCCCCAGTACTGAGTAAGTACCCATTCCAGTAAGTATATAATAATTGCCTAGCTTGTGTATACTATGGAGAGATTTGGCTAAATGTCACTGTATTTCTCTGACAGCTGCAGATGAGTGGGCTGTGAACCAGATAAGCGGCAGTAAGCACTTTCAAGCAGCACTAAACAGGTTTTAAGCCTGTTTGCGTGGGGGTAAGCAATTTAGAAGCTGAGTATAAGAAACTTTAACCGGAAGTTAGCAGTGCTTAGCTCCACGCAAACCCGTGCAAACACACTTACAACTGCTCAAAAGTGCCTCAATCACTCTGTATTCAACGGACGGTGTTCTGCCCAGCAACAAAATAAACAGCCTCTGCAAGGCTTGAACCCAGGACCCTGCACACTATACACAAAGTGATTTACCACTCAACCTTGGCAGATATGCATAACCCTGATGTTTTCACAAACATATCATCCAGCACAATCAGTCAACAGTACCTGTTAATGCAAGAATTCTGGACAATGCATGCCAAAATGTGGGTATAAATAGGGATATATGTCAAATACTGCTCTAATACACTTAAAATGTTGCTAGTTACACAGTTATATGTATTAGAACACATATTTTGAAGGAGATGAAGTCTGAAACACAAAAGTGTCGACACTAGTTACTGACTTCAATCCTGAGATCATCCATGTCAATTGCCAGGAGAATGAGGTACAGGCCAAAAATATAAGCTGAACATACATTGACATATGGACAGATATATATCTGTAAATGTAGACAGATAGACAGCAATATATACATATGTATATGTATGACTCACAAATAATTATATAACAACAATTGTATATAGATAGATAAATATGTTCATATGTATGTGTATATATATATATACATATATATATATATATATATATATATATATATATATATATATATATATATATATATATACAGATAGAAATGTGTATAGCATTTCCACATGGGAACAAAATCCTGAGCCACTCACTACAATATAAACCATAAGCACTGTTAAGGGGGTGGGGTCTCAAATGAGGGATACGTGATAATTAGTGCTATATTACCCCCCCCCCACAGCCCTAATGGATATGCTGTGCAATCCAATATCCAGCACATGCAGTTCTTGGCTTCAGGACCCACCACAACACAACTACAATGATTTAACAGTAATCCAATTCACCTGTAAATGTCAGGCCAATATCTGTAACATATCATGCAAAAAGGTCATTCTACTGTAGCGAATGTACAATGTGGACGGGGTACACTTTACAATGGTTCAGATATGCACACACATCTATACATTGACAAATATGTTCAGGTATATATATATATATATATATATATATATATATATATGAGATAAATATAGGTACATACACATATACACAGACAAAAGGTATTAGTAGCCATACATATGCAGAAGTAGTGTGGAAGTACTGGTTGCAAAGTATATCCCTCAGCCACAAGCCCTGTAACTGGTACCTGTGACATGTCTAGTGTGTCAACCATTCCCACAAATGAGAATATTTACATTAAACATATACCAACTCACAATTCAAAGGACATGACATGACACACAGGTATGCATACACAGAAAACCTTTATTTGTGTACTATACAATAATGTATGCCATTGCTTACAGCATATACATTTTGAAATATGTAATCAGTGATGAATGCAAGGCCCACACAAAACAGTAGATGCAAGCAATGTGGATATATAACATACTATGCTATCCAGGCCAAGGCCTTCAATTAGTACAACAGTAGATAAAGGATTTGCCTTCAAGATAAGTAACAATCAACAATTACAGATGTAGTTCAGCAGCGTCCAATAACACCCTGTAGTCGAGAACTAGGGGGAAATGTATTAGTTGTGGCAATGTCAATGTATCTGTCACATGTATGGACCCTGACCAACATATTTTGTGGGAGTCCACAATATGACTGGGATGATAGCAGGAATGCTAGCAGTAAATAATGATAGGCCATTACCTAACAACCCCTAACTGTATCAGAGCAGGACAAAGCCTGCCATATATGTGGAAGACAGAGGCAGGAACACAGGACCATACCTACAATATTGCTGTTACACACATTGGTAATGGCTAGTGTTACAGGATTTGTTGCAAAACACCCTTATGCAGGAATAAGACATCAGGAACACAAATGGATGTTGCCATGTACTGATAGCATGCAACAGACAGACTGCCAGTGATATATCTAGGACAAGACCTGTGTGGTGCACAGACAAAACCAAACAGACAATCCACTGGCCATCATGTGGATAGGCCCACAGTTGAGAGCTATGCAGACAGACTGCATTCCATCCTAAACTACTATGTACACACAAACACTGCAATCCAGCAATATACAATGCACATAACAACACAAATCGCTCTGTCTGTAGGTCAGGAACCTCATACAAATGTGTAATTGGCCTGTGTCTTCAAGTCCTGCTGTAAGAGGTATTGCAACCTGCTGTCAGTAACACTACCGCCCACATATGTCTTCCATACTGGAAAGGTTAAGGGACAACGCCCACATGAGTCAGTATTTTATAGTACTGAGTTGCCATGACAGTGGTTATCTGAAGTACTACACAGCAGGCTGCATGCAGTTAGCAACTATTGCACACTAACTGGTGCAGAGACCATCACCTGATCATGTGCATCACCTACAAAAGCCATGTTGCAATCCATTCAAACCACCTCAATGACTCTAGTGAAGAGAGAGAGACACACACACACACACACACACACACACACACACACACACACACACACACACACACACAGACAAAAAAAAATAAACAACACAGCTGTCAGAAAAAAAAATGTACGGGTATGTAAAACATAAATGCATGTAATTGAATGTAGTATGTGGTATAGAATAATAGCATATATTATGTGGAATGATTTATATGTGCCATCTGTAGTTGTCCCTGTAATGACGTTCTGCTGAAGAACTGCTCTGGACAATACTGTCTGTCCCTGTAGGCAGTGGGACATACATGCCAACTATGGAGATCAGCAATGAATGACAAAGATGTAAGCCATAATATCTGTGTTTGGTATGTTAGTGTGAGCAATAGCTGGTGGTGGAAGTACTGCCGTCATAATAGACACGTGGGTGTCAGAGCATACCACTTGCAGGACAGCCATGTTAATGTGTAATGTAGCATGCACAAATGCCATAGGCGTATAATAGGTTTACCAGCAAGCTATCACCATACATACCACCCTAATGTTAGTCTGTGTTTACATGTGACATCTGTCTGTGTTGCAGCAAGGCAAAACAGTGCAGCTGTGAATGAAAGACAGTTACAGAATGTAGACCAGATGTCTGTATGCACCCCACATATAGATACATATCTGTGTGATATATAATTAGTCATGTATGTCTAAAGATACACAGATACTCATATAGATATAGGTATATAAACAACCCACAGGATATATCTACACACACACACACACACACACACACACACACACACACACATATATATATATATATATATATATATATATATATATATATATATATATACACACACACACACACACACACACACACACATATAGTGGCACTGACAATGGCATGCAGGTGAAACAGTCCGTAACAGGCCAGCAAAGATAGTGTCCCCACAGGGAACATGGCTACAAACAAATAGCACAAAGCATGGTACAAACACATAGCACAAAGCGTGGTACAATACAACATATGTCCCAATGGTAGGTAAGCTGCTGACATACCAATTGCATTCTTTGAACGGTTTGTTGTAGCTGATATGGTGGGGGGAGACAGAGATGTGTATTAATAACTATAGTAACCCTGCTGTATGAGTTGCTCACACATGTTTCCACTTTTATGTCTTCCAGGGAAGATGGTTCACACCCGATTACGAGCATTCAGTGCTGCCAAAACTGATGTAATTGTTGAAGACATGGTACAGCACTACCAACTGCTGTTTGGCCGGACAGCCCATGATCAGCAGGAGAGGACCACCCTGTGGAATGATCTAGTCCACATGGTCAATGATGTCAGTCTGCAGAACTGCAGCTATGAGCAGGTCCGGCATCATTGCTCCAATCTGCTTCACCATGTACGTCAGCGTGCAGCTGCCACATGGGAGGACCACCTCACAACAGGGGGGGCAAGCCATCCATCCACTGCTCACCTGTGTGGAGGAGCTTCTCAGCAGCCTTGTGGCACATGCCCGCCTGCAGAACCAACCACTGGCAGGGCGCATTGTGGAGGTGGGTGCCACCGACACACCAGCTGAGGAGTGTGCAGGTAAGTCCCCAGGGCACATCAGTACACTACTCTTGTGTATGCTTCCACATCTGTACAGTTACATCATGCAAATCTGAGATATCATATACATAGTCTGTCGCTGTGTAGTAGTAGTAATAAACAGATGTGCATAAGCTGTAGTATTGTGGACTTCTACTGTTGATGTACTGTAATGCTGCACTCACCCTTTACAAATGCCACAGCTGTGGCCACTGACATCAACTTTCTCATACTCTTATGTAGGTCCCTCCAGGATACCAGCAAGGCAGCAGCCTGTAGCCGGTGAGTATGGTTCATGTTCATGCTTAACAATACACTGGGCATGTAATAGCTATGGGATATTCCATGCACACTTCTAACACACCTACCCATACTGCATGCTGTACACGTTCAGATTTTGTTGCTGTGAAATGCACTGCCTCACAGTAGAGACCATGATGGGGTATCGGAAGGGTACATCAGACACATGCAAGATAAGTAACATCCTGTCATTGTGAAATGTGTCCACAGGGATGAGAAGTATGGCAGGACACATGACCTACAGTAGGGATGTGTGTGAAACAACACACTCATTGCTGTAGCTGCACACAGTCAGGTTAAGTAACTGTAGCAGATGTAACCCTGCCCCCACAGCAATAATGATAGAAGTGTGTGCACTCCAAGGGATGTGCACATGAGTAGACCTTGCAACCATGCAGAGTTGTGGGACATGCGTAGGGCACCCCCCATAGCCATGGTAAGGTCTGATGGTTGTCAGTGCAATAGTCTTGTACTGGTCATACATGCACCACTGATGTTGTGATCTGTAAAGCAGACATTAGGCATTCACAAATGATATCGGTTCACATATGATCCCAGGTAAGAGTTGCTCTAACACATAGGGGCTGTGAGCATTGGAGCTGACATAACTGACAAAGTACTATGCAGCAATGGTTTGTACACATGTGAGGTATGGTGTACAGTACAAGGCAGGGTGCAAAACAGGTCCACAGTAACACTTTGTACATGGGTGCAGTGTTAACAAGGGGAAGGGCCATCACCTACCAACACAGCCCATGCATCACACACATGTATACTGGTGCTAGCATGAAGTCACTATAGTTGCACAGCATGCTGTTGAGTACCATATGTAATGCATGCTGACAGAAGGGTAATGGGAGGACTGTGTGTACAAAAGTTGTGCAACCTCACATGTAGGTGTGTGAGTGTGTGTGTGTGTGTGTGTGTGTGTGTGTGTGTGTGTGTGTGTGTGTGTGTGTGTGTGTGTGTGTGTGTTTTGGGGGGGTGTTGATTGTGTCTCTAAGTGCAATCTGGTGGAGTGGAGTGTGGTCAATGCATGTCAGATGTGTGTACATGTGTGCCTGTTTGTGTGGGTGTCCATGTATGCACAGGTGATAGTGGGATTGATCACATGGCAGTACTTCTCCTTGGGATTGTGCTGTACATGTACATGGAGTGACACATGAGACACTAGGACAACCTGTCTGATATGTGAACACAGTGACACATGAGACACCAGGACAAACTGGCTGATATGTGAAAACAGGACAGCTGATAGCATAACAAGGTCTGTAGCATGGAACATGCATTGGGAGGGAAAGTACACACCAGGTATACACATCATATTGCCAGCAGCAGATAGATAACTGGCTACCCACATATGCAGCACTACTAATGCAATGGGGAATTACCAGAACACATCAGTGAGTGTATCCAGATATTACTGTTGTCCACATGATGGGTTGATTGTGCAGCAGATGTGGCATGGACTGAGCAAGACTGTAGTATGAGACTCTGGTGTGTGACATATGTAGTGAATGTAGCAGCCCCAACCATATAGGGGCCATGTACACCATGAATGGACATACACAGGGTAATATTGGATGACAGCAGTGAGGCCATGTACAACCTACTCCACTCAAGTCAGGGAGGGGATGGAGTAACAGGTCATGTGTTGTGATCACACGTGTAGGCATGGAGAGGAATATGTTAATGGGTAGTATTAATGAGTGTATGTTAGCAAGTGCCATGCAGGATGGGGAACATATGTAACTGAATGTGGGACTGTCTGTAAGCCCAGGGAAACGGAGGTAGCAAGGTGGACTGTCAGTGTGTGTGGGTGTACATGTGTGAGTGTGTGTGTGTGTGTGTGTGTGTGTGTGTGTGTGTGTGTGTGTGTGTGTGTAAATGTGTGTACTGTTATGCAATGCTGTACAGGTCTGAAAGTGTGTGTTTGTTTCCCCCACAGGTGGCGAGCTGGGTCAGGGTCCCTTCTGCATGCAATCTGAGGGAGCTGTCCGTAAAGACACTGATGATGATGATGATGGTACTGTTGAGGCACAGATGGGGATGTCAGAGGCCAACACTGCGTCATCATTTGTCATCCCCTTCCTAGCCACCCCAAGCCCGCACACAGTTACAGTGCCCCTACAAACCCCATTATAAGTGGCCATAGCAGAGGGACAGTTGGCGGTTGGTGCCAGTGACCAGGAAAGTGTGGTGCCCATGCCAACTGTATCAGGTCACAGTCAGCATAGCCAGATGTCCGGCAGGGCACCACATTGGCAGATGTACCATGGTACTCATGGGAGGGCCGCTGATCATCATGCCCCTGGCAGAGGTGCCATAACTGGTACCACCAGGAGCATGTTTCAGGCCATAATGGAGGCACAGGCACATATGGAAATGTACACCAGACAAGGCCTGAGGCTGCAGAGGGCTGCTTTCTCATCTGTAAGTGGCAACATCTGTGAACTTGCTGCTGCCCTCCGTGAACAGACCGAGGTCATGGATAGATGGTGGGGTGAGATGGTGGGCCTCCTCGACCGTGATATGTCCATGCTTGAACATGTGGTGGGAGTGGTGCAATGGCCACTTGGACATAGGCCAGAAACACCAGCAGCTGGCAGTCAACGTGGATGTGCCAGGATGCCAAGCTGCTCCTGTAGTGGCAGTACCAGCCCCAGCACACCACTGGGGGTGTTGTCCACACCACAGCAGGCCTCGTGCACGTGGCCCTGGCCAGTCCCAAGCGTTACATGGTTCCAGCGGACATCTGTCATCATCAGGGGAGAGTAGCACCTCAAGGTCTGTACCTGCACGTGCCCATGGAACCCCTGGCAGTCACAGTCAGCATGTCCATGGCCAGAGGCAGTGAACTGCACACCCTGCCATGTATGGTCTGCAGCTGTCCAACAACACCTGTATAGGGCAGCCACATGGCAAAACTGTGTGCATGCATATCCACACACTATGCAACCACACCTACGGCAACCCCATACTGACACACACCACATCACCATGCCCCAATCAGTTAACTAAACCCCTCACCTACACACATGGTGACAAATGTATGGACCACCCTTGGCCTCTGGCAAACCAGCAACACACCCTGTGCATATGATAATACCTGTGCCACATCCCTGTCATCCATAACATTGATGCAGGGACCAGCTAATATGGTTCTGATGCACACAGTGACTGTAATAGATTGCTGCAATGTACTGCAGTGTAAGATGTTGTCAGGGGCAATGTGTAATGCATACAAGTCAGGTAGTGTAGCCATGCAGCTATGATGCATTTTATCTATTAGTAACACTGATTGATTGTTATCTCCAAAATGTTATCCATTTGTGTTGTAGGTGTACATGTGTCAGCAGAAGGATGGTCTGCAATCATATTCCACAAGAGTTATGGCACTGTGGTGACACCATGGCCGTGACATATCTGGTGTACAGTTGCACACATGTCACAGTTTGTATAACAGTTATTGCCTGTGCCACATTGACAGGTGATCTGCTGGTACATGTATAATCTGCACCCTTATGTCAACCCATCCACATACACACACATCCTTACTTGGCAACACTGTGACTAGATCCCTACCTAAGTATGTAGTGCTACTGAACTGCGTGGATTTCACTGCACACATCACACCTCGTTTTGGGTGAAGTGTGTACCAGGTTACATGTTACATGCAGAACATCCACAGACATGTAGAATATGGTAAAGGGGCATTTAATGTTTGTATATGAAGACTACATTGTGTGTCATACCATCATTTACACATTGACAGACACATAACAGGCAGACACACATCTTAGAGACCTGGGCATATTGTTGCTAACTAACTATTCTGTGTGTCCAATGTGTTACAGGTAGGCTACACACAGCACATATGTAACTGGGCTGTATCCTGTTATCAGTTACCTGTATAGGTGATGGTGACAGTGGCCACCAGAAAGTGGTACGTAGGACATATACTGGGTGCACCATGGTGTAATGACAGTGTACACAGCACCCACATCCCCAATGGATATTGTACACACTGGAACCCATCATGATACTCTGACATACCCACTATCACACATTGCCCATGACGGCAATACAACCCATTGCATATCACAACAGTGGTACCACAGGGTTATGCATGTAATGCACATACCACAGGCATAGTAGGGTTTGCATTGTGATGCCAAACCTATGGGCAGCAACAACACTATCTGTGCTACTGTGTGTCAATGTGTAGTGTAATAGGAGTATGTGGCCTCGGAATGGTGTACCCTACAGATATGCAGACATGCACACATACACACACTTGGCAGTCCTCAGTGGGATTCCCATGCCTATCGACCCATTTGTACAACACTGTTGAAATGGTACTGCAAGGCATATGTAGCTGTTAGGGAGACGAGTATAACAGGGTACATGTCATGTCCAATACAACAGCGTACACATCTGACTATGGCAATGGGAGTGGAGGTGGTTGTGAAGGCTATCATGGAATTTCCAACTACAGGTGTACTAACACACAAACAATGCTATCCTCAGTAATGTGCATGTACATGTGTCAGTTCTGTGGTGCATTGCTGCAGGTGGTCATAGCTGTGTACCTGGCTATTGTCCATGGAGGGACTGGATGTGTAGGGGGTGTGTGTGTACATTGGTATCATGCCACTTGCCATGTGCCAGCAGGCAATCTATCGACAGACACCACTTTAGTGATTGGTAGGGTGAGAGTGACATAGATCAGCAAATCCTCTGGG
The DNA here is from genome assembly GCF_019279795.1 of Protopterus annectens. Classification (NCBI taxonomy): domain Eukaryota; kingdom Metazoa; phylum Chordata; order Ceratodontiformes; family Protopteridae; genus Protopterus; species Protopterus annectens. Next base: position 389,462,820 of record NC_056730.1, on the reverse strand, counting down.
TGCCTTCTGCACATGGTCACTGAGATGATCCAGTTGACATGTATGCAACATGTATTACAACACATGGTTAGTTTCTGTGATGGAGACCTGTACCCAAGCATGTTCAGTTGACTGTGGTGGTGTAGTATAGATACCCATGGCATGTGGCCGATACAGGGTGATGTCTCCTATATGTGACAGGTAGTACACAGCTGGCCACACGTGTCAGTGTCAATCAAGCATAGGTTGTCTGTACGTATCCCAGCTGGATACCTGCCATCTACACATCTGTAGAGGGACTGACAGACACCAGTTTGGCGAGTAGCGATGCAGTAGGATGAATGTGTCAACAGATAGATGTTTGACAACAATATGTATGCCATTAGTACATGTTGTAAGCCCTCACTAACATTTGCTGTAAAGATGGTACTCTACAGTTACATTCCACATGTTTGATTATTATCCAGTAGGGGATATATACGGTGACACAGCCCACACACCAGGAACACGACAGTGATCGCTCAGAGTGCAGCTGTGCCCGCAGGTGTGCTTGTTGTCAGTATTAATGTTAGCACTCTACCCTTCTCTGGGATAGCACTGTCAACAGTAGTAATGCCATGTTATACTACATGCCAGTGCAACAGCACGTACCCTGGGTTGCTACCCCTGCATTTCACACATTCAAATGGATAACAGTGCTGTGCAGGTCTCATATACTTGTCTGTCCCAGACATGACACTCAATACCATTTACTACTGTAATGACAGCACATAGACACATATACTGTACATGGCAGTACATACACATATTACAGATGTCATTTCCCAGGTTTTGACTTAGCCTAGTAGCCTAGTAGAATATCCACATCATTTGAGGATGCAATAATGGCTCCCAGTTTGCAGTCATCTGTGAACTTTGTTAGCCAGAGTTCCATAGTGTTGGCCTGTACTTCAGGGAAGTAGATGCCAAACAAGAGCTGTCCCAGGACCTTCCCTGATGTACTCCAATTGTCACTTGAGGGAGCAGGGATTGGACATGGCTACCTTTACAGTCTGGGTTCCATCGGTAAGTCAGTTGGCAACCCATCGAGTGACACAGGTGTTTATGGCCAGCTTCATACGTTTAACTATGTCTCTAGAGTGGGGGATGTTGTAGAAGGCCTTGGTCAAGTCCAGATAGGCTGTGTGGACTGCCTTACCCTCTTCCACAGCTCTGGAGACTGAATCAAAGTAGTCAATCAGGTTCAGGAGACAAGATCGGCCCTTCACGGGCCCAACCTGGGTGGGGTCCAGTGTTTGCTGGTTGACAATGTCTTTGTTTATAAGTTGCATGATAATGCATTTCATGCTCTTGCAGATCAGGCTAGTCAGACTGATGGGACAATAGTTCCCAGGATCCAAGGTGGATTCCCCCTTGTGGAGTGTGATAACTGTAGCTGTGCACCACTCAGTGGGATAGAAGCCTGAGATGAGGCTGTGATTAAACATGGCACTTAGGTGAGATGCAGTGGTATTTTGTAGTTCATGTAGTACACAGCTCGGGATGTCATCTGGTCCCATGGATGCTGTATTCCTAGCAGTGGATATGGTGCTTTCCACCTGTGTGGCCATGATTACTGGAATTTGGCAACCTATTGTTACTGAGATGGACCCTTTAGGGGGTGAGAGAAGGTTGAATGTGGCACTAAATCAGTCTGCCCGGATATTGGCCAACTCCTTTGAATCAGTATACTTAATGCCATTCTGTTGTAGCTCAGAGCAGTTCTGAGCATTGCCGTTTAGATCCTGGACATAACTATAGAATGCCTTGTGGTTGTCTTTGGAATCTATGGCAATTATATTTATGTAACAAGCTTGGTGGATTTTGAGGGATATCAGCTTCTTACTGAGGCTGGTAAGGGAGCAGTTTGCATTTTGGGATTATCCTTTTTTCTGCAACAGTGTCTTCCTTCTGTTGTATAGTTTGCTCATGGCAGTGGAGCACAAGATTGACTTCCTTTTTTGGAGGGCAGTGTTTTGGTTCTATTTGGGATGGCACAATTCATGCATGAGTGGATGTGCCCATACAGTGCCTTAGTGTAGGATTCACCAGTTGCACTTTCAGTTGCCATATCCATGTGTGTCATGAGGTTTGTCACTTCTGACTTGAGTAGCATGGTGTTGGCTTTGCAGAGGGTATTTATGGAGGTTCTTTACTGGTGGGTGGGGGTGGGATGTGGATGTCAACTGTGATTACCTTATGGTCAGACCTGACCTATGAGGGGTTGACCACTGGTGTGGAGCATTTTACTCCCATGTTGCTAATGACCAGGTCTAGGTTATTGGAGACCCTGGTTGGACAATGGGTTAGCTGATCCAGGTAATTGGAATGTATAACTTCCAGGAACCGTTGGTAAAGGGTGGTGGTACACGAGTTGCTTTCCCAGTTAATGACAGAGTATTTGGAATCACCCAGTATTATGGTGTTTGGTTGCATCTTAATATTCTTCAGTATGTTTATAATGGTGTAGTGAGATCCTTGGCCCATGGAGGGGGATCTGTAGCAAGCTATAATTTGGATTGCGGTCTTACCTAGTGTTAGTTGCATCTGGTGATTCTCAGATGCATTGTGTGGGACACTAGCCTGGAGGTGTGAATGACCTTGGTGAATATGGACACTCCTCCACATTTAGTGTTGTGGTCTTGGTTTGTTGACCAACATGTGCGATAAGGATTGTAGACAGGTATTACAGGTGTGCTCTCTGGAGGGTTGAACCAGGTCCCAGTTACTGCACAGATATTGATGTTCCCCATTTGTAGGTGTGGCTCAAGAGAGTGCCTTTTTAGGTTTAGACTTCTAGCATTGAGTCGCATTACCGTCAGTTTTGCATGCTTGTATCCTTTACAGTGGTGGTTTTGTCCTTTGAACCTTGCCTAGATAAGGCACTATGGGGGTGCCAAGAGCTGTAGCTAGTAACCTGAATCTCAGAGGCAACATGTGCAGACCATCTCTGCCAGAGCATCGTGGTTTGTACATCATGTCATCCCAGGCAGACAGATACTGGATCCCCTTTGAATGACATCAGATGCTCAGCCACTTGTTGAAGTCAATGCTGTGTATATGTATATCTGTGAGTATTTATATGTATATATTTACATATATATCCCCATATATGTATGTGGATATGTATTTGTCCATATATGTATGTGAGTATGTATATGTGTATATATCTACATAGATATGTGGATATATGTGTACACATATATGTTTACCATATGTCCAGAACATGGAGTAGAGTCCTACCTCAGTACCAATAGTCCCAACCCCATAGTGCAAAGGGATGTCATGGATGTATTGCGGGTATATATGTAGACTGTTGCCACTGTCATAGGGGTGTCTTAATAGACATGTTGGGTGTGGGACATCACATCTGCTGTAGACATGTGCACCATTGCCTACAGACAGACACCCTAGGGGCAGCGTAGTACAGACCCACTGCTAGCACAGTGATGATCCTGTGGACTACAGCAGGGATATGACCACTATATATGGACAGTCTGGCACTCTGAGATCAGTCCAGAAGTGTACACTTGTCCCCTTCATGTGAGACATGTGGACAATGCCTCCCAAAGTGGATGATACTAGCCATGTACATGGGTATATCACGACAATATTGGGGTACATATGCCCACACAGTGTATACACGCACACACACCAGTCTGTCTAGACACATAATACCTGGTGCTGCTGAGTTCACATGGCCACATACTACCCAGTAGATAATGACATACATCTGTACAGCATATCACTGCTTTGTCAGTCAACAGTTATGCTGGCCTGGCAGCAGTATATCTTGCAAATAACTGGACATAACAACAAACTAGGTATTTACAGAAGGCTGCTAGGCATGTCACAAAGCACTGAGCAAACTACAGGCAGACTGCCACAACACTGGAATACATATTGTATGGGGGGATATACATGTACCTGCAATTATAGTGGGCTTGACATGCAGGTCACAGCACAGCATAGCAGACACCTGTAAGAAAATGCATACCCACATCCAATGTCAATGCAGCCACAGCCACATATGATACACAAGCTTAACATTAGAGCAGCATGTAACATCAGATAGAACAGGACAGAGAACAATGGTGTCTTCCACAGTCTGTACAGAGCCCATGGTTCGTAAGTGCAATACACATACCATCATCAATCATCCTAACTCAGGGGTCTGCAACCTGCGGATCTGGAGCCACATGTGTCTCTTCAACCCTGCTATAGTGGCTCCTTGTACCTCTGAGGATTAATGGACATTCTACCGCACAGCACACACACACACACACACACACACACACACACACACACACACACACACACACACACACACACACACAGATCAAGCAATCCCAATACAGGAACACAGTTATGGACATATGTTAGGTATTGTTCTTATGCACTTAGTTATATTATATTTAGTATAGCTATATATGAAACCATATATGCTCTTCTGTCTTCATTGTAGGAGTCAGATAGCTGTTGTGCCTCCCGATGAAATTAGTTTGGTGGGTGAGGGGTCAGGAATGGCTCTTTGGATAGTGAAGGCTGCAGACCCCTGCCATATGTACACAGACCACAGTATTGTACACAGAAACCCAGAATGTCCAAGTAATGTCCTCAGAAACAGCCCCTACTACACAAAACATGTCCAGCAGTCTGTTATCTGACTGGCTTGTTATCAGGTATGATGTCAATAACTAATGGTGTACAGACCATATGCACCATATATATGTGGGCTTCATTTGCACAACAGCTGTGTGCACCTCTGCATTCTGGAGGTCAGTGTATGAAACAGTGTGCTATGCCCCTGTAAGGCAGTGTATGGGAGATATGCACCATAAGTATCCCAGGGTGTTATAGCATGTGAGAACTACCAGTAGTAAGCTGCCTTAAGGTATGTGGAGGTACATTACCATACATTTCACTTTGTGAACATTGCTGGCCTACTGCTTACTGCCATCAGTGTGACTGTGATGATTTCAGTTATGCATTGTTATGCGACAGATAACACCCATAGTGTCAACCCAGGCCTTTTCCCCCTAGGGAATGCATGCAGAGTGTATTTAGAAGCTGCTGAGCTATACATCTGAATTACATACTGTGGATAGTTTGTTATGCTGTGGCCACTTCTGCCTTTTTTGTTGTATTACTTGAAGGCCTTGGCATGGACACCAACAGAAGTGATGTTTTCGGATTACTGTAATAACTTATCTGTTTGAGTGTTGCATTACTCTGTTTGTATGTATGTCAAAGCATAATCAGCTATATGACATGGCATATACAACTGTAATAGTACACAACTGAACCTTTCCTATGTCTACAAACCTGTGTGATGTGTTACATCCTTTGACTTCTCTGTGGGTATATGTGTTAGGCAACAATTGTCTGTGGTATGGGTGACTCATACAATGTCCATCGGGTGAGGTTGCAACTGTAGGGATACTGGCTGTTCAGTATGGTGTGTACCCTCTGATTATTTATCTTCCTAGGCATACCTCTGCGCGTGTATGTGCAGTTACACACACACACACACACACACACACACACACACACACACACACACACATATATATATATATATATATATATATATATATATATATATATATATATAAATATATGAGTATCTGCATACATGTGTCTGTGTATAGGTATCATAGGACTGTTTATTGCTTGCATACTGTACATTTACTATGGTAGCCAGACTGTACTGCATATGTTATCAATACCTACCTGACATAATACAGATGGGATGGCTTACTGTTAACATCTTGTGGCCATGTATTGTCAGGTCCTGGTTATGGCATTTGCAACAGTTGGTATTGTATTGCAGGGGGGATATCAATACATGTAAGACATATGTTGCTTGAGGCCCCTCACTCCCATTAACGGTGCCTGTGTTCATATATGTCTTTGTTATGTTCTTTATTATATCTATATATATATATCTGTATATACACACACACAAACATATATATATATATATATATATATATATATATATATATATATATATATATATATATATATATATATATATATATTTATATATATATATATATATATATATATATATATATATATATATATATATATATATATATATATATATATATATTGCTGTATATATACATATAGATATATATTGACATATATATGTAGACATATTTGTATAGCTGTATGCATGGAGAGAATGAGGTATATATATCTATTTAGTTATACACACACACACACACACACACACACACACACACACACACACACACACACACACACACACACACGCACACACCCACACACACACACATACATACATCTAGATGTTAATGTACATTTTCTGTACTGTTGAATGATTGTGCTGGATGAAATGTTTCTGAAACCATCCGATTTATGTATATTTCTCATGGCTTAGTAGTAATTCTATGGTGTGTAGGGTTCTGGGTTTGAGCCTAGCAGAGGCTGTTTATTTTGTTGCTGGGCAGAATTAAGGCACTTTAAAGCTGTTGTAAGTGGGTTTCTGTGGGTTTGCGTGGAGCTAAGCACTGCTAACTTCCAGTTGCAGTGTCTTACACTCAGTTGGCTTCTATATTGCTTAACCTGTGTAAGCAGTGCTTACCCCTCCTCGCGCAAACCCAGTTACAACTGCTCAAAATGCCTTAATCATTCTGTATCCAACGGGACGTGTTCTGCCCAGAAAAAAAATAAACAGCTCCTGTAAGGCTCAAACCCAGAACTTTGCACACCATAGACAAAGTGATTTACCACTAAGCCATGCCAGATACAAATAAATCTGATGTTTTCAGAAACATATCTTCCAGTCCAGTCATGCAACAGTACAGAGAATGTATACCAACATCTAGATGTATGTCTGTGTAAATGTATTAATATCTAAAAAGCTACAACATATCTATATATGTAGATATATATATTTCTAAAACTATATACATGTATATCAATATATATGAACATATATACATGCAAATGCCTACATCGACACATAAATGTGTCCACACATATATGTCTACATATACACAGCAAGTTACATATATGCACGCAGATATATATCTATGCAGGTATATACGGACATAGTTATATATATGTTAGCTGATATATATATATATATCTATATAGGTATATATGGCCATACATCTGTAGATGCCAATGGCAGATTAACAAACACACATATGTCCACATGCACCATTAATGGGGTTGAGAGGCCCCACACACTATAGGTCTTGTACAAATAGGCATCCCCCCACAGCCAAACACATCAGCCCTGCAATACACTACCAAGTGTTGCAGATCCCATAACCAGAAGCTGACACAACATGGGCACAAAATGTTACCAGCACTACATCCCACCTGTATGATGTCAGGCTGTTATTGGTAACATATCATGCAGTACAGTCGGCCTCCCATAGGAAATGTAATATGTGGAAGCCATCAACATCCCCAGGATACAGATACGCAGACACAGATATGCAGATACAGATACACATATTTATATATATATATATATATATATATATATATATATATATATATATATATATATATATACATATATATATGACTGCACATACACATGCAGATATATGTACAGTAAGATACATATGTAGAAGGTGCACACAATATGGAACAGCCACTATGCCTAGAGTTAACCCCTGAACGACTGGACACTGTATGGGTCACCCATACAAATGACAATCGTTGCTTGCAACATATACCCACAGAGAGGTCATAGGAAAAACACCACACACAGATTTGCAGAAATGGAAAACCTTTAATCGTGTACTATTACAGTTCTATATGCCATGTCATATAGCTGTTTAGACACTGATAACCTTATAAACAGAGTAATGCAACTGTGAAACAGTTACACTAATACAGTAGTCTGGAAAGGTTCACAACTGTTGCTGTCCAGGCCAAGCCCTTCAAATTGTACAATAGTGAAGACAAACAGGGCCACAGGATACCAAACAATCACCAGTATGTAATGCAGGTGTATAGTTCAGCAGCCTCTATCTACACTCTGTGCAAACTCCATAGGTGGTAAAGACGTCATGGGTCCACATGGGTTGTAACTGTTTCATAACAAGGCATAACTGACACCATCATGAGCACACCGACAAACAGAACAGTCTTTATGGCAGGGGGCAGTAGGCTTGCATTAACCCAATTCATGTAAGTAATGTAAATATTGGTGAAGTATATGGTACTGTACATCCAGATACCTTAAGGCAGCTCACCCATGATACCACCACATTTTGTAACAGCCTAGGTCATTTATGGTGCTCCCCCCAGACTCAATAATACAGGGCCATATACCACTGTTACATACACTGGCCTCTGGAGTGCATAAGGGCACACATGCATTGTGTAGGTGATGCCCACACATATATGGCCCCAGCCCCACCATATGTGTGGGGGATACAACAGCAGTGGACTGATGGCAACAATGGCAGTGTGATATACTCACAGTCCACTACAGAACAACCACTGACAGCATGACATATGTGCAAACCTTGGTATGTAGGTGGAGGACAGAGGCTGGAACACAGGCACATATGTTTACAACTGTTGCCATACACTAAGCAAGTTGCTGGCATTATAGGATAGTCTGCAACATACACTTAGTCAGGGAATTGAGGTCAGAAACAGAAATGGATGTAGCCATGTACCGATAGCACTTAACACACAAACTGCCAGTGTAATATCTGACACAGGACCTGTGTGGTGGACAGACAAAACATGAGAGGCATACCTCTGGCCAGCAGGAGGATAGGCCCACAGTTGTGAGCTATGCAGACAGACTGCATTCCAAGGTAAACTAGTATGTACACACAAGCCCTGTAACACCAGTAGTATACAAAGCATAACACAACTCTACTCGCAGTCTGTCTGTAGTTCCTGATCCTCCTACAAATATGTGGCTGTCCTGAGTGTGCCAGTTCTCCTGTAAGAGGTATTGCTACCTGCTGTCAGTAACACTGATGCCCACACACAGGAAGGATATCCATCACACAGGAAATGTTAAGGGACCACTCCCGCATGATGTAGGGATTTATAGTGGGTGGTTGCCATGACAGTGGTAATTGGAAGCACTACACATGTGTAATCATATATATATGTATATATATATATATATATATATATATATATATATATATATATATATATATATATATATATATATATCGATCTGGATAAGTATATACATATATTTCCACCATATGACCTGGACATGAAGTGTAGCCCTACCCCAGCCCCTATAGTCCCAAAGTCATAGTGCAAGGGAATGTCAGGTATGTATATCAGGTATATTAGTAGACTATTGCTACTGTCATTGGGATTGTCTTCACAGACATGGTGCATGTGGGAGGTCACATCTGCTTATAACATGTGTACCATTGGCTACTGACAGACATCCTAAGGGCATCATTGTACAGTACCGCTGCTAGCAAGTAAAGCCACTGTGGACTGCAGCAGAGATATTGGCCAATATATGTGGAAATTCTGATGCACTCTATACAGTCCAGAGGTATACACATTAGTCCTTAGTGCAAAGCATGTGTACCATGCCTGACAATATGGATGTAGACAGCCATGTAGATGGGTATAACACATAACAACTGGTATAGATTTGCCACCATAGGTTATGCATTCACATATCCCTGTCTGGCCTGACACATAATGACCACTGGTACAGGGGTGCTATGGCCACATACTACCCACTAGATATTGACATACATCTGTACAGCATCCCACTGCTCTGTCTGACATACATGACTGTTAAGGGAGGCCCGGCAGAGGTACATCTGGCAAGTATCTGCACATGACATCTCACTGGGTAAGTACACTAAGCTGCTAGGCATGTAACAATGCACTGTGCAGGCTGCAGGCAGACTGGCTCAACAATGGCCTACATCTCCTATGGGGGAATGCACATGTACCTGCATATATAGCAGGCTCAACAGGCATGTCACAGCACAGGGTAAGATACACCTGTGTGAAAGTGCATAATCACAACCAATGTGAACACAGCCACATATGGTAAGCTAGGATAATATTACAGTATATGGACTATCTGTTCTAAACCATTGTCATATGTGCCACTCACAGACTGACCCTACATATACTGGGCTGCTACACAGTTTGGGTTGATGGTTGTCTGTGGTATGGGACATGTGCGTATGGCCCTACAAACATGTACGCAATACAGTACCATACAGTGGAGCAGCATGTAACATCAGATAGGAGGGGAACTAGAACAATGACATCTACCACAGTCTGTACACAGGCTAAAGTACATAATAACAATATACACACTGTCAGCATTCACCATAAGTACACGGACCTCAGTACTGTACAAACATGCACAGAATGTCCAGGTTATGTCATGAAATATAACCCTTACTGTACATAACATATGTAACAGTCCGATATATTACTGGCTTGTTATCAGATATGATGACACTAACTATGGTGTACAGCACATATGCACCACTTCATGCACGACATATGTACAAAGGTTGACAGAGGTGTGGCTGGAAGCACATACACAGGGCCAGTATTGACATGTTGCTGTGATAACCTCATACATTTACTGTTTTAACAGGGTTTGTTGCAACATATGTCCTATGAGGGATACGACATTAGTAACTATCACGGCTTTCACCATTTACAGACTGCAATCCTCACACTACCTTCTGCAGTCAACAGATAGATGCTCTGTGGGTAACACATGAAACCAAATGCACAACACTGCCCAGTCTGCAGATGACCCTGCAGATGGGGATTCCTCATAAACATGGAACTGACATGGTAGACATGTATGACAGCCATATCCACGCAAACACTGTTAAACCAACATTACTCCAAATGCAGTATAGCAGCACTTACAGTCTGTAGTCAGGTCAGGCACATCCCCCTCCTGTTTGTTGCCCTCTTTCCACAGTGTATGTTATTAGAGGTAAATCCCCAATTCATCTGAGATGCTGTTTGCCAAACAACAGATCTAGTTGCTGCTCACAGTGAATGAAAAGGGCCAACACCACCATGATGTTCCTAGATATTGGAGTATGTTTCCATGCAATTGGCTATGGGAATGTTACCACAGTTGTTTCACATGCAATCAGCTAAGGGAGGGCTGCAATTCATGCAGAGGCCGTCAGGTGATCATGAGCATCACTTTAAATACACATGCTGCTGCCTAAGTAAAGCAGGTGTAGGTCTCTGCATCCTCCAGAGAGGGGGTGGGAGAGGCAGATAGAGGCAAGGACATGTCAGGGAGAGGTGGGAGAGTAAAACTGAAGCATGTTTGTGTCACACATCTACCAGCACAGGGTATCAAACCCCTGACAACTATGTAGTGCTATCACAGTTCGATGCAGTTATTGGATGCGCCACATGTGTTACCTGTTGTGGAGTACTCAGTACATATATGTGATGATGAGTGACATATGCAACAGGGATACGGTAGCTATATAACAGGTGACGTACACGTGCCTGTCTCCATGAACAGGTGCCAGCATCAATACAGCCACACTCTCACAGGGACACACACACATTGACACACTTGGCAGGGCCAGGAGTACAACTCATCAGTAGTGGGATTGCCACAACACATCATTGTGCAGGTATCACATGCACCACACGGATCATATGGAGGTTGTATGGGCAAAGGGTATGAGGAGGTGTCTGACAGACAGCATGCTTCAGTATGCCTATGGTGGTTGTAGTGAGTGTGGATGTGAACATATGCACCATACAAAACACACACAGGGTGCCAGTACTTACATGCATGGGTGCATGTCTGCATGGGTGTGTGGTGGTTGACTGTGCCAGCAGGCTATATAAGGGTAGGCGATGGGTATACCTTGGCATCAGGCCACATGACAATGGTCTGCATTGTGGCTCAAGGCTGTAGTTTCTGCATTTGCCCACATAGGTGGGTATTGTATCCCCTATCCAGTCACATGGGTGACTATTGTGTGTGGCTAATGCTGTGCATTGCTTGCCATGTATGTGTTCCTTAGTCCATGACATGGACGGTGTCTGGGATGTGCATACCTCCCACATGCATGTACCGTGACATATGGAACTGTACCTGAGGTGTCTGGCCCATGTTGTGAGCACAGATTACCATCAGATGTGCCAGTCTTGCCCACCTGTAGTGGGAACTGGTAATAGCCAGCAGGTTTACCCTGCACCTACATTGATAGCATGCTAGCAGCATTCCCAGCTGTCAGTGTCATCTATGCATACAGGACATGTTGTCAAGCATGGCATGTCCATTGTGGGTCACATGTGATGGCGCCACAGGTGGTGCAGGTGTCCATTGGGGAACATGGGGAGGTGCACTGTCTGCATGTATGTGCATATTGGACAGATGGACAGGGTGACATGCCCTCTGTAGCCCACTGCTATCACTCCATAGTTACTATCAGTGGCCAGTATGCAGTGTACTACCCACATATTGGCTGTTGCCTAGGCATGTGTGTATGTGTGTATGAGACATGGGTTGAGAGTGTACTCTGGGTAATACTGGGATTGCTAACTGTGATTGCCTGGCCTTGATGTCACATGTATGTGTATGGCTTTGCACCCCAGCTTTTCACCTATTTCTCATCTGTTATCCCTGTAAGGTGGACATTGTGATATATAGTACGACCACCATATAAGAAATATGCAAAACCCACTCCACATTGGGCACACACTCACAACCACCTCTACACAGGATACGAGTTAGAAACACATGGACACCTATTATGTCTGGGAGTAGAATCCCTCCCTAGCTTGTTTATTACACTACACAGTTATAGTGCACACCACGGACATTACTGGAGTACTCCTTCCCCAAAGGTGTATTTCACAATGAATGACATCAGCAGGATTGGCAAAGTAGGGCATTTGAAATGTACTGCAAGTGACTAGCCTAAATTGGATTGCTCCCTACACAGATAGTGACACACAAAACATCCATGACCGACATGTGTGGGTATAGAACCCCTAATAGAGGTCTGTATTACACTACAGCATGGAGCTGTTATAGGACACACCACAGGGATTACTAGAGAACTCCCTCCCCAAAGGTGTATTTCACAATGAATGACATCAGCAGGATTGCCAAAGTAGGGCATTTGAAATGAACTATGAGTGACTAGCCTAAAATGCATTGCTCCCTACAAAGAGTGTGACACACACACAAAACATCTACAACCGACATGTGTGGGATTAGAACCCCTAACAGAGGTCTATATCATACTACAGCATGGAGCTGTTATAGGACACACCACGGGGATTACTAGAGAGCTCCTTCCCCAAAGGCGTATTTCACAATGAATGACATTAGCAGGATTCCCAAAGTAGGGCATTTGAAATGTACTGTGTGTGACTAGCCTAAAATGCATTGCTCCCTACACAGACAGTGACACACATAAAACATCCAGAACTGCCATGGGTGGGGATGGAACCCTACCATGGTTCTAAATCACACTACAGCAGTACACAGTTACAGGACGCGCTACAGAGATTACTGGGCTGCAACCTTCCCAGAGGTGTATTTCTAGGGGGGTGACATCAGCAGCCTTGCCAAAGTTGGTATATGAATTGTAAGGAGTGTGAGTACCCTAAAGAGCATTGCTCTCTACACAGACAGGGTCCGACAGACACACACACACACACACACACACACACACACACACACACACACACACACACACACACACACACGCACACACACACACACTCATTTGTCATGTGTGGGATTAGAACATCTACCTAACTATTTTATCACACTACAGCAGTATGCCATTACAGGATGTGCTACGGAGATTACTGGGCTATAACCTTCCCAGAGGTGTATTTCTAGGTGGGTGACATCAGCAGCCCTGCCAACGTTGGGTATATGACTTGTAAGGAGTGTGAGAACCCTAAAAAGCATTGCTCTCTACACAGTCAGAGACAGACACACACACACACACACACACACACACACACACACACACACACACACACACACACACACACACACAGACACACACACACAAATACACACACACACGCACACATGCACACACACACACACACACACACACACACACACACACACACACACACACACACACACACACACAGTTGGCAAGTCTGGGGTTAGAACTACATACCTTTTTTATCAGACTATAGCAGTATGCAGTTACAGGGGTCTACTTTAATTAACCGAAAGCTGATTCCAGCGAATGCAAATCCATTGACACATATACATTGAACCGCGAAATAAGCAAACTCACAAAACCGCGAAATTACCATGGAATTCTAAATGTGGAAGGGTTTTGGTTGGCCCGTCTGAGCTACAGATCCATAAGGTAAGTGTGCGATAGTTACGGACATTAGGGTTAGGATTAAGGTATGGGTTAGGGTAAGTGCATAGATAAGTAATGTAATATGTAATGTATTTAACGTTTAGAGTAGGGTTTGAGGTAGGGGTTTGGTTAGTGTATATGTGTGGTTTATTTATTTTGTTTGGGTATATCTCCGTAGGGTAAGTGTGTGGTAGTTACAGACCTTAGGGTTAGGGAGTGGTTAAGGAGAGTGCTTAGATAGTGGTGTATGTGGGGTTTAGTGTAGGGTTAGAAGTAGGGTTTTGGTTGGTGTATGTTTGTGGTTTATTTATTTTGTTTGGGTGGGTAGTGTGTTTCAGGTGGTGATGTTGGCCGAGTATGACAATTCGGTATTTTGAGTTTTGCGGTTTTGTGAGTTCGCTTATTGCATGGTTCAATGTATATGTGTCGATGGATTTGCATTTGCTGGAATCAGCTTTCGGTTAATTAAAGTAGACCCAGTTACAGGACGTGCTACAGAGATTACTGGGCTATAACTCTCCCAAAGGTATATTTCACATTGGATGACCTCAGCAGGCTTGTCATAGTAGGGCTATGGGGAGGGCAGTGTGTGCATGGGCCATAACCCATTCATCTACCACCACGTGGCCACACACGGGGTCATACATCACAGGTACGTGTATATAGCTACAAGGTGACTACTTCCTTGTACAGTCATGTTGCACAGCTTGCACGTGCACCACATAGTCTGTAATGATGACAGGTACTGGTGGCTAGTATCTGCAGTGAGTGATATCTGCACCTCATGTGTTTGGGGCCTTTTGGCTGTGTGCTGGGTGGGACAGGCCTGGATGGCTCCTTGTCATGGTCACCCTCTTCCACACATCTATGTCCATATACCATGTGTTGTCCTTATATATATGTCTGTATTCCTATCCACTGTGTGTGCAAGACATGAGTGGTGCATACTGACAAGTGTCTGCACTAACAACTGCAACTGCCAGATATGTCTGGTCCACTGGTGTTTGCAGACATGGCCTTCATGTGTTTAAGTGTGTTAGCATGCTCGGTATGGCCATCTGTATTGCGTGTGTGGATCAAGTCCAGGTAGTTTGTACTGCAGTTCTGACCTTTGTGTTGTACACCAACAGGTAACATGCTGTGTCAGCAGTGTATCCATCGATCATTTGGCATTAACTGTTGCTACATTTCTGCATAGCGGGGGGGGAACACTTGACTATTTCTAAATTACTACACAGGATTGGTGGGGGGGCACACCTGACTGTTACTATATTTCTATGTAGGATGGGGGGAGGGCACACCTGACTATTACTACATTTCTACACTGGATTGGGGGGGCACACCTGATGGTTACTATATGTTTATGTAGGATGGGGGGGCACACCTTACACTTGTACACATTTGCTAGGACTGTACTGGCATGTCAGGTACTCTATTTCAGTCTGTAGTCTTACTTATCATGCTGGCTAGAGGCATACCAGTGTACTACAGTTCTTAACTTTTAATTACCTACATATTAGTTTCTGACTTCCTAGCCTTCACAACTGACATCCTACTGCTTGGCCTGCTGTAGTCTGTCTGTGTAGGCCTGAGGGGAGGTTATCCATAGCCCTCATTCAGAGGCCATAGTACAGTATTTGTTTGTGTTTGTCTACACCTGTCCTGCTGGCTGTTGTTGGGTATGTGACCCCCCCCGACAGGCATGTGTGAGTCACTTACCTTGTTGGTGTCCCAGAATTGAGGGTGGTGCTGCAGGGCTGCCTATGTCGGATGCACATAGTACACTCCCTAGACATGGTTAGGCACAGGTAGTGTAATGTTTGGCATTCCTTTTACTGTATGTGAGAGTCAGAGAGAGGTGTTATTCCCTGAGTCCCTCCCATGTCAGTGTATGTGCTATGCATTGCCTTTTTGCCAAGGCCAGGGCATACTGGGCATGCCTCTTTCTGCCTACTGGGGCAGGCTCAGGTTGTTCCTCCTCCGAGTCACTCTGTGCCTGTGCGGGCCTTGGCAATGGTGGGGGGCTGTGTGGCCCTGTCCCATGCTGTTCCTGTTGCAGGTGTTTCCGCAGGATCATATTGTGTAGCATGGCACATACAAGGACAATTTGGCTACATGTAGTTGCTGAGTACTGCAAGCCTCCACCAGATGTGTCCAGGCACCGGAACTGTGACTTGAGCATCCCAAGCACATGCTATATTATGATTCTTGTTTGTGCATGTGCCTCATTATGGACATCTTGTTCGGGTGTGTGTGCATTTCTGATGGGTGTCATCAGCCATGACTCCAATACGTATCCAGCATCCCCCACTTGGGGACTGCGTGGGATGTCCCCATTGGCACATCTCTGGTACAGCTGCATCAGATGCCAGATGTGGGAACTGTGATAGCTTCCAGGGCAGTCAGCACACACATTCATGTTTATGCCCTGGGCATTGCACATGACCTGGCAGTTGATGGAGGGGAAGCCCTTGCGGTTGATGTAGACCTTACCCTGCTCACCAGGTCGCGCTTTCTTGCATATGTGCATTCAGTCTATTGCACCCACTGCCTCAGGATATTCTGCTATTTGGTGGAAGAGATGCATATTGCTGGCCAATGCCTCACGGGTGTTGGGGAAATATATGTGCTCACTGACATGTGCTGACATGGCATCCAGGAACTGGTGGAGTACCCTGGATACTGATGCCTGTGAAATCCCCATCATATTCCCAGTTGGCCTTTAGAAGGTACCTATAGCTAGTATTCTTAGGCCTACACATACCTTGGTATCCACCGGGATGGGTTCCCCTCTGTTAGTTTTGTGTGAGGCGAGGCAGGTACAGCTGAACAATTTGCTGTAGGATGTCCTTGTTCACCCTATAGTGCTCCACTATCTCCAGCTCATGTAGCCCTTGGTAGGTTACCCTGGATCTGTACACTCTTCTCCGTCTCCTCACTGTGGGTTGCTTGGCAGCATTCACATCCTCACCACCATCAGCCTCTTCCACAAGTTGTATGATAGTTATTGCAGCCCCCAACATTTTGCTGTTGTGAGTGTTATAAGTTCCCCGCTTGTTTACTCCGGTGCTGTAGAGTGTGGGAAAAAACAGTTGGGTAGGTGTTTGCATAGTTTATAGTAGTGTTTTGGGCTGGGATGGTCTGCTGCCTGTGTAATTGGCTGGTTCTGATACATTTCACTTTGCAGCTAAGCTAGTACTCTTTGATTACCTTCCTCCTGCTGTTTTCCCTTCCTATTGCCCTTCTGTTTAAGCCCGGGGGCACGCCTTGCAAACAGAGTACTCAAATGTGCACAGTGCTGCTATTTCCTGGTTTAACTTCTTTTTTCTTCTTGTAAAACCCAGTGCGCGACGCGCACACCCGCTTACAGTTTGTAAAGTGTGATAGGCAGGTTTAGACACACCTCCTAGCTTAGCTGTGCTAAGCTAGGAGCAAACCCAAGCCAAAGGGTTCCAATCTGCTGACACCCCCCCCATGATGTCACCTACCTCCTAGGCTTGCACCTAGCTATTCATACTCTTACACTGTTGGGACCTAACTCACATGCTGGGGAAAACTGGGATTCACTATCCTTCCCCTTATTTGCATAGGATTGCCTGCTAATGCATAGTGACATGTGTCACACTGAGCCTCTCCCTTTAGAAACCACTGCTCACTGGTCAGATTGTCTTCTGCCTGCCATTGACTTGCATGGCAGAATACTGATTTTAGTTAGAATGCTTATTTTAGGTTTATTTTCTTATCCCCCCCCCCCCCGATCCTATTTGCGCACCGCTGCCCTATGCTTAAACAGCAGAGATTGGCTAAAAAAATAAAAGTTGATTTTTTTATTTTTTGTATTGTTTGCAATGCCAATGGCCTTATATTTTGACATTGGCATGCTTCCACAATGATATGCAGCCTTTATTTGGAGCTGTCATAGCTCCGTTTTGGATTTTGAAGAAATGTACTCGGTTACTAACAGAGTACCTTACTGCAGATATTAGTGTAGGAGTGCTCGTGCATGCCCCTGCAGGCTGTTCCTGGATCGCATGGCAGACATAGTGCCTGTGTGAGCTCCTGCACCAATCTTGCACTCCGTGCAAGCTTTTGAGAATCCGGTGGAGTAACTATTACGTTTCTAACAATTTGTAAACAACTTGGAATATGTCAGCAACCACACAAATTACACAAATACTGTCAGCAGCATTTTATTCATGTAGCTGAGAGCTTTCATACGAGGCAAATGCATTCTGTCTGTGTTACTTGGTTGATGAGATAATTTGAAAAATGTGAAAATTATATCTATGTAAATTAATGTCATAAAAACAACAGTTAAATCTATTTACCTGCACTACACAGAGGTCAGATATTAATGCAGTTGAGTTTGCCATCATGTCAGTTTTAAGATAAAATCTTTTAAAACCTTGTACATGGCACATTTTGGAATTATTGATGCAAATATGAACAAGCAATATTTGATGCCTAGAGGACATGGACATACTCCACCTAAAAAAAAACTAATCCCCGAAAGCCACACGTTCTAGGGATCTAAACCTCACCACAACGATAAATAGGACATGCTGCAGGGATAGATTCCTGTCCCAGAGACTTCCCATGCTTTGGAACAGGATTCCAATCTACATTAGGCAGAGGCCCTCACTAGCACTCTTCAAGAGAAATCTTGACGAGTGGATGGGAAACAGAAAACTTACCCCGGGGATCACTGCTGTGGCTCTGCTGGACAGAGGCACAGGGAACTAATTGCTCTGCTGGACAGAGGAACAGGGAACTAATCTAAGGGGCAGCAAAAGCCAACACATTCTGGCTAGGATTATAGATGCCCTTGGGCAGATAGCCTAGTACTTACCTATGAACCTATGAACTTAAGAAGTATCAGTAAGACTTAACTGCAGATGCACCTGGATGTGTCACTCTGATGTAATGAGATAAGTAAAGTCAGTTCATATTTAGACAATTGTATTGCAGATAAATATTGCATTTTAGTCTTCAGTAACAGAGCTTCTACAGAATGTGGAACTGCCACGTGAGTCTCATGTCCTAGAGTTAGTGTAGCCACCATGTCTACAATGTACGTTATCACAGCCACTACATTAACGCAGTCTGGGAGACCTGCAGCTACAAGATCAAGATTTGTATTGAAATAAGCAACAGGTCTAAACCCATCATTTCTATGCCATGCTAACAACCCTATTTCTTTCACTACAAAAGAGAAAAAATATCTTAGAATAATCTGGTAGCCCAAGTACAGGAGGAATTACAAGAAATGTTTTTAATTGTGCAAAAGCTTGTTCATAATGGTCTTACCATGGTAAAAGTTCAGTGGTATCTTCCTTTACAGTTCCAACAAAAGCCTTACCACTTCTGCATAGTTAGAAATCCATTGCTGACAGTAACCCAGAAAAGCTCACAGGTATTTAACTGTAATAGGGAAAAGTACAGTTTGGAGTACAGCAATTTGTGAAGGCAGAATCTGCCAAGCACCCTCTGAAATAAGATGTCCTAAGTGTTGAACCTGTGATTTCCATAATTGCAGTTTGCTTTTTCTAACCTTAAATCTGAGTCAAAAGAAAAATAGTATCTTGTTTGCAATCATGTGCAGTTCTTGAAGCTGAAAGTAAATCATCTACATATTGAATCAAAGTTGACCCACAAGGAAGTTTAACCTTTTCTAATTGTTTCTTCATTTCTCTAGAGAAAAGTTTAAAAGATTCTACATTCCCTTGAGGTAATCTTGACCAAGTGTATTGCTGATTTTTATAGGTTCATAGGTTCATAGGTAGGCACTAGGTTATTGGCCCTAGGGCCTATATAATCCTAGCCAAAAAGGTACCCTGGCTTTTGACACCCAAGAAAATTAGTTACCTGTGCCCCTGTTGAGCGAGCCACAGAAGTGTTCCCTGGGGTGAATTTCCTATCTCCCATCCAATCATCAAGATTTTTCTTGAAGAGGGCTAATGAGGAGCTTTGTTTGATATAGATAGGTAGTTTGTTCCAGAGTATGGGAAGTATCTATCCCTTCAGCATGTTCTGTTTATTGTGATGACAAGGTTTAGGTCTCTAGAGCGTGTAGCTCAGAGGGACTGGGATTTCTTTAGGTGGAGCATGTCCAACAGCTCTGGGTTTGACATAGCTTTGTATGTTAGGCAGAGATCGCCTCTGAGTAGTTGATATGCGACGGAGTAAAGCTGGAGTTTTTTGAGACAGTCTATGTAGAGCATCTGTTTGAGGCCAGTAATCCTACTTGTGAGGTATTTCTGTGGCCTTTCCAGTTGTTGCAGATGTCTTGTGCCAAAAGGGGCACTGTATTCTATAGTGGGTCTAATGAGTGATGAGTAGAGGGGAACAATAACCTCTTTTTTCCTGGATGAGAAACCTTTTGTGATGAGGTGTGTCAAATAGAAGGATTTACTGACTACTGTGGTGGTGTGATTATCAAAGAAGAGACTACTGTCCAACTGTGTCCCAAGGTCTCTTATCACACTTTCACTGTTAAGTAGACTACTGCCTATGTGGTAGTTCATGGGTACAGAGTTTTTACCAAAAGGGATGACAATGCACTTTTTGACATTGAGCTTGAGGCCATGGCTTTGACACCAGGCATCTGTCTCATTGAGGCCATTTTGTAGGATGTCCACATCATTAGGAGTTTCAGTTATGGCTCCTAGTTTTTAGTAATCTGCAAACTTCTTTAGCTAAAGACCTTTTGTGTTAGCCTGTACTTCAGAGAAGTAGATACCAAACAGGAGTGGACCCAGGACTGAACCCTGTGGTACTCCACTTGTCACTGGTCTGAAGTCAGATTTGGAGTCTGCTACTTTCAAAGTGAGGGTTTTGTCAGTGAGTCAGTTGGCAACCCATCTTGTGACATAGGGATTTATACCTAGTTTAGTGAGTTTATCTATAATTCCAGAGTGGGGGATGTTGTTGAAAGCCTTGGCGGGATATAGATAGGCTGTGTGAACCACCTTACCCTCATCTACAGCTTTGGTGACCGCTTCAAAGAAGTCTATCAGGTTTAGGAGATATGATCTGCCTTTTACAAACCCAGAGTTTGGAGATTACCAATGTCATTGTTTATAAGTTCCACGATGATACATTCAATAGCCTTGCAGACCAGGCTCGTCAGGCTAATGGGGCAGTAGTTCCTGGGGTCCATGGTGGCTCCCCCTTTGTGGAGTGGGATAACCGTTGCTGTGCACCATTCAGTGGGCACAAAGCCTGAGGTGAGGCTATGACTGAACATGGTACTTAGGTGGGGTGCCAATTTGTTCTGTAGTTCATATAGAACGCAGCCTGGGATGTTGTCAGGTCCCATGGATGCTGTGTTCTTGGCTTTGGAGAGTGTGTTTTCTACCTGTGCAGCTGTAATTATAGGAACTTTGCATTCTTCCAGTACAGAGATGGGCCCTTTAGGGGGTGAAAGGGGGGTAAAGTTAGCACTGAACCTATCTGCCAAGATGTTGGCAATATCAGTTGGTTCTGTATATTTAGTGCCATTGTGCTGTAACTCAGAGCAGATCTGAGTGTTGCCTCTGAGATTCTTAATATAGCTATAGAATGCTTTGTAGTTGCCTTTAGAATCAGTGGCGATTTTGTTTTCATAACTAGCTTTGGAGTATTTTATGAGGGATCCCCGCTTCTTACTGAAGCTGACTAGGAGTTCCTCCAATCATGGGATTTTACTCTTTTTTGCAACAGTTTTTTCCTTCTGTTGTAGAGTTTGTTTATGGCAGGGGACCACCAGATTGGCTTCCTTTTTTTGGAGGATAACATCTTGAGGTCAGTAAATGTGTTCACCAGAGATCCGGGTCGGGAGGGTACAAAATGATACCATTTAGTAAACAACTTAAAATGAATATCATTAATAACCATGTCTGTGAAGTTGAAAACAGTAAAATTGTCTTTTTTACATATTCTTTTGTCATAATCTGAGTTCGTACATAACTTATTCACAGTGTGCTCATTCTCATCAAGGGGTAAGGGCAGTCCGATAAAGTCTGTCGGTAATTCCCATTAATATCGTTTGTTGATGGGAACAACTTTGCAGCAGGAACAGTATTTATCGGTGTCATGTAAAATCCTATTTATGATTTTTAGATGATAAGTTTGGTATAGAATGGTTTCCTGGAAATATTGATTCATTTTTGTCTATTAAAAATTGTATTGCCAATTTTTTAAAACTTGCATAAATAGTTACATTCAT
The DNA here is from genome assembly GCF_019279795.1 of Protopterus annectens. NCBI lineage: Eukaryota > Metazoa > Chordata > Ceratodontiformes > Protopteridae > Protopterus > Protopterus annectens. The sequence continues at coordinate 389,440,233 of NC_056730.1, read as the reverse complement.
CAATAGATTTTCTGGATGTGAGTATTTCCAGAGACGTGATAATCAAAATTTTTTCCAGCATTTTTAGGAAATCTGCTCACTCAGATTCTTTCTGCAATTTAACTGTGATCATTTTCTTTTGCTAAAACATAACATAGTCAAAGGGCCGATAGTTCATTTGTCAAGGCTGGTGTCTAGTGATGAGCAATTTAAAAATGAAACGGGCACTTTATGACAAAAAATTGTATCATGCTTCAATGAGATATTGGTATTTCAGACACGGAACACACACTTAGAGAAATGATACATATGGCTAAAATGAATAAATCCTTGCAGCTATGAACCAATCCTTTCATAATCAGATCTACCACTTTTTTAGTAATTTGGACTCATATTGGAAGAGTTTGCAGTATAACAGATATCCTATATATGTTTATTATTATGTTTTCCTTTCTAGAAACAGAAGCAGTTCACTGAATCCGTAGACGAGCAGCATGAACTGTATCATCCTGCTTTGGTCCGGCTTGCTCTTTCATCTCATATGAAGGCATTTAATGACAGTACAGATGCTCACACACATTTGGTATATTTAGAACTTTCTGAGAAAACATTTATACTGTCTACTGCCTCTCTCAGTGAAAAAAGATCAATTTGTGCTACATTGTTATAGTAAGGTCTGAAGAAACAGCCACACTGTTCTGAATGATTTTTTTTTCATGAATACCCTCCATATAGCCTGAATGCTTTTCTCTGTCACAAAAAATATTGACATCTTACACACACAAAACATCAAAGCACCTGGGCAGTACTTGCATCATTTCAAGCAAGCCTTTCAATACACATATATGTAATAAACATTCATCTTTCTTGAACTTTAAGCAGGACATTTGCAGTAGATTTTTTAATGAAAATGTCTATAATAACCAGTCATCGTTCACTCCCATTTACTGTGTTTACAATTTGCTTCTTGCATATAAATAAAACATTGATCATTTCCAAACTCAGGTTTTAATATTCTTAAACATTTTATCACCTGTTATACATGGAAATAGAATGTTTAATTGCTTCTTTATTGGCAAACGACAACATTCAGTCTATATGACATTAATTCATTTATCTTTGACTTGAAGTAAGTACAGCAGAACAGTGCAGGATTACTGTCATGCAATTGTTAATCTCAGTAGCAGCACTGTATCTCATTAATTTGAAAAAGCTAAGCTGATAATGCATAGGCATGACTGAGTTAAATGCTCAGCAAAAGTATATGGTAGGTCTATTCAGGGATATTTAACACAGATTGTTAAGCAAAATAGCATGATGAGTGGTGATACACATGGAGGCGGGCAATTCAGTGATATGTAGCATGATTACTCTGTAGGAGTAGTGTGATATTCATGGTATGCAAATGAGTGCTAATATGCAAATGAGATTCAGCACACATATACATTACAGAAGTAAACATGGAGGAAAAATTCAGAGATGTATATATCCAGAGCTATGACCTATGGTTCTTTTCTATTCTGAATACCAGTATTTTTCACTCAAGAGGAGCTTTACTGAAGCTAATACAGCTGAACAAGTATTAGGGGACACTTTCAAAGCCTGAGAAGTTGCATGTTGTCACCCTCTGTGGCACAGGCAGGTCTGCCAACAGCTAAAGTACTATCATTTCCATGACCAGGATGTTGTTGACCACTACCTGTGAATAGGGACCCCATATAGGGGTATGTAGAGATTTATCTCCCACACATGGAATCAAGAGGAATACATGGACTGCCAATCCCTTTGGCAGAAACGTCAATGTAGAATTAACCATCCTTGCTATAAGTATCTTTCAGCAAACAACAGGGGACACACTAGAATTTTTCAGGCATCAGTCTTGCAGATCATACCTCAGTTTCTTGATGTGTTACTGTAACATGGAGGCGCATGTATGACTTTCATGAAAAACAAACAGGGAAACTAACAATATGTATGCATTTTACAACATAATGAATTTCTCTGAGATACTGGGGGCAATTGATTGCCAATAAATTACCATTAACACCCCTTTCTGCTTCACATAGTGACCATTACATCAATTGGATGGCTGTTAAACCTAGTATTGCATTTGCAGTCAAACCTGAGCACTGCAGCATTCCATGTGTGGTCTAAACTGCAGTAAACTGCTTGCTATATTGTAGAAAGCAGTTTGCTACAGTTTAAAAGTAAAAAAAAACTAAAATAAAAATATATTTTTTTTAAGTACTACCTGAATGCTGTAGTGCTCCATGCAGGCAGGATATAAACTGTATCAAGTGTTTTCTACATTTGTAGCAATCCATTTGCTACAGTTTAAATAAAGACTTTTTTAACTAAAACATGAGCCTTGTAGAGCTCCATGCAGGGCAAGCTATACATGTAGCAACTGTTTGCTGCATTCCTAGCAAACAGATGGAAAGATTATAAAAGAAGAAATTATTTATTTTAATAAAATATAGGAAAGGTGAGTCAGGGGCAGAGAACAGAAGTGGGGCATACATAAACATTTTGAGTGGTGGGGGGGGGGTGTTGTGCATCTGACTACCTGGACAATGTGCCAGTAGAAGGAAAGATCTTTTTTTGCTCTTCAGTGGAAGGGGGGGAGGGTCATGGCTCTAACTAAAATAAGCTGCTCACTATAATGTAGTATGTGAGGTTGCCAGCCCAGCTATCTGAAAAGTTGTAAATAAATCACATGTCATTTGTAAATATTAATATGATCCATAGGCTTGTCTTACAAATATAAGAGAACTATATGTTATGTGGATATTAAACTACTGGTGCAGAAGTGTGTGTTGAACTGTATGTTATGTACTGAGCTTCAAGAATGTAACCTTAGTGTTCCCTGCTGGAAAAGAGCAGAAATATACATAAACTATATACCTGTGCAGATGTGTATTTTAATGGTAGAAGTTGGAACATACAGAGTTAACTTGCAAAACTTCAAGAAAATCAGTTGAAATTGTTTACGAGTGTGCTATAAAAGTTAGTTAATGCAAAGAGACAGGATATCTAGAAACAAAAATAATTACTAAGTTTAAAATAGAAAAGTGTTTAACTGTTTTACGACTTCCAGTTCTAGGCGAACTTCTGAGAGATATGTACCTCTGACACAGAGGTGCTAAATTCTACTGACTCATGAGAAGTTTTGCCAGCCCAAAATGCCCAAAATTTTCAGAATTCGGCCTCACAGTACAACTTGAGATCGAAGGTCAAAAAACCACAGTTCGACAGCAACAACAGGGCAAAGAATCGCAGGCGCAGGAGATGAGTTTGCCATGTTTGAACACAACAGCACTTCCAAATTCTAAGCTAAAAGAAATTCTTTTGAATGTGGACAAGGATTTTAAAATTTATAGCTATACGGACACTGTTATTGACCCACCTTTGGTCGAACTGTTAGCAAAGGGGAATACTTTTGTTTCATCTAGAAGAGTAGACCTGGCAAAAATATTAATTGATTTAAATATGTATGTTAGAAAGTTAAACTTGTCATTAATGCTTGTTGACAATGTAAACATACAGAGAAGTATTTCACATACATCTAGTACATTTTGCCCCCCCCTTCATCCCACGTTGCAATTGTTTGAACACATTTGTGAGTTGGATTTTTTCAACTCATCTAGATCAAGATTTAACAAAAAGTTTCATTCCCCCTCTAACATTTCTAAAGAACAACGTGACTTGTTACATTTAATCCAGCAGGCTCCTGTTCAGATTATGTCACCAGACAAGGGTGGTGGGATAGTAGTGATGAATATTGAAGACTATATAAATGAAATGGAAAAGATAGTTAATAGTCCTACTTATCAGCTTGTATCACACAATGAATTAAATCAAGCTTGTTCTAAAATGAAATAACATTTATATGAGATGTTTTTGGAAGCTAGGATTCCCTCTGACCTTTTTAAGTATCTTAGCATGCCAGCCCCTAGAACCCCTATTCTCTTTGGTGTTCCCAAATTACACAAAAACATTGGTAACCCACCAATGAGACCACTAGTAGACGCAAGGTCCAGTCTAACATATCCTTGGGTGAAATGGGTAGATGAAACCCGTAAAAAATATGTGACCCAGGAACAGCAAATTTGTAAAGATTCTTGGACATTTTTAACCCAAATTAACAATTTGGACTATAGTCAATCTTTGAATTTTTTTAACAATTGATGTCCAGAACCTTTACTATTCAATCCCACATGTTGAAGGGATTGAACGGACCAGTAGGCTACTGAGGGCTAAGGGAGCACCATTAGAGGAAGTAAATTTAATAGAGGAAATATTGGATGTTATTCTGAACAACAATTACATCACATTTAATAACAAATACTTCGTCCAAAAAACAGGAGTGGCAATGGGGTCTCCGTATGGGGCTAGCTATGCAAATTTGGTCATGGCATCATGGGAGCAAGAGTTTATTTTCAATAAACCTGATATAAAGAAACAGATTTATTTTTATACACGCTTCCTTGATGACGTCTTTATACTTCTTAATTGTGACAGGGATGATGCAATAGCATTGGTGGATTATTTTAATAGTACAACAAGCTTCCTTTCTTTTACATTTTCCTTTGATACAGATCAGATTTCCTATCTGGATGTAGATTTGAGCAAAGATGTAATAAAAAATTCATATGTTTCTAAAATCTACAGAAAACACACATATTCTAATTCTTTTCTCCATTACAGCAGCTGTCACCCTTGGCACCAGAAAAAGTCAGTTGTCAAGGGACAATTTGTGAGAGCTGCGTGTATGGTCACACTTGAGTCAGACTTTTTATATGAAAGCCAAAAATTGAAGGATATGTTTCTTAAAAGAGGTTACCCTGAGGACCTGATAGACATGGTTTGTGATGAAGTTACCACTAAGAGAGAACAAGGCCTATATAGGCCAATCCTCAGTCTGAGTTTTAATAACACTGGAACAACTGATTTCAGTCATTCTGACAAATATGAATATACAATCAGTCTGATAACCCCCTTTAGCAGTGATGCTAAGGAGATTAAGGATATCCTATATAAAAATTTGGAAATAATCAGGAGAGACATTCATATTTCTGATAGGTTTGAAAACAATCCTCGAATTACATAAAAGCGTGGTACCAATTTGAAAAGTTTATTAGAGGTCAACAAACCAGTTTTAAATTGGAAATGTGGTATGTATAAATGCCAAATGTGCAACTACTGTAAGCACATGAGTACAGGCAGAGAGGCAACCATTAGAAATACTATTTACAAGATCCATTCTAGGTTTACTTGCCAGTCTAAATCTGTTGTCTATGTGGCTCAATGCTCAGGTTGTACTGCTTTCTACATCGGTAAAACCGATCGTAAGTTGAAAGAACGTGTTTACGAGCATTTGTATAAAATCAGAAATCAAAGCTTAGACAATGCTCTGGCAGGACATATAGTGTCACATCCACATCATTCTTTCTTATTTAGAGCCATTGATTCAGTGTTTGACGATAATAGAGGTGGACCTTCATCTTCACTGTTGGAACAGCTTGAATTATGTTGGTAACTTCGTACTGGGTCTTGTTTCAATCCAGGTTTGAATGAGGTAGTATCTTTGGCATGTATACTCAAACTTAGGAATTTGAAATGCTAGTATACTATAAACATATACACATAATACTTTAGTTACCCTTTGGAGAAGAGAAAATGTAACAGTAATAAGGCAACTATCAAACATTAAACATTAAATATCAAACATTAAAAATTAAAAGACAAAAAATAAAATTAAAATTTAAATTAAAATTATAGTTTTCATTAGAGAAGTAGGACTTGGGTACACTTGTAGGTTTATGCATTTAAGAATTTTTAAATATAAGTAAAAATAAAAAATATTCTAAAAAACTCAATGTATGACACTAGGTTTATAAAATTATTATTTGTCATCTTTTCATACATAGCTTTTGTATTATTTGTACCCGTAAATCCTTGACATGTCTGGTTGCAAGTGTTTAGCTGTTTAGTTGGTGTAACAGTAGTGTGGTAATTCCTTGTTTCGGATTTTAACAAACTTCAGTTTTTGTTTGTACTGTTGTTAACAATGACACCTTTCATTCAGTTATTTATTTTTCATTTTTTATTTTACAGAGAGGAAGAAACTTGTTTGTTTGTGTCTTTCGGCTTTTCCCGGTTAGGGGTCGCCACAGCGGAACTCCGGTCCGCTAATGATTGGCAGTAGATTTTTACATACTGGCTTGCCGGGCCTAACGTACAACCTTCGATGAAGGAATGTCCATTCATGCATGTCGCTACACAGAAGACGCTCTAACTGAGAATCGAACGGGCAACGTCTAACTGTGAGGCGACAATGCTACTGCAGCACCACCACCGCAAGAGGAAGAAACTTGTTGTAAACATACGTATTTTGTATTACAATTTATGTACTATAGTGAGCAATGCTCCTTTAAGTTAATTGAGTGAAGTTTGTGTTGCACATAACGTCCATCCATTCATTCGTTATTTAATGATGAAAATTTTATAATACTTTTTATCTGAAGAAGTCCTGCTAGTGAGCAGGACGAAAAGCGCTTTATTTTAATGTTAATGCTGGTTTGCAGTCTGTTGTTATTTTGTGAGTTCCTGCTGTTGGATTAAAGACCGTTGGTTTACCTGTGACTTTCTTTGCCTTTTTCGCTAGTTATTAAAAGTTGCATTAAGCCTGATTATGCTCCCATACTTTCAGACATGGTGTTGTATTGGTAACATCTTCTCATGTGTATTGCTCAAGGGTCATATGGTAGTGTTCTGTGTGTAACTAGCCACAATATTTGGTCTATGGGACTCTGTCTGTTTGTGCTGTAACCCAGCTTTCCTTAGTTCTGGCCCTGATGTTATTCAGTTGTAGTTTGTAATCTTTGTTCCATGATTTTTTTCCTTCTGTTTGCAGATACTCAGACCTGCCTCATGCCTTGTTCCTTTTTAGGCTGCATTGTCCATTGTGCACTATGCAGTAGGTGGCATGCCTGCATTCTAGTTTTGTAAATTCTGCTTTGACAGTTGTCATATGTCCACTTTTCCTTGCACCACACACACTAAAGAAAATATCTAGAACCTTACATCTGTACCCACTATACCATAGTCCTTCATACATTTCTTTATCATGCATTGGCTAATTTTCTCAGCTTAGACTACACCTGCATGATCCTGTCTTAGGATGGCTATGACCTTTGTCATATGCTAACAGTCTAAGGGTGGGGTCCTAGTCCTTCAACAGTCTGTAGTTCCAGCTTGTTGCTTGTACAATGTAAATAAGAGACCTTTTTGTAAACAGTAATACATGAACAGAATCCAGAAAGTTTCCTAGTGGCATGTTATTTATTTGAAGGGAATGCTATAACATAGTCCACAAAGGAATCACATTTCTGTCTATCTGTTTCTCTGCCTCTGTCTCTCTATCTCTCTCTCTTTCTCTCCACACCACACACACACACACACACACACACACACACACACACACACACACACACACACACACACACAGACACACACACACAGACACACACACACACACACACACACACACACACACACACACACACACACACACACACACACACACACACTCTCGCTCTCTTTCTCTCTCTCTCTCTCTGTCTCACATAGCCATACATACACACACACACACACACACACACACACACACACACACACACACACACACACACACACACACACACACACACACACACACACACACACTCTCTCTCTATCTATCTCTGTCTCACATACCCACATATGCACACAGACACACACACGCACGCGCACACACGCACACATTGTTGCTTAAACTTCTTCAGAACAACTTCACTAAGAAATTATTGCTTCTGTTTGAAATCATTGTTTTTTTCAGATGGCTGTCGGTCATAAAAATAATGAATACTAATCTAAATGATTTGCTCTTAAAGGGCTAATAACTCACACACACACACACACACACACACACACACACACACACACACACACACACACACACACACACACACACAAACAAACAGACACACATGCACACACACGCTCACACACGTGCACACACACACACACACACACACACACACACACACACACACACACACACACACACACACACACACACACTCACACACATTTACATACACACATACACACACAGCTTTGTGGTAATATTATTATTTTAATGTATTTATTTGTTAACCATGTAAATGAACTAGTCCGTCTCACACCTTATACAGCTTGAACATTTATTGGAATTTTTACCACTTACATCAAGATCTAATTATTTATAAAGTCTCTTTCTTTACAATTGATTACATCTATTCACAACTGCACAGCAAAGTGCACCACATGTTTAGACTAACATCAAATGAGAGTTATTAATCATTTTTAAAAAGGGTTGGTTGTAATGCATTCCAGGTATTGTACCAAATATGGGAAAGGAATGCAACACACCTCATTTACATTTAAAAGCTTACACTGTCAAAGCTACATGAGGTATCAAAGCGCTTAACCAGGAAATATATTCATGGTGCATGTTGGCAAAACACTGTGCTTTAGATTACTAACAACTGTTTTAGCATACATGTTTTTTTGCATCTAATTTTTCCATATTAAAGAAAAGTCACAGTAGTCTTGGAATTTTTGCAGTGCTATTGAATTTCCTAACTTCTATTTATATACATAATTGAGTAAAACAACGTGAAGCAAAAATAGAACTAGATTCTATTCCAATTATTCTTGCAATTGTATTTATTTTTTGGCTCCTTTTGCCATTTCAGTTGCGGCTGATATCAGGCTGCCATGTGTTACCTAGCACTTGAAGCTCTTTGGCGATGGTGATGCCGCAGTGCAACTCCAGTAGGAGATTCCTTCCTTGCCTGTAGGCTAAGCAGAGGTATGGGTAACCACCACAGTTGAAGGGGAGTGGTAGAAATAGGGTCATTATATTTCTACCTTACTGAGGGATTTTTTCCCACTCTTCTTGTTCGGAATGTGCCTATGAGTTGGTTTATGGGCCTACAGGGTATTGTCCCAATCTATGTGGTGACTTCTCCTTGGCCTGACCCTTCCTCTGTCTTGAACATACTTGTTTTACAGCTGTTCCAGGTTTCAACAGATCTTCAGTCCATTTCCACATCTATGAGCACACAACAATCATGTCTTTCTCCAGAGAGGCATAAAGATGCAAGCAGGCAAAGCCTCTTTACACCTCCATATCCCAGGCATTAGTTGAACCTGAGTCATAGTAAGGGTGTTATTCCTTTATGACACTAAGCAGACTACTTTTGTGAAATTTTGTGAAATTTTAAAGTACTGCACACACTGCAAAATCAAATCAAAAATAAATATATTCTTGGTATAAATGTATTGCTATTCAAAATTACTAAAACTATCAGCATAAAACATTTACAAAACTTTCAAAACCAAATCCTGTTGCTTTGGTGCAGATGGAGAATGCTATAACTGTGACACAAATTATTTATTTTCAGTTAGCCATGCAGTGGCTGGGGAGGAGGAAACTGAGCAGCAGTTGTCAGCATCTCCATACTGGGGAGATGTTTTGCCTTACCATTTGGTGATACGTAAGATACTGTGCCCATACAGTATGGGAATGCTGAGAACATGCTTCTTGTGGTAGTAAGCAGTTAGAAAGCCAGGGAATCATATATGTATATGTGTGTGTGTGTGTGTGTGTGTGTGTGTGTGTGTGTGTGTGTGTGTGTGTATATATACGTGTGAAGGCTCACGCACTTCTCCATGGACAAGCAGCTTTACTGGAGCTCAAGACAGCTACCAAGAGAGTTAGGAGCTCAGGGAAGAGGAAGTAGACTTCTACCTGATGTTCTGACTGGCTTGATCCTTAGCACCTGACCTTCACATCTCAGAAGGGACAGGACTAATGAGCTGCACCAGAGGAATAAATTTGACATTTCACTCTGTCTTAGGGACAGGATGGACTTAACTTCTGTATTGAAGGGGATGCTGATGACCTTGGCAGGGAACAAATTGGTTGTAGGTCCCTTGCCTGGCCTGGGGACCTGTGTGGTCCAGGATGAAGTGAGCTTGAAGAGTTAGACAGAGTGGGCCCAGTCCTAGTCCATCAGGAAGAACAAATGAGACAGCTGAGTGAAGATGAGACATCAGTGTGGTCAAATAGATGAAGAGGTAAGAGAAAATGAGCAAAAACTAATTTAAGTGTGTCAGTTGTCAGTGTTTTTTATATTCCATCTCTCTCTATCCATCTCTCTATAACTCATGTAGTATTGTAGCAAATTTTAGAAAAAATAAGCAAAAGTACACAAATGCATACATAACACATCAAAAAATAAATAAACAAACAAGCAAATTAATAACCCTTCCCAAAATAAGTCAGTTTAGTCACTGGAGTCAGTATTCAGTTCCTTACTGCACACACACAGAAAGCTCCTAATGAATGATCGAATTAAAACTTGCTGTTCATGAAACTATTGAAATGACTTTTACGAAGTGGTTGTTTACCATCTGCCCTAGGGATCCGCAATTCCTAACCTATGCAACAAACCTCTAGTACACACAACATAGGCAAACCAGGAGAAAAACATATAGTAACACTCATTGTTTCAATGAGTTTGCAAATCAGTTTACTGTTAGACTTGGACAGGAGGGACTGCAACCTGAATTTCAATAATTTGGTGTCATTGGTGAGTAAGATTTCTTTTCACAACCTGAGGTACATAGTTTGATTTGTTCCATCTCCATTTTCCTAGTGTGTGACTCTGAGAGCAAGTCATGTGAGCAGACAGTGCTATTTGACTGTCCCTGAAAAGGTTCACTTGTGTCAAGTGGGCTGACATAGTGAGCAAAAGTAAAAGAAAAAAAAAAATCCTTAGAAAAGTCTTGCCTGTGACTCCTGTTGTAGAATCTCCATGCCCTGAATTATATGCTGTGCTGTACTGGTAACTATCATAGCTAGGGTCCTGATGCTTTATAGTGGTGTGGAGCAATGCAGATATGATGCTGTTCTGACTTTCTGGAATTTTACACATTACTCCAGTTTAACAGAAACTATAAGGACTGCCAGTTCAAGCCAGACTTTGTAGTGGTTATTTCTTTATAATTCAACCGTATATGTTTATGAGTCTTAATGCACCCAGTAGGAAGAACTGGTTACAAGATAACTGGATATTCAGACTAGCCAAAATTATTTGACTGATAGCAGGTTGGCTCCATGCTTCCCTACTGCACTGTTTGGTAATTGGCTTGCTATACTTTTCCATTATAATGTGTGAATATATCTGTATCTATATATATATATTTATATATATATATTTATATATATATATATATATATATATATATATATATATATATATATATATATATATTAATACTTTTCCATTATAATGTGTGAATATATCTGTATCTATCTATCTATATATATATATATATATATATATATATATATATATATATATATATATATCTGTATCTATATGTGTGTATGCATATCTATCTGTCTATACACACACACACACACACACACACACACACACACACACACACACACACACACACACACACACACACACACACACACTCACACACCTCTCTCTGTATGTATATTTATACACACACACACACACACACACACACACACACACACACACACACACACACACGCACACACATATAGTTCTATGTCATTTTGATCGAATACGCATTTGTCTAAAAGAGAAAACCTTGGCTAGAAATATTGGGGACTTCCAAAATCCTCTTCTCAACTGACAATTCATTTTCCCAGAGCATCTAATCCTCCAGAAAAAAAAATATTTGCATTCCTGAACAGTTATAATGAATTTCAGTCACTTCTGTTAGCTAGAAATGTTTTGTACAATCCTAGAATTTCAAAGTTAAACACACATAAAACATTTGAAAATACTAATGGCTGAGATGGAGCGAATCATAATAGAGGGATGATGTGTTATTTCTCCAGCCATCTTTCTCAAGAACTAGCTATTACTGAAATGCATACACATTTTACAGTGGACATGGGCTTAAGGATATTATTAGAAAATCTGTCAGAAATTACTAAGCTTCATCAGTTCAAAGATCAGCAATATCTGTAGTTAAAGACCACAATGTCTGAGGCTATAGCAAACACTAAGGCATTGGAAGTCAATGTATTTGACAAAGATGGCAAGCTATTCCAAACACAGCAAAACACTGATCTCTTTACAAGGACAGAACACAGGAAGAGAGCTCACTACAGCAAACTGGACATTGTGGCTGTTAGAAGCTGAGAAGGGTTATAACTTAACTTTTTGTGAAAATAGCTTCTTTTTTTGTAATCTCACATTTCTATAAGACAAGAAGAGGACTCATCAGGTTGTGTATCCTTGTATACCTATCGTAAATGTACAACACAACTCTAACAAAATATAGTTCTGAAATTTCTAGGTCAAGAAACTGATTTTTGAAAGGTACTTGGAAGACTGGGTTGATACTATATAAGGGCACGTAGATTAATTTTGAAAGCACTTATTTAGCTGTAGTTAGGTTTTAGAGAAGGGGAATTTGGGGCATTCAGACTCATATGTTTCTTACTGTACCCTAATAAACTGTACAAGATTTTGTAAAATGTGGCACTGATTGCTCTGAGGTTGAATATGATATTCACCAAATAAAAGCATATGGGGTGTTGAATGACGTTGAAGTCAAGGGTTGTAGGAGACTTGGTTGAGATAATACCTGAACACTAACCTGAATGTGCAGCAAAAGAACAACAAAGATGGTGTCATACTATGATCATATGGTGGCTGTCAGGTGAGGAGGAGTAGCCAATTGTACACAAACAGCGGATGTGGTCTAATCTCATTGAGGTCTATACTGCAATTGAATTGTCTGGAGTTTCTGTTTACCACATGACATGATATTCACTCTAACTAGCTTCTTAGAATTTAAGGGTATATGAATCCCATGTCTAACAAAACTCCTTTTTTAAAGTTATAAAGTATTATTATACAATGACCCCCCCATTAATATTCTAAAATGTGCACGCTGATTGGTCAGCGTGCACGTTGTAAATCAGAGTTATACTAATGGAAAAAGGTCCAGTCACCCAGGCTTTTTCCATTAGTATAACACTTTTTTAAAGCAATGGAGAACGCAAGATCTCCATTGCTTTTTAAACACTGTCTCGCTATGTTAAACGAGTTTAACATAGCGAGACAGCTTTAAAAAAAAGTAACGGAGATCTTCCTATCTCCGTTGCTTTTTTTAAATGTGTCTCGCTATCTTAAATGGGTTTAACATAGCGAGACAGCTTTAAAAAAAGCAAAAGAGATTCTCTGTTGCTTTTTTTAAAGCTGTCTTGCTATGTTAAACTCCTTTAACATAGCGAGACACTTTGAAGAAAGTAACGGAGATCTTGCTTTTTCCGTTGCTTTTTTCAAAACTGTCTCGCTATGTTAAATGGGTTTAACATAGCGAGACAGCTTTAAAAAAAGCAAAGAAGATTCTCCGTTGCTTTTTTTAAAGCTGTCTCGCTGTGTTAAACTCCTTTAACATAGCGAGACAGTTTGTAAAAAGCAATGGAGATCTTGCTTTCTCCATTGCTTTTGCCCACAGCTCTGATGTACTGCGTAAGCATACGCATGCGCACTACATCAAAACTGCCGCAGAATACCAGACAGCTGTGGAAGGGCAGCAAGGAGGCATTATACAATGCCATTATTTAAGAAAAGTAATTATTTTTTTTATTAAATAATGTCATTGCATAATAGCAATAACCCACTTCTGCGTGTGGGTAATGCTGGATTTACCCACGGTTGTCTTTGTTTGGCCACTTGGGCTTCACCCTTGTGACCAAACAACACCAACCGTGGGTAAATCCAGCATTACCCACACCCAGGCGTGGGTTATTGCTGTAATATCTATGTGAAGCATGCATTAAATTACACCAAACACTGTAAGCTAGCCTCAGCACTAAATTATGTATATCATGTGCTATTTTAATCAAATATGAACCTTTAGTACAGATTGAGAAAAAGGCTTTTTAATAATGCATTTCATTCCTCGCAATTCTTCTTGACTGGAACAGCACATATGTCAGGTTTTCTTCAATAGTCTGTCATGATCATTTGCACCAGACAGCTAGCCTTTCTTTGGGAAGAGTTTTTGATGCTCAGCTGCTTAATCTGGAGACAGATCTTCAGGAGTCTCTCTCCACAGCTTCTGACCAACACAATTTCATGCAAAAGGATGGGATGTGATACTTCTAGCTGTCTGCCTTTCTGTGATTTTGATTTGGTATATTTTGCTGGTACAGCTATCTGCAGTTTCTTTAATAGAGCTTACCCAAATGAAATACCTAGATACTTGTTGGGTCAGCCACTTTACCAGTAATTGCAGCTTCAAGCAGTGGAGATTTGCATGGATTTTGAAGACTATATTTACATCTAGCATGTAATTGTTCTTTGTCTCCTGATTTGTTTCCATCATTTCTTTAATTTATGCTGATTTTTGAGTATCAGCAAGGCAGCTCAAGTCAGCAATTTGCTTTTCAGCCTTCTCCCCATCAAAAGTTAATTTGAGAGATCAAGTCCATGTAGTGGGCTATCCTGTACTTCAGAATAATATGACATTCTCATAGGATTTTAGTCCGTTTCTTTTTCATTAAATTCTTAAGACTTTCAATTGTTCTATTCAGTTAAACATTGAAATGAGGACAGTAATAGAGTGGATGTTATATGTCTGAATTCCCCTTCACAGATAAATGTTTTGAACTCCTGACTTATGTATTCTAACAGATATCCCTTGTCTGAATAGTATATACTTTACTACATTAATCACACTTGTGCTTGTATTACATCCTAGTCTGATTATTTCAGCGAATTGGAATAATAATCCACACAGATGGGATACATGGTTCCATTGATCTGGTAACCCTCTTTATCCACTGGAATAGACAACATGCATTCACGTTGCAGATGGCATCATTTTGTAATACTTCTATTTTAGCTGATATACCAAGCCAACATGTTGAATCTCTTTCTTATTCTTTGCACCTCACTGTCCTCAGATGTTATTCATGGATCTCTTAAGTATGTATTTCTTCAGTTGTTTGTGAGCTTTCATTATATTGGCTTTGAAATGCAAGTTTTGGACACAGCTCATTTCCAGCTTGAACAAAAAAAAAAAATAAGCTGGATTTCACACTTTATCATTTATTTTTCCCTCAGCTATTATTTCATTGTAACATCTTTCAGTAGCTGCATTTCTGTTTCAGTATAAGTGCACTTTTGCTTCTGGTCTTTGCAATGGTGTCATAATCTAGTGAATCTTTAGTTATTGTAACAGTTTTTAATGCTTCTCTAGTAAATATGCTTTGTTCAGTATGTCCACTATGTGTGGTTCATTGCCTGGTCACATCATACCTTTGCGGAGTCGATAACATCTTCTGAAGTCTCTTATGATGTCTTGGACACACACTTGTTGCATATTCTTTTCAAGAGTTTTATTATCTGTTTTCACCTGAACTTCTTCATCATAAATATATTCATGGCATTTCTCACATACATACACTAGTGCTATCAATTCCTTTTCTATAGCAGCATATCTCTTTTGTGTGTTTGTAAATGCTCTTCACCCATTGTTATGTAGTATATACTCTTGTAGAATCACAGCACTGCTATTTTCCTGACCAACATCTAATTGCAACATAACTGTCTTACGTTTGTCATAGTATTTTAGCAATGTAAAATGACTGACTAGTTTTTAAAGTATCACAAGAGTTTCATCCTGTTTGTAGCCCCATTCAGATGCTGCAGCCAGCTCTAACAGATTTCATAAAGACATGGTCATCATTGTAAACACATTAAGTGCAAATTTTTCAAGATACTGCATCATCCCTATAAATATTTGCTATATCTGATTTCTTCCATTCTGGCATTTGCACAGCTACTCTGATTTTTGTCTGGGTTAGGTTTCAGTACATCTGCTATGGAAATATTTCATGTGTGTTATAAACATGTCACTTTTTATATATGCCCCTGATTTACTTTAAATTATGCCACATTAATGTATTTAACAGATGTATCAATTGCCTGTCATGGTCTTCTTTTGTACAACCCCCAACCATACTAATAGATTGTCAGTTAATATTTAGGCCACCTTTCAAGTCTTCAGTTACTTGAGCAATAGATCCTTGGTATACCTGCAGTAAAGAAACAAAACCCCAAGATGCTTTATTTCCACCATATGAGGTAATTCTCACCCCCTCAACATTTGAGAACAATCCACTATTTTTGCAGGGAAAGTCGTGATCTCTAATTTGGAGGTGTAGATTTTCATTCCATCCCCTTTACTTCCAACAATTACTTAATAACCTCACAATTACTTGAGACTAGTTGGACAAAATGACTTTCATTCAGCAAAGATGGCAGTGCCATGATAGATTTGATCAATAGGTACTCAGAAGCCTTGAAGGCAGCAACAACAACAGTCTCCAAGTAGAAGGTTCTGGTGTGGGGAAGAGTTTGGTAAGGCCATTGAGATTGACTTTTGGACAATGCTTATGATTTTATGGCATACTATTCTGTGGGGAAAGTGACATTTTGCTCAGGCTGCTACTGGTAATGGTGAATAATTTTGACTTTAATTAGTGGCATTATCAAAATGTGAAAGAAACATATTGAGGTAGTCCTGAATTAAATAAATAAAATCTCTTCTGAGAAAGAATTACAAATGGAAAAGGAAGAAGTTGACACATTTCAGTACATGAGGTCACTGTGGCTACTAAACAGTTCTGCTGGGGCTAGGTTGTGAGAGTGGATGAGATGCAGACTGAAATGATAAGGACACTAGACACTGCTGGTGTATCATGGTCAACAGACCTTTTCCAAGTTGCACGGAAAGCTTGAGCAGTATCCGTTGATTGGAAAATGGGTATTGGTCTCCATTTTTAGAAGAGATGACATGAAGGTGTTTTCTATTTTTAGAAGAATCAAGTTTCTCATCCTCTGGGAAGACCACATCCCAAAGTGCTCGAAAGGAGACTTTCACCAATAGCTGAACTTGAAACTTCAAGGAGCAGTTTTTGTTGTTGTTTTTGCTGTTGACTTGTTAAACCCACTACAAATAAGGATGTCTTTAAAGGGGTAACCAAAGAGCAATCTTTGGTTAAGTCATTGGCTGAGTCACACTAGATAACAGAGATGCTGAGTGAGTAAAATCCAAGGCTATAGGATGAAACTTGTTAGCAGCTCATAGCCTTAATCTTCTTCAAAGCATTTTCAGACTACCAACAATGCAGATTCCACTCTATGGTGGAACTCTGGTGTATCAGTTTGTCCTTGCACAGATATCTGCGCAGTCACTGGAATTTATAAATACTGTTTATGTGTGTTTTGTGGACTTAGAGAAGACATGTGACCTTGAACTCTAGAATGTCTTGAGGAAGTGTCTTGAACTCTAGAATGTCTTGTGTGAAATGCTACAACAATTGTGGTTCCCAGGGTTGCTGAGCATGTCATTCAGTCCCTGTATTTGAGAAGTGAGAGTTGTGTCCACATTCTTGGCAATAGAGATGAGTCAATATGGCATGGTCTATGTGGAGAAACAGAGAAGCAAATACATACCCATTTATCCTTGTACTGCACCCTAAGTACATCAACAGATTTTTTAAAAATAGTTGTTATAGTCTTTGATGGGTGGCTCAATGTCTCTTATCTCCTTTCCCCTCCCACTCAGGTTGCATACACCTACATACTGTCTGGTTGCCATTTTTAAAATTAGATTGACAATCCCCTGAGTTGTAGTGTACTCAGACACTCATCACAATGCAATAGTGTGGGTCATTCAACATGGAAAATAAATGTTTTCGTTTGGCTTTTTTTTGACACTGTCTTTACCGAGTTTGATAGTAATAATTTGCCTATTGTTAACAAGCTTATATCTGTAAATGTATGAGGTGCAGAATCACAGACATATTGTCTGAAGACATGTCTATATGTTTTAAGGTCTAGCACAGTAGTGTGAACATTGGCTCTAGATGTTGCCCCACTGTTGAAGTGACATACCGACCCATGTATAAATATGTGAAAAATATGTTGTAGATGGATGGATGGATGGTTTGATGGACAGATGGACTGATGGATGGAAGCTACTCTTTGCACGTGGTTCATGCCTACGCAGAGTAATGCAGCTGGTCATCACCTTGCTAGGAATTATTTTCAGTCCCTAATTTTTTTTTAATCAGTACATGCATATTATTCCATTAGGTTAACTGTCTTCTGTCTGCCTAAAGCACTGTAGCTGATGTCTTGCATAAAATACTGTAGTTGTTGCCTTGCTAATGGATTCAAATATGTTTTATCATGAATTCAAAAGCTCAGCAAAAGTACTATCTGACAGTATAGTTAGAACTCCTGTTCGTAAAGTAAAGCTAGTGAAACGATGTTGATAAGACCAACTGTGTACACTGGTGCTATGGCATATATGTGAAAGTACACTGTGATCTGCATTCGGCAATTGCTGTAGTCTGCCTGCCTGGGACAATAACCCAGACTCTGCTACTGGTTCCTTGCTTGTGCCATGCATCCTTAATCAGCCTTGCTGGGTTACCGAGAATATAGTGATAGAATGCACTCTTCCAAAGTGATACAGTTATCATTGTAAATACAAGTTTTACTGGATGTTCCATTTGTTTTTTTATCTTTCCTTAAGCCATATTGTAAACTATAAGTTTCTATACTCCACCTTATTAACATCCATTATAATCTGTTTTCCACTTGAAGCTTAAAGTTCCTATCCTCTCCCTTTACTGTTTTTCTTATTAGTTTTTCTCTTTTTTTTATCATGCAGTGCAACCTAACCCAAAACATTTTCCCAATTCCAAATGCAAAAGCTGAAACCAGTGGCTACTGAACCTGACAATAAGCGCTGTGAAAGTGGTTTCCATGTTTTCAATAGAAATAAGTGTTGGTGTTCATCTTATTTATGCAAATATACATTACAATATGTACCCGTAAAATATCTACACTAAAACAATATCTGAAATTGTCTGTTGACTCACTGAAAAGTCCTGTGAACCTATTCCTCCCTTAGTGTCTGTAACTTTCTGCCCCCAAATGTTTGCATAGCATACTTAAAGTATAAGGCATGTTCTACAGAAAAAAACAAACTTAACAGCAAAAACTTACTAGTTTAAGCTTGTATAGCTCCTCTAAGTGCATCGACAGGTATTTGTTTTTTTTTTTTCTTTTTTTTCAGCTAGTGCCTGAAGTCTTGGACTAGTAGGACTTGCT
The DNA here is from genome assembly GCF_019279795.1 of Protopterus annectens. Classification (NCBI taxonomy): domain Eukaryota; kingdom Metazoa; phylum Chordata; order Ceratodontiformes; family Protopteridae; genus Protopterus; species Protopterus annectens. Next base: position 389,420,968 of record NC_056730.1, on the reverse strand, counting down.
TCATTGCCCTTACTTTGCACAGGCTTAATCTGCTCTGCTACCATACAGCCATTCTCATCCACTCCCCTTCCTCTGAATTTTAAACCCTCTATCCTCACCCAGCTCAGAAAATAGCCAATCCCATCTTCTGCAGCACTATTTCCATAAGACTGTCAGTAAAATATAACTTTCGGTTGCCTCCCATCACTATTCCTTCCCCAAATCCTATAAACCTCGTACCCTGAACAACATAGGTTTTACCCTTCCATGCCTACCTATTATCAACACCAATTTAATCTCCATACAATACTTTCCTCTCCTTTAGATATCTATACTTCAATACCTATGTCTCCAACCAGCAGTATACTACAAGCAACCCTGTTGTAATCATCTCTCCTCACATTCTCTTTACTCATAATACTTATCTACTTAACCTCTCTACCATCTCAGTGCCAACAAACCCACTTTCAACACCATAGCTGCACTACCCCAAATGTTCTAGTTAATTCAAAACATAGCTAACCCAAAATAATATCCACTGTATACTCCGTCAGCACTACAGACTTTCTCAATAACAGCATACACTTCTACAATCCCATAATTCACAAATTAAAATTAAAACTCAAATTTAAAGTGAACTGGATACCTTATAGCCAACATATGTCCTTGTTATATTCAGTGTAGACATCCACACTGACCCTGAACCAGCCACATGTCCTCAAACCAATTACCCCTCAAACTCAGGTCCAACTGCTTATCCTCAAACTGATTACTCACAATACCAATCACTCTTTGCATTACACTGCACATATAAACATTAATAGTATCTACAATACAGTTCCATACCTGACTTGCCATGCACTCACCAAATATAGTTGTAGTAATAGAAATTTTTCTGAAAAAGAAACAAAAGCTAAATAAATTCTACTTCCCAATTACAATATACTCAGAGCAGCCAGATACCCATAAAAGAGCAGGCAGAGTTGCAATATTATTGCAATATCAATTGCAGCTGAAAGCCATCCAGGTGTAGCACCTCTAAGCCACTGAGGACCTGATCGCTTTGCCCCCCCCCCCACTTGTGTGAGCAAGGAATCCTCTCACTCCAGCTAAAAGCAAAGAAAACTCTAACAAGCATTCATCCAAAAATAGACTGCAGCCCCAGGTTTAACTCCAGGAACCTTGTTGTTCCCACTTGTGTAGTAGTCACTGAGGACCTGATCGCTTTGGGTCTCCCCCCACTTGTGTGAGCAAGGAATCCACTCACTCCAGCTAAAAGCAAAGAAAACTTTAACCAGCATTCATCCAAAAATAGATTGCAGCCCCAGGTTTAACTCCAGGAACCTTGATGTTACCACTTGTGTAGTAGCCACTGAGGACCTGATCACTTTGGGCCCCCCCTTCACTTGTGTGAGCAAGGAATCCTCTCACTTCTGCTAAAAGCAAAGAAAACTCTAATCAGCATTCATCCAAAAATAGACTGCTGCCCCAAGTTTAACTCCAGGAACCTTGTTGTTAACACTTGTGTAGTAGCCACTAAGGACCTGATCACTTTGCCCCCCCCCCCTTGTGTGAGCAAGGAATCCTCTCACTCCAGCTAAAAGCAAAGAAAACTCTAACCAGCATTCATCCAAAAATAGACTGCAGCCCCAGGGTTAAATCCAGGAACCTTGATGCTGCCACTTGTGTAGTAGCCACTGAGGACCTAATCACTTTGGATCCCCCTCCCACTTGTGTGAGCAAGGAATCCTCTTACTCCAGCTAAATGCAAAGAAAACTCTAACCAGCATTCATCAGAAAATAGACTGCAGCCCCAGGTTTAACTCCGGGAACCTTGTTGTTGCCACTTGTGTAGTAGCCAATGTGGACCTGATCACTTTGGGCCCCCCTCCCACTTGTGTGAGCAAGGAATCCTCTCACTCCAGATAAAAGCAAAGAAAACTCTAACCAGCATTCATCCAAAAATAGACTGCAGCCCCAGGTTTAACTCCAGGAACCTTGTTGTTGCCACTTGTGTAGTAGCCACTGAGGACCTGATCGCTTTGGGTCCCCACCCTGCTTGTGTGAGCAAGGAATCCTCTCACTCCAGCTAAAAGCAAAGAAAACTCTAATCAGCATTTATCCAAAAATAGACTGCAGCCCCAGGTTTAACTCCAGGAACCTTGTTGTTGCCACTTGTGTAGTAGCCACTAATGACCTGATCACTTTGTGTCTCCCCCCCACTTGTGTGAGCAAGGATTCCTGTCACTCCAGCTAAAAGCAAAGAAAACTCTAACCAACTTTCATCCAAAAATAGACTGCAGCCCCAGGTTTAACTCCAGGAACCTTGTTGTTCCCACTTGTGTAGTAGTCACTGAGGACCTGATCGCTTTGGGTCTCCCCCCACTTGTGTGAGCAAGGAATCCTCTCACTCCAGCTAAAAGCAAAGAAAACTTTAACCAGTATTCATCCAAAAATAGATTGCAGCCCCAGGTTTAACTCCAGGAACCTTGATGTTGCCACTTGTGTAGTAGCCACTGAGGACCTGATCACTTTGGGCCCCCCCTTCACTTGTGTGAGCAAGGAATCCTCTCACTTCTGCTAAAAGCAAAGAAAACTCTAATCAGCATTCATCCAAAAATAGACTGCTGCCCCAAGTTTAACTCCAGGAACCTTGTTGTTAACACTTGTGTAGTAGCCACTGAGGACCTGATCACTTTGGGCCCCCCCCCCTTGTGTGAGCAAGGAATCCTCTCACTCCAGCTAAAAGCAAAGAAAACTCTAACCAGCATTCATCCAAAAATAGACTGCAGTCTCAGGTTTAATTCCAGGAACCTTGATGCTGCCACTTGTGTAGTAGCCACTGAGGACCTGATCACTTTGGATCCCCCCCCCCACTTGTGTGAGCAAGGAATCCTCTCACTCCAGCTAAACGCAAAGAAAACTCTAACCAGCATTCATCAGAAAATAGACTGCAGCCCCAGGTTTAACTCCGGGAACCTTGTTGTTGCCACTTGTGTAGTAGCCAATGTGGACCTGATCACTTTGGGCCCCCCTCCCACTTGTGTGAGCAAGGAATCCTCTCACTCCAGATAAAAGCAAAGAAAACTCTAACCAACATTCATCCAAAAATAGACTGCAGCCCCAGGTTTAACTCCAGGAACCTTGTTGTTGCCACTTATGTAGTAGCCACTGAGGACCTGATCGCTTTGGGTCCCCACCCCGCTTGTGTGAGCAAGGAATCCTCTCACTCCAGCTAAAAGCAAAGAAAACTCTAATCAGCATTTATCCAAAAATAGACTGCAGCCCCAGGTTTAACTCCAGGAACCTTGTTGTTGCCACTTGTGTAGTAGCCACTAATGACCTGATCACTTTGTGTCCCCCCCCCCCCCCACTTGTGTGAGCAAGGATTCCTGTCACTCCAGCTAAAAGCAAAGAAAACTCTAACCAGCATTCATCCAAAAATAAACTGCAGCCCCAGGTTTAACTCCAGGAACCTTGTTGTTGCCACTTGTGTAGTGTAGGTGCCAGCTTTTGTGACTACTCTTATGCCTTGTTAAAATCTGTTACAGTCAGCTAGAGTGCATATCCCAGGGGCAACAGCTGCAATCCTTCTTCCTCTTAGCCCACCCCACCCCTTTCATCCATTTCACTGTTGATAATTTCTTTTATGTTAAGAGATTTAGCCCCTCTCAATAGTCATAGCCTTCAGTCCCTCCTCCTCAATACTTGTTCTTCACTAAACACCAAATAGAGGTGCAAAGTCTCCAGCTGCTTTTATCTTTAGCTACATTGTGTGCAGCAAACAATGAGCAAAGGGGAATACAAATATAAAAGAGAATAACATCTGCCATTGCAGACTAGTAAGCAGCATATGACTTCTACCTGTGGTGTACTCCTACACATAGTTTTTCTTGGAGAAACCTTCCAGTCCTTGAACAAGGGTGCCTGTATGTTTACCTTATTCCCTTGGCTGTCCTTTGATAATTAGCTAGGTTAGCAGAGTGCCTTGGATTCTCCCCTGCTACGTTAAATTCCAGTTGATGGTTTCCCTCCCTTCCCCCACCCCCCAAGTGATTGCTCAGGTACAACGCACCAAAGGTTTTAAAAACCCTGGATGCCATATTTGCTCCAATTGCAGCTGAAAGTCCTCCAGGTGTAGCATCTCTAGTAAGTGTCCCTGGACTTGCTGATAGTTGTTTTTAGCTAAGTTCTATCTGGAAGGTGTAGACCCGCTCTGTTCACTTTGCTCACTTCGCTCTCCTCCACCCCCATTCTCACCCACCCCCATATCATTATCTTTATACCTATTCATGCAACCACACACCCTCACTTCTTCCCAAATCCCCCACCCCTCTACTTCCTGTTCTCATACTACCTCCCTTCTTTGCTCCTCCCCACAATTACCTACTATCCGCTATCAAAGACTACTACACCTTACTCCCACCCCTTCCTCTCATCCTCTGTTCTACATCCCATAATGTGACATGTCGCTTACAACTCAAACTCTTACCTTCCCTACTCCTTATACTCTACCACCTCACATCCTGTCACTCACAATTACCTGCTCCCTATTTCCATCCCTCAAATACCACTCTTAACTCAAGTACTACACCATAACCCTATCTACTAATTTGTCCCTCCATCCTCCCCCCCACCACTCCCATTCCTAAAATAAAAATGTCTCCCCCTCCCCTTTAAAAAAAAACAAAGTCTACTTACTCAAATTAAACCCCATTACAAACCTCTACTTCTATCTGGTGACATTCATCCTAACCCAGGCCCGACAGACACTACCCTGAACAATAACCCCCCTGTATCTAAACCTGCCAACCCCTCCAACCCACAAAAACAAGTAAAATTCTGCTCTATCGATGTCAGAAGCCTTGTAAATAAAGTTCACGAACTCCATGCTTGGATAGCTAACTATACTCCTGACATAGTTACCCTAACTGAAACATGGTTAAAAACGACACCATCTGGACAGTGAAATTATCCCTCCTGGCTATAATATTCTTAGATTAGATCGACCTAAAAGAAAAGGAGGGGCAGTCTCCATACTCTACTCCAATTGTCTCTCCCAAATCAGTCCCCCACTAGACTTACCCTCCTTCTCACCAGCTGAACTCCTACTGACCAACTTCAAACTTAACAGTTTCAACACCATAACTGTCTCAGCAATCTATATTCCCCCTGGTGATAATATTGACATACTTGAGAACATCCTATCTTACCTCTCACATAGCATCCACAATGAAATAATTATACTGGGAGATGTAAATATCGATTGGCTTACAATACAAGCTCACAACACTACTTCCTATATAAACCTACATGAGTTTGAGCAGCTAATCACAACCCCAACCTACATTAATAAATCTCAGCTACCTAGCTCTCTTCTTGACTGGATATTGGTCTCCCACCCTCAAACCTATCATAACTCCCAAACCCTTCCAAATGCCCTCAGCGACCACTGCCCTATAACAGTTACCAGACATACTCCCCACCTTACTAAACCTAACAAATTTATTACCACCCGCTCACTTTCTCATTTCTGTCCTAACTCCTTTATTCACCAACTCTCCAAAATTCACTGGTCTTACCTCACCACTCTTCCTTTAGATTAAGCTATCCACTCCTTCAACACTACTTTCCTAAACATTCTTAACTCCCTTGCTCCTCTTTGCACAATTAGAATCAACTCTAATACTGCTCCCTGGCTCACTAAATCTACCAGAACCCTCATGAAAGACCGGGATATGATTTGGAAAATGTGGACTAAAACTAGGACTCCTCTTCTTCAGAAATATAAAGAATTCAGAAATAAAATTAAAAAAATCATCCATTATGACAAAATAAACTTCTCTGCCAATCCTCTCTCTACTCTTAAATCAGACCCAAAGAAATTCTGGAGCTCTATTAAACAGACTCTTCATCCAGGTAACCCTTCCTCTCCTAATCCATGTCCCAATGCAACACCTGAAAACATAGTCAACAAATATAACAATCATTTTACAAACTCAATAACCTCCATAATAACCCCCCCCCCCCCAGAAACAACACTAGCACCCTCACAAACTCTATACCTCTTCCAAACCCTCCTAACTCCTTCTCTCTAAAAGCAGTATCAACTAACTATGTAAAGTCATTACTCTCTAATCTTAAACCTTGCTCCCCATCTGTTGACAAGCTACCCTCTTACTTCCTGTAGATTGCCTCTGAACCTCTTGCCTATCCTGTATCCATCTTAATCAACTGATCCATTTCTGAATCCTATGTCCCCACTGTATGGAAGAATTTCTTTACTCTACCCATTCACAAAGGGGGCAACTCCTCAGACATATCCAACTTCAGACCGATTGCCATACTCTCACCACTCTCAAAAATCTTAGAGAAATGCATTCACAAGCAGGTAGTGCATTACCTTCACCAGGAAAACCTTCTCACACCCACACAGCATGGTTTCCGTCCTAAGCATAGTACAATTACTGCACTCATATCATTCATCAACATAGTCTCCCTAGCTCGTGATAACAATAAACTTGTCTCATGCCTATTCCTTGACCTTTCTAAAGCCATTGACACTGTCTCTCACCCACTCCTTCTAAATAAACTCACTAACTTACATTTCTCTCCCCCTACTATCTCCTGGTTCTCCAGCTATCTCTCTACCCGCCATCAATCAGTTAAATGGCTCTCTGCACTATCCTTCCCTCTCACTGTACAAATGGGAGTCCCCCAAGGGTCCATACTTGGACCACTTCTCTTTAATATTTTCACCAACTTGCTCTACTCCTCTTGTCCCCAGTCATCTCTTGTGCAATATGCTGATTACTCGGTTGTCATAACCATTGCTGACAACCCAACTGACCTCCACTCAACTACCCAGGCATCCTTCCACACCATTGAGACTTGGCTTAGTGATAACAAACTAATACTTAATCCAAAAAAAAACTAAGCTCCTACTCTTTCTCCCTAAAAACATCACCACAGTCAAAAGTACATTTACCATCTTATCCTGCAACAACACTATCATCTCAGCTGAATCTAGTACTAAATTGCTAGATGTTACAATAGATGATCAGCTTAGGTTTGATCTCCATATTACTAACTCGGTAAAAAGAACTCATCAGAAACTTGGACACCTTTTCCATAGCAAGAAATACTTAACTAACACTTCCTAAATAACTGTCTCCCAGGCTTTATTACTCCCAACACTCCTGTACAGCTGCCACATATTCACAAACCTAAATTCTACACTTACTTCCAAGCTTGAAACTACCTATAATAAGATCGCCAGATTTGCAGCTAACCAAACCTACAAGTCACACCACTGCTTAGCACTACAGCAACTAGACTGGCTAGAATTCCCTCAGCTGCTCCAACTATACCAACTACAAATCATCCATTCTATCCTCTATCTACCCTCCTTCTGCCCCAGCCTCTCCACTATCATATCCAAATATTCCCCTGCTAGGACTCTCATGGCTCAAATCAAGAATTATTAGACATCTACAAACCCAAAACCAAAATAGGCTGCCTTCTCTATAACTATAACCCAGCTACATCCTGGAACCATCTCTCCTTGGAAATAAAATCCCTCCAGCACAGCAAAAGTTTCAAATTAGCTACAAGGAAATACCTAAAAACAAAGTGGTCTTGCCATTGTAGCCAACCACCCTGAAACCACCATCCTTTCATCTATTTCACCACCTCACTCTTAATGTATCTCTAACACTATTCTGCTGCCTCTTCTACCTCTTCCCTTCCTCTATCCCCAACCATTCTTAACTCTTACAGTCTCAAAACAACCTACCTGTCTAGTCTGTCTCCTATACTCTACCTCCCCTACATCTCCTACTAGCCATTCTTACTTTCCTTTCTTGTTACCAAACTCATATACAACTAGATCCTACCCACTTTAAATAAGCATCTGCCTAACTATTAACTCATTTTGCTCTAAGCAGCTTAAATAATATTGTAGCTAGCCACATTTTCTTCTGATAATTGTTTAAAACCTTGTTTGTAACAACTCACATACTTGTCTGCCAATTGTTTATACTCTATAACTGAATTGCCTGAGGAGCTTTTTTTCTCTCCAGGTCTCTGCTTGTAAGATCCTATAGCTGATTGCTACTACTATGTTACTAAAATTTAATAACTTGTTTTCTAGTAAAATTAAGAAAATACAAAGCAAACTGGACGACCAGGAAAAGTACATTTTTTTTATTGAGCGCTTTCGTCAATTTTTAACTCTGACTTCTTCAGAATAAAATCAAGTTACACACTGAATCTTATATAACCAGTGCAATAAATTAATTAAAAAAACTGTAAAAAGTACATCCACTTTTTAAAGGTACAAGCTCCCTTAATGCATTTTACTAGCAAGTCATGTAAATTTTGACCATAGATGTTTTATCTCTTTATAACTATATTTTCATAACCAAGAACAAATAAAATCAATAACATTCTTGTCATGATTGTAAAAGACATAGAATATTTAAATTCAGAAGTCTGCTTTTAATTTTAAAAAACTGCTGAGTGAAACCATATCATTAAGCCCTGGGCTAGTGGTGGCATTGACCCTCAATTGTCATAATAGTTCTTTATACTCCAGTAAATGGTCAATAGGGCCACCCCTTTCATCTATGATGATCTGTTCAAGAACTATAAACTTGAAATAGTGACATGAGTGAAGGCTGGTATGTTTGGCTAATGCATTTGTAATGTTACATTTGTCTATATCATAAATATGTTGATAAATGCAGGTTCTAAAAGCATTTTTAGTTTTTCTTATATAGAAAGACATACAAGTTTGACAAATGCTGGCATAAATGACTTTTTTACTATCACAATTGTATTTCTGAAATAATCTAACCCATCCATAACCTTTGAGTAAAACCCTGTCTCCCTCTAATATGTGCTTACACTGCGTGCACGGCCCACATTTAGTCATTTTTCCCAGTCTGTCGGTGGTACTGCTAAGTGAATTTCTTTCAAGGATATTCTTGATGCTGGTGTCCTTCCTGTAAACCATTACAGGGGCTTCACCAACCTTCTGACCTATACTCTCATCACTGTTGAGGATGAACCAGTTTTTGAAAACAATGTCCCGAATCAGTGGGAACTGTGGAGTGTATGTGAGGATGAGCCCATTGTGAAAACGACCAGTATGGTTGTTACTGTTCTCCAACGGTGCACACAATCTGGTAATATCAATTCCAAGTAAGGGATAGAAATGTCCCTCTAATTTATTTTTAGTAACTTCTTCCAACAAAGGTGTAACAAGTTATTTCGGATATCCTCTTCTTAACAGCATACTCAATAAAACATCCCTTTCCTTCTGGAAATCTTCCATCCTGCTAACCATGCAGGCTAATCTCACCCCCTGGCCTTTGACTAAGGATCTTTTTTGATGCACAGGGTGCCCACTCTCAAAATGGAGAAGGGAGTTTGAGTATGTAGGTTTGCGATAGATGGTGGAGAAGAATATGCTATTGATGTAGTCTTTGCTAATTCTGATGTCTAAATAACTAATGGAGTCAGAGTTCATTTCCATGGGGAAGCTGAGGAATGTAGTGCTTGAATTGAGGAACAGTAAGAATTCTTGCAACTGGTGACGGTCTCCATCCCAAAAAATGAGGATGTCATCCAGGTAACGACCATAAAACGTACAATGGGACATCCCTGAAGATGAAAAAACTTGGCACAATTCCCACTGAGTCAGAACAATGTTGGCAAAAACTGGTGCACACGCTGCCCCCATAGCTACCCCTGTGGTTTGTTTGAATAAATGACCTTTGAAAGTCAAAAAACTGTTCTCCAACACAATTTCCATTAATGTCCTTAATGTAAGTATCTTGGTGTGTGAAAACTTAGTCTGTTGACATAAGAAGTCATAAAACATTTCAATACCTTCTTTGTGGGGAATGACACTAAATAAGTCCTTGACATCAATTGTAGTGAAAATGATGTCATCACTGAAATATTCCTGTTTGATTTTTTTCAAACAATCCCATGAGTCTCTGATGATATGAGAAAAAGACTCCAGACAGTTCTTTAACTTGAGGTCTATATATTTGGCTATAGTTAAAGTCTTGGACCCTTTTGCGTCCATTAATAGGTCTTAAAGGTGGATGCAAAATGTTCTTGTGAATCTTAGGTATCCCAAATATTGTTGGGATCCTGGGGTTGTTTTGTGTACAATAGTTAAATTCTACTTCTGATAACTGGTCATTCAAAAGTAGATCCATAAGAACAATGTCCAGATGTCTGTATGCAATGTTAAGTTCATTACGAGAAATCTGCTGGTACCCTTCCCCAAATAAATGTCCTAACATGTTTTCTATGTACCTTTCCTGGTCCATGACCACAAGACCACCTCCCTTATCTGGTTTCATGACTCGAATGGCTTTATTATTAGATATAGTATCGAGGAGTATGGTTTCCTCTTTGGTTAAATTGTGTAGTAAATTTGAATTCCGATTTTTAGAAAGTTGTCTAATGTCATTCATACAAATCTTTTGATACAGTTGTATAGTAGGATGTAAAGGGGGGTTACTTACACTTGCCTTTTTGCAAGAAGTAATGGCAGTATTTCTATTTGCTTCTCCACCCATAGTGGAACTAAAATTCAATTTTTTGGTAAAAATCATAATGTCAAGCAAAGTTTTTTCTATGTTAAAATGTTTGGAGGGTACAAAGTTAAGACCTCTCTCAAAGAGGTTTGCCCAATTCTTGGTAACTGTGACACTATTTAAGTTGTAAATTTTGAAGTCATTTTGGTCATTGACAATAATAACTGCCTCTTCATTGTCAGGCCGCATATTATAGTTTATTGCCAGTTAACTCGTCTCCCCCTCCCCCGTCCTTGATTGTACTGTTGTGGGTTGTGTGTTTCTCCCTGATATGCTGTATTCTGAGGCCTCCTGTACTGGTGATTCTGTTCTCGAATTCTTTCTTCTGTTTCTGTATTGGAAAAACTAAAAATGCTTTTAGAACCCGCATTTATCAACATATTTATGATATAGACAAATGTAACATTACAAATGCATTAGCCAAACATATCAACCTTCACCCAGGTCACTATTTCAAGTTTATAGTTCTTGAACAGATCATCATAGATGAAAGGGGTGGCCCTATTGACCATTTACTGGATTATGAAGAACTATTATGGCAATTGAGGGTCAATGCCCCCACTAGCCCAGGGCTTAATGATATGGTTTCACTCAGCAGTTTTTTAAAATTAAAAGCAGACTTCTGCATTTAAATATTCCATGTTTTTTACAACCATGACAAGAATGTTATTGATTTTATTTGTTCTTGGTTATGAAAATATAGTTATAAAGAGATAAAACATCTATGGTCAAAATTTACATGACTTGCTAGTAGAATGCATTAAGGGAGCTTGTACCTTTAAAAAGTGGATGTACTTTTTACAGTTTTTTAATTGATTTATTGCACTGGTTATATAAGATTCAGTGTGTAACCTGATTTTATTCTGAAGAAGTCATAGTTAAAATTGATGAAAGTGCTCAATAAAATAAAAAAAAAAAATGTTTACTTTTCCTGGTTGTCCAGTTCGCTTTGTATTTTCTTAGTTTTGCTCCTTTTGGTTTATAATAACTTGTTTTTTAGTCCTGAGGAGCTTTTCTCCCTGGGTCTCTGCTGAAAATGAGCCAAAAGCTCAGCCAGACTAACCTGGTTAACAAATGTAAAATAAATAAAAAAAATAAAATAAATTATAAAAAAATTCCTGTTTTCTTTTCCAGCAATCCAAACATTGCAGACTGTCTCCTTTAATGTATGGATGTTCACAGATAGCTTTGACTTTGCATTGGTAGAACCAGTGCCATATGTAAGGAAAATCAGTTCTTAATTTCCTTACTAAAACTAGAATGGGTCAACATGTTTCTAAGCTAATTCATTCAAGGAGGCTGTCAAGTTGCACTGAAGTGTGGGATGGTACATATATCAGGCCTTTTGCAGGCCATTCCACAACTGCAGGAGCTTCTTCTGCTAACTTCCTTCCCATTAACTCTTCAGTGAATGATATCTGTGCAGCAGCTATGCTGTCTTTCCCACATACCTTTACACAACACTATAAACTGGGTTTAATGTTCAGGTCCAGGTTTTCATTCCAGTCTAAGCTAAATATAATAGCTATGCTGCCAACCTTATCTATGTTATATTCCCATGATAATGTTCACCCAGATCAATTAGTAAGAAACACTCCTGCTGGTTACAGAGGATGGACCTCTTCTTATCAGATGCAAAAAATACATATTTACCATGATGATAGTTCTATAAGAAGCACGCGCATTCCAGTAATATATCATAGGTTCATAGGTTCATAGGTTCATACTAGGCTATCTGCCCTAGGGCATTTATAAGCCTAGCCAGAATGTGTTTGGCTTTCGCCACCCATTTTAAATTTATTTTGCTATGCCCTTTTTCGAGGTTAGTATACTGTGCCTCTGTCTAACAGTGACACAGAAGTGATACCCGGGGTAAACCTACGATCTCCCATCCACTCATCAAGATTCCTCTTGAAGAGAGTCAATTAGGGACTCTGCCTAACCTGGACTGGGATTTTATTCCGGAGTGAAGGGAGCCTCTGGGTTATGAATCTGTCCCTCCAGCATGTCCTATTTATTTCAGTGCTGAGGTTCAAGTCTGTCGAGCGCGTAGCTCGATGGGATTTGGATTTTCTGAGGTGCAGCATGTCCATTAATTCTGGGTTGGACATGGCTTTATATGTCAGGCACAGATCACCTCTGAACAGACGGTATGCCACTGAGTAGAGCTGGAGTTTCTTTAACCGGGCAGCATATGGCATCTGTTTGAGCCCTTTGATCCTCTTGGTGAGGTACTTTTGGGGTCTTTCCAGTTGCTGCAGGTGCCTGGTAAGGTACATCCCAAAAGGGGCATTGTACTCAATTATGGGCCTGATGAGGGATGAGTAAAGAGGCACGATGACCTCCTCTGATCTAGATGTGATTCCCTTCATGATTAGGTGGGCTATATAAAATGTTTTTCTAACCACTTTGGCCACGTGGTTGTCAAATGAGCGATTGCTATCAACTTGGGTCCCCAGGTCCCTAATTACTTCTTCTGTACTTAATGGATTACCACCTATGTGGTAATTTGTGGGCACTTTGTTTTTGCCAAAGGGCATCTCTCCATACTCTATCTTCTGTGCATCTGGCCTAGATTCGCTCTTATTTCTGTTATCTTTCTTTTTTGCAATTTGCTGCTAAAACATTCCAACAGAGAGTATACAACAGTATTTGATTAATCATACAGATATGTTACCTAATAGAATAGATTTTATTTGTTTGCTTTTGGAGGTAGTATTAGAGAATAATATTTTTTCTTTTAATCAGAATTTATTTTTACAGAAGGATGGCGTGGCTATGGGCACATCTTGTGCCAATAGCTATGCCAACCTTGTGATGGCGTCACGGGAAGAACATAAACTTTTTCAAGTTGACCTTTATAAAAAATATGTTAGTTTTTACAGATGTTTTGTTGATGATTTGTTTTTTTTTTTGGACAGGGAGTGGAATAGAGTTAGATGATTTTTTTCAGCAGGTTAATTCACTATCACATTTTTTGGAACTTACAATGACAGTATCAGCAGATCATATTTCTTTTTTAGATGCATCCATTCAACGTTTAAGCAATGGAAAACTTAATACAGGTGTTCATAGAAAATCGTGCCATAGAAACACTTTATTACATAGGCACAGTATGCATCCCAGCCACATATTTAGTAATATTATAAAGGGACAAGCAATACATGCTTCTAGATTGAATCCTGCCCATTTCAATTTTGAAACAGAATTAAGTAATTTACAAGATAGACTGGTAGATAGGAAGCATAGAACCAGAGAAATTGATGCTGGATTTAAGTGTATAGAAAGTCTTAGACAGGGTAGGGCATGCCCAATTTTCTCTGATCAGGGTAATGAATTTTATAGGGCTGTTAGAACAGATATGCATTTAAACAAAGTAAAACAACATAAAATATCATTGTTTTATACACAGGACATTCAGCAAACTAAGGAGATTTTTTATAAACATTGGAGTATTTTAACAGTAGACCCAGTTATTAAGGAAATAGTTGGTGAAAAACCACAATTCCTTTTTAGAAATAAGAAGAACTTACATAGACTTCTATGCTTCCCTAATCAGGAATATCATCATGGAAATGCTGTTTATACAGGCACTTATCCATGTAATAGGTGTAATTTTTGCTCTTGTATTTCTACTATTAATATGTTTATACATCCTACTACTTCCAAGGTATTCACATTTAATATCAATGCAAGTTGTGATACAGAACATGTAGTTTATATTGCCACTTGTAAATCCTGCTCTGCCTTCTATGTCAGCAAGACTGACAGGAGATTAAAGGACAGAATAAGGGAGAATTTTTATCAAATTCGTATAAAATCTAATATTAATCCACTCTCAAAACATGTATTAGAAAATGATGTTACACATACTTTTAGATTTTTAGTTGTATATGTCAATGTACCTAGTATTAGAGGGGGTGATCTTAGAAATCACACTGAACAAGTAGATACCAACTAGATTATTTGATTACATGCACATACCTACCCTGGTCCTAATGACAAGATTCCATTAAAACCAGTACTTAAGAATAGAAGAGTTAGTTATAGGTGAACACTCATTAAAGAAGTTTTTTATATTGAGTTCTTCTTAAAAAAATTTTATAGCTAGGGAGTTTTTATGTATTTTTTGATTTTTTTATGTATTTCTTGCCTACTTTTACTAATGTGTTTAATCAATAGTATATACCTTTATGTAGTTAATTGGTCGTTGAATATTTTCAATCAACTAATTATGTTTGAACTATATAAAAGATGTCTTTTGGCAATGCTGTATTTCTAATGGTTTGAAAAAGCTGCTTGGCAAAAGCGCTTACCGAACATATGTTAATAAAGGATTTGTTGTTCTTAGCATACTGGATGATATTTGGTTCTTCATATAGTCGTATTTTACATGGTCTGAAGAGACATTTAGCAGTTTGATAACAACTTGAAGGAAAAGCTTGGAATTATTATTTTCCTTTTGAAGAACCACATGTGCTGCAATGCCATTATTGTAGTGAGAATTATCTTGAATGGACTGGTCTGAATAGACTTGAACTTCTTTCATCATTACTTTATTTAAAACAGTATTTTTTACTCGAATGAAGTGCCTGGTTTGGACTCTGAGCAAGTATTTTATTTTATGTTTATTAAATGTTTATGTTTAAACAAATAATTCCATAATTTTGAAATACTGCAACAGATCTTAGAAAAGCTTTATGTACTCTACCAGAGTCATGTGATCAAATGTGATGCCATTCTATAACCAGCACTGAGGGGATGGAACTCACAGATCAGCTTGTTTTGTTTTGTTTTCTTTGGAACCTGATATAAAAATCTATGACAGTTATCACAGTCAATTTTGTTGCCGTCATTTAGAAGTTGGAAGATCATCACCTTGCATAGTGGAAGTAAGCTTCTAAGCATCTCTTCTTGCCTTGCTGATTCATTAAGTAACCTATGGAACAGTTCTTCTTTAGACAGTCAGGAATTACAGTGAAATTAGCTAAGTATTGTTTTTTTCTGCATCTGCTTGAATCTGTCCAACTGTTTTATTTTTATTTTTCCTGTGATTGAAACTCTGATGTTTATTGCACTTAAATATTTAATAATCTCATATTTTCTATTATACTATTTATTAATAAATATTTTTACACCTTTTATTGTGTCTGGTCTTTTACAGATTACTGTAACATCTTGAGAGTACTTGTGCTTATTCTAGTGATGCCTTGGCTACTCCAAAAAGCATTGCTGCTTGGGTTACACTCTACGATTTATGTTAGTATTGATTTTACTCAGTATAGTTGGATACCCTTGTAAAAGCCTGGCAGTGACTGACTGGTGGTGGCATCATTATCTTATTGTCTGGGCGTAAGAGGGCACAGCTAGTAAATCTGTGCCAGCCTTTCCCAGGAGTGTGTGTGTGTGTGTGTGTATGTGTGCATGAAAATCAAATACCCAGGTGTGAGTGTGTCAGTCACTTGGAACTGCTCTTGGTTGAAATTGTGCTTGATGCAGAAAGCTGCATTTGAAATACTGTGTAAATCCATTCCTGTTTTAGTGCAGTCTGTCAATGGTGTTGGTGGTGAGGCTTGAGGCTCCTTGATTGCTGTCCCAGTTAAAAAGAGCTTGTCACACCTGACATGAAGTAACAATAATTTCTTTAGGAACACAAACAACGTCCAGTATGTTTCTTTCCGTTTTTTTTTTTTTTTTTTTTGCATTCTGAAGCAATTGTTATTCCTGAAAATATGTTGTGAATGATTTCATTACTAATGTTGAATCAATGTTATTCCAGTCTGTTTCTGATAAATTTAAGTCCCATGCCACTATTATTATTCTTCCCTCTTGTGTTTCATACAAGATCCTCTAGGTCATCAATATCACCTTTCAAATATAAACTGAAATTATACCTTACAACACACTGGTTATGCCCCTGTACTAACCCCGACTAACTTCCTCTTTCTATTACTAGTTACTGCTTACCCACTACATCTGTGTACTAAGTTCAGTTTCCTTGATAACAAAGAGAATTTTATCTTGTAGATAATACCAGTGTATGTAGTGATTTCATTCTTATGTTTTTTTTGGGTCTATATTATCCGATCGAAACACGAAAACCGTGAACACCATTTGGGCTACACCAAATGGTCGAAAACAGAAAATGTCGTGTGCATAAATGGAAATCGCCATAGGGAAATTCTTCCCTTCACTTCAATGTAGTGCAATGTTGGAGTTGGAATATTTAAGTAGCAGGGCTGTGGGGGGAGCAGGGAGGCTTGACCCTGCATAAAACAGTTAGTTAGACATTTGGTTTTGTAGTTTTTTTTTCCGGATTCGATATTTCCGGTTTTCACTCATTTGGTGTAGCTCAACATGTGTTCGCAGTTTTCGTCTTTCGTTCTCATAATATAGACCCAGTTTGTTATATGTATGTGATAGGTTTGTGATAAAGTTGTGGAATGAGCTATCATTTCTTAAATTATGTATTGTAACAACATTTTTATTAGAATTGTGTTCTTGGAGCTTATCTCCCCGGGCCTCTACTGAAAATGGACATATATCCAGTTAGACTAGCACGGTCAACAAATGTAAAATAAATAAATAAATCAGCACTTGACTTTGGTAGTCTATACACTCCAACAATTGTTATATGTTCCAGGGTTATCTTTATTGTCACATTTACACACTCTATAGGATTGGTGTTATCATTAAATATGTAATAATCACAGGTCTCACAACTATCTTTAATCCCCGCCATAACACCACCACCTGATTTTTTTTGTTAGAATGATTGTTACAGTAAAAACATTATTCCCTGACAGAACTGATTTCCAGTCATTGTTCTTTAACTATGTTTTACAAAGAATGACAACATCAGTCATGTGGGAATGTAGCAAATTTTTCAATAAAAAATATTAATGTTCCTAGCATTAACAACTATCAGAGATGCATCAAATGTTATTTGTGAACTGTTAAATTTTCAACCTGGCAAAAATCCTGGCTTGTGTTTGGCAAATATTGTAAAATATCTGCTGCAACAATTCTCTTCCCTGATCTTGACAGATGCACACCATCCTGTCTGAACACAAGTGTGCCTACAATTAGGCTTGTATGCTCTACACATTTCCATTTTTTAAAATGGGACTTTTTTCATGTAGGTATTTAACCCCCCCCCCCCCAAGATTTAAATTGTTGGTGACCGGACTCTCTTTTCTGTGTGTGGTTTGTAAAAAATACATCCTAACACCAGTACAAACTATACTAAGATGGCTTTAAGTTCCCTACTAACAGTCAGAGAATCCTTGCAGATGAGATCATTTGTACAGACATGAATAAACGAGTGCAAAACAAAAACTGAATGAAATATGTAAGGAGAAAATACCACTCTGGACACAGAAATAAATATAAAGTTAGCTCTTTCGTTTATAAAATATATAAACTTCTTCAGACAAAAGTATACAGGAAATAAACCATTTAAATAAGCATTCAAGAAGTGACATCATTTCCCATTCAAAGAAAAAAGTCACAATAAAAGTCCCATTAAACATCAAAATAAAAGACATGCCTCAAAATAAGATGTCCAACTACACAATACACCCATTGAACAAAACTTTAAATAAAATCCTAAACACTACAAATATATGCATAAAATATGTATAGAAGTTAGAATATTTAAATAATTGACTACAAAAATACAATAATAAATGTTATCTACATAAAGACTTCAGTTTCAAAACACTCATGATAGAAATAGTGTCATTCAATCCAGGTGAAACTGAAGCGTTCAACTTAAGTTGCCATAAAAGTTCTTTCTCCTCAAGTTGCAAGGAAGTCGGACCTCCCCTAATGTTTTCAACAACCCTATCAATGATTAAAAAACAAAATTCATGTGTGGGAAAGGCCAAAATATGCCTAGCCAGGGCATTTGTAATATTTGCTTTAGAAATGGCGTAAAAATGTTCATAAATTCGATTTTTAAAAACCCTATCAGTTTTGCAAACATAGAAAGACGGGCAATTCTGACATAATGCCAAGTAGACCACCCCTCTTGTGTTGCAGTTGTATTTATCCGTTAGATAATATTTTTTCTTATTGATCATAAACGTGTTGGAAACACATATAAACTTACACCAACGGCATGATCCACATTTAAACATCCCACAATGTGGGCGGTGACATTTATAATTTACTGTTTCAAGGATAGTTTTTAAGTTCCTACCTTTTTTAAAAATTACAAGAGGCCTTTCACCAACATAATTTCTTGTTGTACTATCCTCGACTAAAAAGTACCAGTTCTTGAAAATGATATCCCTCAAAAAGGGAGCATCCTTAGAAAAGGTGGTAATAAAACCCAAATTTCCAAAGTTATTGTTATTTTCATGCTCAAATTGCTATGTTAAAGGAATCAGTGTGTTAGGTGAATCCATAATATCATTAACACACTCAAGATTCTCATTTCCAGATGAAATAACATAACTTAGAATTGGTTTAAAGTAACCATATGTCCTTTTAGATGTAACCTCAAAAATGAGTTAATCCAATAAGTTAATAGGGTAACCTCTTTTCATAAACATGTCCCTTAATAAACTACACTCATCCAAAAAATCTTCACCTAAAGTTACCATCCTAGCTGCCCTAACTAGTTGTCCCTTAACAACTCCCTTCTTCTGATGGAAGGGGTGGCAGCTAGAAAAATGGAGGAATGCATTTGAGTAAGAGGGTTTTCAAAAAATCCTAGATGTAAATGTGTGTAAATCAAAATTTTTGACTAATTTTACATCTAAAAATGAAGTCTCTTTTTCTTGAAAGTCCCAAGTGAAATCCAAGAAATCAGTAAAATCAGTAACTTTTTCAATAAATGATGCTGCGGAATGTCTATCACCCTTCCAAAGAATAAAAATATCATCCAAATAACGGGTATATAAAGCAGCCCTACTCTGGAAAACAGGGTCTTTAAATAAAAAATGTGTTTCCCAAAATGCCATTACTGTATTGGCAAAGGTTGCACCACAGGGAGATCCCATGGCAACACCTGTTTGTTGCAAATAGAATTTAGATTCAAAAAGGAAATAATTGTTAGCTAAAACAAGTTCCAGTAAGTATATGACCTAGTCAATAACATGCCCATCCATTTTCTGGTCCAACATAAAATCCCTAACCCACTCACATCCAAGGTCTTGTAGTATACAAGTGTACAAGTCACAAACATCGATGGTAAAAAAATTTAAATCTTCATCAAAAGGAAAACTATTTAAAGAATCCAAAAAAGCCTAGGAATCCTTGCAAATTTGTTTTTGATTTTTTAGTAAATCTTTTAGTTTACAGTCAATGAATCTGGCACACCCATAAGTGATAGATTGCCTACCATCGATGATCGGACGAAAAGGGGGTTTATTTAAATTCTTATGGACTTTTGGCAACCCAAATAATGTAGGAATAACTGGGTGTGTAATGTTAAGAAAATTAAATAAGTCAATGTCAATGCGGCCTTCAATGAATAAGTCATTAATGAAACCTTTAAGTTCTGATAGGCTCCATTAATTTCATTAAGAGAAACACATATATAAGCTGCACTGTCCAAAACAAGCAACATATTAGTTGTATAATCAGCCTTATCCATAAAGGCCAAACCACCCCCTTTATCTGGTTTACATATTTGTATGTTAGCAAACTTTAGGCTATTCAAAGCATCTTTTTCCTTGAAAGTAAGATTGTCATCCAAAGAATTAACTGGATAATGTACATTTAAAAAACTTCTAAAGTCATTCTCACAAATTTTTTCAAAAAGTGAAATAGAAGGATGTAAGGGTGGGTTAAAAATGCTAGCCACTTTGAAATCTTTAATAAGACTAGGAGTATTAGCAAACATCACATTCAAATTTAATTTTCTAGTAAAAGTCTTTAGGTCAATCAAGGACCTAGCACTATTTCTATCATGAGTGTTTTAAAACTGAAGTCTTTATGTAGATAACATTTATTATTGTATTTTTGTAGTCAATTATTTAAATATTCTAACTTCTATACATATTTTATGCATATATTTGTAGTGTTTAGGATTTTATTTAAAGTTTTGTTCAATGGGTGTATTGTGTAGTTGGACATCTTATTTTGAGGCATGTCTTTTATTTTGATGTTTAATGGGACTTTTATTGTGACTTTTTTCTTTGAATGGGAAATGATGTCACTTTTTGAATGCTTATTTAAATGGTTTATTTCCTGTATACTTTTGTCTGAAGAAGTTTATATATTTTATAAACGAAAGCGCTAACTTTATATTTATTTCTGTGTCCAGAGTGGTATTTTCTCCTTACATATTTCATTCAGTTTTTGTTTTGCACTCGTTTGTCTGTGGCATTATGGAGAATTGTATTGCTACTGGGTCACAGTCGTTATTTGAATCTACAGATTCACCTTCTAACAACCATTCATCTAATGTTGAACCTGGTGTATCTAGCAGCTATGGGAAACTCACAGCGTTGATTGAACTGTTGACACAACGCGTTGACTCATTGGCAAGCCAAGTTGCAGGAGTTTTGCCTCGTGTACCTGGAAGTGCTAGTAACAGCGCTCAAAAGGATTTACCATCGCAGCCTGTGGCTACAACTTCAAGGGTTGCCCTAGGATCGCAGGATCGGGGTTTTACAACTACAAACACTTCCAACTCTACTCCATTGCCTTGTTCTGGTAACCGGACATCCAGTGGAAATGTCGTGAATGCTAATTTCGTGAACAACGAATGTGATAACTCTGTAAGTACTGTTTCAGCTTTGCCCTGCTTGAATGACTGGCTCAAAGAGCCGGCAAGCTTTTTAAACAAAGTTACTGTAGAAACACAAGCAGGGCATTCTTGTGAGAACGAGAACACCATAATTAAATCCTTAAAAATATTTGACATTAAATTGTTTAAGTTCAAAAAGCTTCAGATTGAAATTCAGTATTTTACTGAATGTATCAAAAGGAAGCAGGTCCCAAAGGGACTTCGACAGTGGCATTTTCCCACTGGTATTATTTTAAACTCTACGTTCCACAAAGAATTGTTGAACTTATTTGACCAACAAGGACTTGAATTCATTGAATGTTTGTTAAAAAATTATCAGAAGCAAATAGACTGTTTACAGAATGAACTAACAGACTTGGATAATGCTATCAGGTCAGACAAGGATTTTCAAAGATACAAATTTGACTTTTTACACATTTTTTCTAGTTTAGATAATGCATTGAACAAAATTAGAGAGAATAAAATTAAAAAAATTGAACAGGGATTCGCTAGCATATAACAAGGGTTTGGCTTACCCCTTGCCCCCTTCTAACCCTGTGAATGATGTAAGGAATAGTTCAAGTGTAATTGTTGATTTTTGTGGTGATGATTCTCATTTTGAACCTGATAATAATTGTATTGACAACAATAATGTTGACAGTATGAATAGAAATGTCGGCTCTCTGGTTAGAAGGAGTGAAAGGCTAGCTAATAGGAATGTCAATAGTGATTCTAGTTCTAATTTTCACCAACAGCAGGGTTTTCAGAACCAGAGGAATTCAAACAACGCAGGGCAGCAACGTGCCCCTCGTTTTCAGAATCAGAAGAAAAGGAAGTTTCAGGAGGAAGAGATAACCTCTTTGGGTCCTCGTGGTGAAATTTTATGAAACACTCATGATAGAAATAGTGCTAGGTCCTTGATTGACCTAAAGACTTTTACTAGAAAATTAAATTTGAATGTGATGTTTGCTAATACTCCTAGTCTTATTAAAGATTTCAAAGTGGCTAGCATTTTTAACCCACCCTTACATCCTTCTATTTCACTTTTTGAAAAAATTTGTGAGAATGACTTTAGAAGTTTTTTAAATGTACATTATCCAGTTAATTCTTTGGATGACAATCTTACTTTCGAGGAAAAAGATGCTTTGAATAGCCTAAAGTTTGCTAACATACGAATATGTAAACCAGATAAAGGGGGTGGTTTGGCCTTTATGGATAAGGCTGATTATACAACTAATATGTTGCTTGTTTTGGACAGTGCAGCTTATGTATGTGTTTCTCTTAATGAAATTAATGGAGCCTATCGTAAACTTAAAGGTTTCATTAATGACTTATTCATTGAAGGCCGCATTGACATTGACTTATTTAATTTTCTTAACATTACACACCCAGTTATTCCTACATTATTTGGGTTGCCAAAAGCCCATAAGAATTTAAATAAACCCCCTTTTCGTCCGATCATCGATGGTAGGCAATCTATCACTTATGGGTGTGCCAGATTCATTGACTGTAAACTAAAAGATTTACTAAAAATCAAAACAAATTTGCAAGGATTCCTGGGCTTTTTTGGATTCTTTAAATAGTTTTCCTTTTGATGAAGATTTAAATTTTTTTACCATCGATGTTTGTGACTTGTACACTTGTACACCACAAGACCTTGGATGTGAATGGGTTAGGGATTTTATGTTGGACCAGAAAATGGATGGGCATGTTATTGACTTGGTCATATACTTACTGGAGCTTGTTTTAGCTAACAATTATTTCCTTTTTGAATCTAAATTCTATTTGCAACAAACAGGTGTTGCCATGGGATCTCCCTGTGGTGCAACCTTTGCCAATACAGTAATGGCATTTTGGGAAACACATTTTTTATTTAAAGACCCTGTTTTCCAGAGTAGGGCTGCTTTATATACCCGTTATTTGGATGATATTTTTATTCTTTGGAAGGGTGATAGACATTCCGCAGCATCATTTATTGAAAAAGTTACTGATTTTACTGATTTCTTGGATTTCACTTGGGACTTTCAAGAAAAAGAGACTTCATTTTTAGATGTAAAATTAGTCAAAAATTTTGATTTACACACATTTACATCTAGGATTTTTTAAAAACCCACTTACTCAAATGCATTCCTCCATTTTTCTAGCTGCCATCCCTTCCATCAGAAGAAGGGAGTTGTTAAGGGACAACTAGTTAGGGCAGCTAGGATGGTAACTTTAGAAGAAGATTTTTTGGATGAGTGTAGTTTATTAAGGGACATGTTTATGAAAAGAGGTTACCCTATTAACTTATTGGATGAACTCATTTTTGAGGTTACATCTAAAAGGACATATGGTTACTTTAAACCAATTCTAAGTTATGTTATTTCATCTGGAAATGAGAATCTTGAGTGTGTTAATGATATTATGGATTCACCTAACACACTGATTCCTTTAACACAGCAATTTGAGCATGAAAATAACAATAACTTTGGAAATTTGGGTTTTATTACCACCTTTTCTAAGGATGCTCCCTTTTTGAGGGATATCATTTTCAAGAACTGGTACTTTTTAGTTGAGGATAGTACAACAAGAAATTATGTTGGTGAAAGGCCTCTTGTAATTTTTAAAAAAGGTAGGAACTTAAAAACTATCCTTGAAACAGTAAATTATAAATGTCACCGCCCACATTGTGGGATGTTTAAATGTGGATCATGCCATTGGTGTAAGTTTATATGTGTTTCCAACACGTTTATGATCAATAAGAAAAAATATTATCTAATGGATAAATACAACTGCAACACAAGAGAGGTGGTCTACTTGGCATTATGTCAGAATTGCCCATCTTTCTATGTTGGCAAAACTGATAGGGTTTTTAAAAATCGAATTTATGAACATTTTTACGCTATTTCTAAAGCAAATATTACAAATGCCCTGGCTAGGCATATTTTGGCCTTTCCCACACATGAATTTTGTTTTTTAATCATTGATAGGGTTGTTGAAAACATTAGGGGAGGTCCGACTTCCTTGCAGCTTGAGGAGAAAGAACTTTTATGGCAACTTAAGTTGAACGCTTCAGTTTCACCTGGATTGAATGACACTATTTCTATCATGAGTGTTTTGAAACTGAAGTCTTTATGTAGATAACATTTATTATTGTATTTTTGTAGTCAATTATTTAAATATTCTAACTTCTATACATATTTTATGCATATATTTGTAGTGTTTAGGATTTTATTTAAAGTTTTGTTCAATGGGTGTATTGTGTAGTTGGACATCTTATTTTGAGGCATGTCTTTTATTTTGATGTTTAATGGGACTTTTATTGTGACTTTTTTCTTCTAATGGGAAATGATGTCACTTCTTGAATGCTTATTTAAATGGTTTATTTCCTGTATACTTTTGTCTGAAGAAGTTTATATATTTTATAAACAAAAGCGCTAACTTTATATTTATTTCTGTGTCCAGAGTGGTATTTTCTCCTTACATACAGACATGAATAAAAACAGATCCATACTTCCCTACATGAAGCCATTCTGAGGCTTGCCTCACATCTTCTATTTTTGCTCCTAGCAAGCATAATACGATTCAATGTTCATTATCTTCTGCAAATGTAAGTATCAGTTCCCCTAATAATTGATTCCCCAATTACAAGAATATCTTTTCTGGGACATAAAGAATTTTATTTTCCGGAGACAAATGTTAAAGTGCAATATATGCTGAAATATTTAGGCATAATCTTTAATCATACACAATCAGATATGTTCAATAATAATATAGTTAAAACCTGGTCAAATATAATAGGTGACATTAACAAATGGGAAAAGCTTAAACTATCTACCTTATCAAAAGCTTCAGTAGTCAAAATGAGTATACTGCCTAAGATTTTATACCATTTGTATGCCACCTTCATGAAAATTCCAGCTACCTTCTTCAACAAGATGAAAGTTCGATTAGCAAAATTCATATGGTACCTAAAAAGTACAAGAATTAGCTATAATAAACTAATACTATCAGAAGAAAAAGGAGGTCTCAGCCTTCCTGATTCTCAACTGTACTAGAAAATGATTGCTAGTCGCATCATGCAAATAGCAAACCATGACCCAATAGGCAACAAATGGTATCCACTATGGATTAAATTATTTTACCAAAATATTACAACATCTAAAGTTAACCCAAAAGCAATTCCCTTCTTAAATCAAAATATCCTTAAGACAACAAAAATTCACCCAATCTTAATTAATAACTGAAATTTTCAAGAAATTACTGATATCAATAAATCTTAAAGACACGCTTACTCTGCTACAACCAATACCTAACAATCCAGACATAAAATTTGCAAACTCCATGGCAAACCTAGATAAATACCCATTAATAAAAAAATCTACAGTATGGGACTTCTACCAAATACAAAACCTCTCAATGGAAAATATAATAAACCTTCTTAGAGCAAACAATAATTATAAAATGATAATTAAACAAATCCTATACTTAGTATAATAACCAAATATACCAATTTAATTGAGCAAGATGTCAAATTAGCACAACAAATTCAAAAATTGCTCTTAAATAAAAAGAAAATGCTCTCAAATACATATAAAATAATAGCAAAATTAAATATCAAAATGCAATACTTTTCTCAATGTTTTGGGAACGTAAAGGTAATACCATAACAGATAATAAGAAGGAATCACCTGTTAGAAATACTATGAAACTGACACCATATAAAAAATTAATATACACCCAGATCATGATTTTTAATAATACATACCATACACCTGTACACCTAAACAGATTCAATCCATCTAAGTCACCTTACTGTCCCTTCTGTCCTAATAAAGAGGCAGATATCCTCCACATCTTCTGGAACTACAAAACAGTTTATAAACTCTGGTGCACACTAAGATTACTCTTAGAGAAACCAGGCTATTCAAAATTCACTTTATCATAGGAGACAGCAATATTGCATGTATTCAAAAGCAAGAATAATAAATTCTTTAATAACATAATAATAGCACTATGCACCCTATTAAAATCTTACATAGCAAAAAAATGGATAGACAGATCAAGACTAACCTGGTCAGAATACAAAAGCATGGCCAAAAAACCTATATTGGCTAAGAAGCTTTATACAAAAAGTCAGAAAAACCAAACATATTATCAGAATTACTGCAGAACATGAATTGATATATTATCATAAATTTCAAGACAAATGCTAATAAAACAAAGATAGTAAACACATATCTTAGTTGGGAGTAGTAACAGCATTATCTAAGGTGACAATTTTTTGTAAATATGTATATAAGGTTTAGTAGAGTAGACTGATATCCTTGTGTAGGTTGGTGTTATACTTCTAAATTTGCTCTCATTTGTCACTATAATGTACAAGTGAAATGTTAAAATAATATTATCATGACTAACATAAAACATAACCATTTCCTTCTGTTTATCCATTACTGTATTCATAGCTATTTTGAATGTTATTTAGCAAAGTGTGTATTATCTATTGAATAACTTCCTCATGTTAAACATTCTGTAACATTCATCTGTACCACAGTTACATCTTGTTTATCTCTCTACTTGTATTTTATGTGAGAAAATATTCACTAAAGTTATTTGAAAAAAAAAAGAATATGTTTTCTGACCAGATCTGAAGAATCTTCAACTTCTAATTCAATAATATCTGCTCTCTCAATTGTTTTAAAGGAATGACCTTTATCACCATTAGTCTTATTAATCCCACTGTTTTCATTGCATATTAGATTTGCAAGCATACAATACTCATCTAACTGGCTTTGTACATCCAAAGCTTGAGCCATGTTGTCAATGTCCATCTTTCTCATCTTTTTTTTCTTAGTCATGTTTTTCAGTGCTTCCACATTCAATTTTAATTTCTTCCTTTTCACCTGCCCCTTGCATCTTTTTTCTACCTTTTCTTTTGGAAAAATTCTGCCTTTTTCTGTACACCAAAGGTTTTCTGATAGAAAAATTTTATCATTCCCTCTAATCAGTGTGTAACATAACAAAGCAGTGCCCTTTTTAGTATGCATTCTCTTTACTTTACAGACATTTATCAGTTTCTTTTTCTTTCTTATTTTTATTGCAAACATCTTCCTTTCTCTATTTCTTTCTAAATATTCTAGATCCTCAGATTGCTGAATACTTGTATCTAGAATTCCAAAGTTGTCAGAGGCATCTTCTTGTTTTATAGGGGCTGAGTGATGTAATAGAAACATCCTTTCCTAAATGTGCTCTACTTGCTCTTTGTCTAACATTATTTATCTCACCAGTCCAGTCGTTAATATATGCAACAAGAGTTCTCCAAACCATGCCAATTGTACAAGTGCAATCGCTATCAGTAAGTCTAGATTTACTACTAATAATGGTAAACAAATCGTCCAGTTTTTGACATAAGAAATACAGACCACCAGTGTTATCAGGTGTCACCCAAATATACATAGCATTTATTACACTGTATAAGGTATTTGTGCTTTAGCAAATCATTAATAGCATACTCATTAATGGAATCCATATTCAGCTTCAAATCAATAAAAAATTATCAAAGAAAAGAATTATCAAAATTAGTTACCACAGAATTCAAAGAGAACTTAAATCAATTTTTATGAGAAAACTGACACAACCAACATACAGCCAGTGTACTGGTAGGAGTGGATTCTGTGGGAAGGGGTGAATTTTTAACTTTAGCTTAAGGGCTATCACCACTTCCTGATTTCATTGGGTGATTTTTAAACACTCTTTTAGGAATTCAGATACTGTCTATGGGAATTTATTTGAGTTTTCGAGATTTTAATTCCTTGTCCTCAACTCATGATATGCTTTCATGCAGAAGGCACTCTCTGCCACTAATGTGCATCCTGAACAAAACTAACTATAACATAAGCTAATAAGATTTTGGTTGTCCATTCTCGATAAATAACCCCATGCCTTATCAATGCATTGTTTTTCCAAGAACAAGCACTTGGTCTCCATTGATAACTGCTATAACAATAAGGGGATATTTATTTATTTATTTATTTATTTATTTATTTATTTATTGACATTTGGTGACCGGGAAAGGCTGACTGGGTCAGGAACCTATTTTCAGCAGAGGCCCATGGAGAAAAGCTCCAAAATAGATATAAACATGAAAGATTTTACAGAATGGGACACTGAATACAGGGCCACCTTTGACTGCCTTTGCAAGCCATTTATCTTTCTAAAATCAGACCCTGTATCTGGGGTTAAGATATACTCTTTGAGCCAATTCCAGTACTTAATCAAAAGTCATTTTGAGGATATTATAAACTCTGATACACCAGATATGTCTGGATTTACTGAGATTACTGAGATCTCTCTCATAAACATTTTATTTGCATACCTTCATTTCAGAATTATTCTCTGAACCCCATTCATTGTGTAGGGCCATGATGCCATTCTCTGTACTTCAAATGGAGGCAATGCCCTTGGACTATATGGTCTTCCTTTGGCATACTTCAGACTACTCACTCAATAGACTAAAGCACTCTTATTGAAAATGTTGAAATTCCATGTCTAGAAAAAAGGGTATGCATCTATGTATCTGTAAGGCTTTACAAATCTGGAACGGACCCACTTGATTTTGTCCACTATCGTCTAGTTTCTATACTTACCACTGATTATAAACTTTTTATGAATATGTAGGCCCAGAGACTCAGAGCACTGATAGATACTGCCCTTGTTAGACATCAAGGAAATGTGTTGGGCAGATGAAGGGCATTGCAGATTGGGTCAATCAAGTCATAATAGATGTAGTCTTATCTTTATTGTCAAAAAGCCTTTGACAGGCTTTTTTTATTTATGACATTTGTTAACTGGGTTAGTCTGACTAGGCAAAGCCCTTTTTCAGCAGAGAACCGAGGAGAAAAGCTCCAATAGTACATTACATAAA
This sequence comes from Protopterus annectens, assembly GCF_019279795.1. NCBI lineage: Eukaryota > Metazoa > Chordata > Ceratodontiformes > Protopteridae > Protopterus > Protopterus annectens. The sequence continues at coordinate 389,391,729 of NC_056730.1, read as the reverse complement.
ACATTATATAACATAGAACAATGATTGCTATAAAGATATGTATATAACTATAAAAGTATAACAGAAAATAACTTTGTCAGTTATTACCTGTGAATAGACTCAGGGCCAGATTCATGAAGGCTTGCACGGAGTCTAAGAGTAGAGTAAGACTCCATGCAGCCAACATGTCTGCCGAGCGATCCAGGAACAGCCGGCAGGGGCGTGCAAGAGAGCTCCTAAAACGACTCTTACACGGACAGGGTTAGGTTATGCAAATTACCTCATTTGCTGCTGAAAGCTATGCAAATGAGGTAAATTTACGATCCAGGAAACCCTAACCTGTCCGAGTAAGAGTAGTGTTATTTGCAGAAATGTACTCCATTGTCAACTGAGTACCGTTCTGCAAATAGCAAAACGGAGCCGTGACAGCTCAAAATAAAGGATGCATCCAGTTGAGGAAGCATGCCAATGGCCAAATATATGGCCATTGGCAATTCTTCCCATTGCAAAATAAAAAAAAAATTCTTTTTTTTTTACCTCGATCTCCGAAATTTAAGCATAGCGCAGCGTCGCACAAAAGTGCTGCACTCTAAAAACCATGAAAAAAAAAATAAAAGCCACAAATAGGGATTTTATTGAAAATATTCAACTGCCATGCAAGTGAATGGCAGGCTGAAAACAACATGGCTACTGAGTAGAGGTTGCTAAGGGGGGAAGCTCAATCTAAGAGATGTAACCAAGCATTAGTAGGCAATCCAATGCAAATGAGGGTAAGGATAGTGAATCCCAATTTTACATGGCATATGAGCAAAGTCCATGGAGTGTAAGAGTAGGATAAGGGGAGTATCAGAGTAGAAGATAGGTGACATCATGAGGGGGGTATGTATGAAAGAATGTAAGCTCATTGGAGCAGAGTGGCATGTGTTTGCTGTCAGTTACCCATCACTGGAAGAGGCATGTCAACAGGTATCCTAGCTAAAGGCAAGAAATTGAAGGTGTATGCAGTTGATAACACTAAAGTTTCTTGTAGAAGTGATTGCAAAGTGTTTGCACGGGTGCGCGCCTGTAAAACCGAGTAAGACTGTGTGCATGCGTGTGCGCCTGTGTGCATGCGTTTAAGCCAGAGTAAGCATGTGTAAGGTAGTTGAAATCTGTGTAAGTGCTTTTGCACCTGTGTGCATGCGTTCAAGCAGGAGTCAGCAAGTGTTAGGCCATGTAAGCATGTGTGCGCACATGTGAGCTGGTGTGCGCATGTTTGCGCTTGTTTGCAGGGCACTGCCCCCTGTGGAAACAGAAAGGGAAAAGGAAGCACAACAAACAGTAGGAGGTTAACCAAGGAGAACTAGCAAAGCTAGCAGGTGAAAACAATCAGAATCAGCCAATTACACAGGCAGTACACTAGCCCAGCCCAGCCCAGCACTTAAAACTCTGCAAACAACTTTTCACTATGTTTTTCTCAGAGACACTGCAACACTGCAGTAAGCTAAGAGAAGTGAAAACTTAAAAAGCTTTACTGAGACAAAGAAATGTTAGGGGCTGCCATTGCTGTTATAAGGCGACATATGCAACATGCTGAGGGTGGTGACAATGTGAATGTTGCTGAGCAACCCACAGTGAGGAGATGGAGAAGAGTGTACAGGCCCAGGGTAACCTACCAGGGGCTACATGAGCTGGAGATAGTGGAGCGCTATAGAGTGGACAGAGACCTCATGCAGCAAATTGTTGAGCTGTGCAGGCCACACCTCACACACAGAACCAACAGAGGGGAACCCATCCCAGTGGAAACCAAGGTATGTGTTGGCCTAAGAATACTAGCAACAGGTACCTTCCTGAGACTAACTGGTGATATGATGGGGATTTCACAGGCATCAGCATCCATGGTACTGCACCAGTTCCTGAATGCCATGTCAGCACATGTCGGTGATCATGTATATTTCTCCAATTCCCATGAGGTATTGGCCAGCAATATGCGTCTTTTCCAGCAAATAGCGGAATACCCTGAGGTAGTGGGTGCAATAGACTGCATGCACATATGCATCAAAGCACCAGCTGGTGAGTGGAGTAGGGCCTACTTTAACCGCAAGGGTTTCCCCTCCATCAACTGCCAGGTCATGTGTGATGCCCATGGCATAATAATGAATGTGTGTGCTGGCTGCCCTGGAAGCTACCAAGATTCCCATATCTGACATCTGACACAGCTGTATCAGACATTTGCCAATGGGGACATCTCTCATGGTCACCTAGTGGGGGATGCTGGATATGCACTGGAGCCTTGGCTGATGACACCCATCAGAAATGCACACACACCTGAATAGGAATGCCATAATGAGGCACACGCACAAATACGAAATGTGATTGATCATGTGTTTGGGCTGCTCAAGTCATGGGTCCGGTGCCTGGACACATCTGGTGGAGTCTTGCAGTACTCACCAACTACATGTACCCAAATAGTCATGGTATGTGCTATGCTACAATGCTCTCTCGATATTCTGTGGGGCCACTGAGTTATAGCTTCTATCAGGCATGATCTTCTGCCTTTCAAAGTTGTGGGACTGAATCCATATCTGTCCATATGAGGGGCAACTATAGCCCTCATTGCATCTCTTTAGTTATTTAGTGTGCCGTTTCCAGATTCTATTCCTTTTTTTTTCAGCTAAGTCTGTTTAGCAGTCTGTTTGCAGTGACACAGGAATTCATAATCTTATAGATTCGTTGACTCTGCAAGCCATAGGTAGTGCATAGACCATAATTATCTTGACAAGACTCCCTTCATTAGGCACCTCCTGCCTCCAGGAAGAGATTTGTCCAGGATGAATTTATAGGAACTCAGCAAATCATGCCTTAAAATAAGCAAAGGTCTCATTTTCTTCTATATTAACCGAATGTTATTCCAAAGATGGAGAAACGGTGAGTAGTAAATCTGTCCATCTAATGTGCTTTATTTAGTTTTAATGGACATACAAGTTATTTATTATTTATTTATTTGCATTTGTTTACAGGAAGGTCTACCGGGCCAGGGTGTGCCCGTTTTCAGTAGCGGCTCCAAAAACAAACAACATGATAAAGCAACAGAATTAAAATACAGAAATCAAGCAGCAATGGTACAGAACACATTACAGAATAGGTAATACAATCAACTAGATAATACTAGTGATACAGATGTTAGATTTTAAGTATGCAAGCCAGTAAAAATGCAATTGATGATATGGGATAATAGCGGATGTGTGAAAATACAGTCTTGCAGTTTTGCAGTAGAGAAAGAAAGATGGAGAGCAGCAGATTAAAGATTCTGAGAGTAAGGGACAGCCTTAGCGCTACTGCTATGTGGGCATCAAGAATGAATAGAAGATATTGCAGCTAACTGATATAGTAGATTATGGGTGGCACATGTTGGATTTAGTAAGTTGGAAGGACTGAATCTATATATGAGGAGTCTGAGCCATAAGTGAGATGGGGAGGAAAAGTAGGAAGGCTAGGAATATTGTTTTTTTTTTATAGTCAGTGCTGGTACATGTACATAGCCAATGGGAGAACAGGTGTTGTTTCAGCAAAATCTTAAACCATTCAGGGTTGCTAGTAGACCTAACTGAAGGAGGGAGAGCATTCCATAGTTTTGTTATAGCATATGGGTAACACATTTCACTGGTGGAAAGGTTAGGTTTTGCTACATTAAGGAGCATCTGATCGACTGATCGCAGAGGTCTATGTGGGTGATACCTGGTGACCAGAGAGGAGAGGGCTGGAAAACTAGAAGGCTTATAATTTAACTTATGAGCTATGGTTAGTTACAGGTATGTTAGATGTTGGGGAAGGTCTAGCCCGTTTAGACACTGGAGTCACATGCAGTGGTGGGAGGAGTGTTTGGCACTGGTTACCAATTTTGTGGTTTTCTTGTAGCATGAGTCCAGTTTGGATTTAAGAGAAGATTGTATATTTGTAAGAAGAGGTGCATCATAGAGCAAGAATTGAAGTAGAAAGGAAGAGGCAAGGGATAGTCTTGCTGCATAGGTGAGGAAGTGTTTGTGCCTGTACAGGATACCTAGTTTCTGATGGGTTTAATAAATTTTTGTGGAGCTGTTTGCTGTTTTGGAAATGGAAGAGATCAAGGAAGATTGGATCCTTAGTAGGGGAATGTGTCAATTGTTCGATGGCTCTTTTATCAAGTGATTATTGAATGAAGTAATTTGTGCAAGACAAGTTTCACCATCAGTGTAATTTTCTTTTTTCTTTACTGTTGGACAACTATGGAGCAGGTTTATATAACTTTGGGCAGTGCAGGGGGAGCTTTCCCACTGGGAAAAAAAAATATTACCTCTGAGGTTTGCCAAAAAAATGTTCTAGTTATTTTTTTGATTAATTGGCAATAAATGGAAGACTTGTCAGTCGAACAACTTGTATCACTTAGCTTGGAATACTAGACATCAGTAGGGTAGCAAGGGCATGGTAAGAGCTGCAATCACCCTGGACACTGTCTTATCTAGGGTGCGATATGCACAAAAGAAATAAATATATTGCTTTGGCATAACATATATAGTTTTATTTCCTTTTAAGGAAATAGAACATAAGAGAAAAATGCCCTACATGGATGTCAGAGTAACCCCAATACCCCCTTTTAGATCATCATGCATGGACCCTACCACAAAAATCTTTGATTGGCTGTGCAGGTGGAGAGCTGGTGCAGAGAAGGTGGTCACAGGGCTTTTCAAATTGGCACCAACAGTAAGCCAAACAATTTGTTTTTAGTTTAATTATTTTTGTTTAAATAAATCACTTGCTATGAGTGGTCTACACTGTTTTCCCTAGGACAGGTTCAGGGGTAGCAACTGCTTTTGGATTTCAGAGGAACAACATCAAGCTGTGCTGATGTTTAGCTGTATATTCCACATCTAGACAACACCAGCAAAGTACAGTAAAATTATCAACAGTCTCCGATTCTGTACAACGTTCCTTAAATTGTTTGTGGTTGCCAAAACATTCTTTCTGAACACTTGAAACTTTGTGGTATTGTGTTTTACATACAGTACATTGTATGTATATGGGATTTCATAGAATCGAGTTTCACATGTTTGGAAAGAAAGTTATGTGCTCCAACTGCCCCTGAGTTCAGAGAATGTCCATACTCCTTATATATTTACTTATGTAATCTTATGGTCACACATGAAAAAGATGTTTTTTACTTACCTACTTTCAGATATCTGAAGTAATCAGCCTGCTCTGTCAGTTATGTTGCAACCTGTGTGTCTGGCACTAAGTGTGGTGTGGATAATACCATAGAAAAATATATTCTCCTTATAGCTTTGGCAACAGTTACTCATACTTTTTCCTGTCCCTCATAAGTTTTGACTTACTTTTAAGCTTGTAATGTTAGTCAGAGGGGTTTCATATTTCTCATTGTTCAGAAAATGCATGTTGATATAAAACTTGGTACATATATAACTTAGCAATATGGAGTGTGTGATTGTGTGCATTTTCATATTCTTAATATTAGTATTTTTAGGGTCAAGAAGGCACCTAGGGAGGGTAGTTAAGTGAATAACATTACTTTTCTAGTGTCCTGTTTTATTTTTCTGTTATGTTAGTAGAGTTTACCAAACAATGCAACCATGCCACTCAAAAGTTACATTTGTTTTGCTGTTGTTAGCTGCATGTGTGTTTGTGTGTGTTTTATATAGCTAATATGGGGTGTGCATTTATATAGTTAAAATGTGTGTGTGTGTATAATTACCACCATTTTGCAGATATTTATACTAATTTAGAAATAATTATAATTGTATGTCTTATATAACCATCTTAGACATATGAGCGTGGTTGAACATTTCAAAGGACATGTCAGCACAAAGGTTAAGAATACCTGGTAATACAGATAAAGTGCTTTGTAAGCAAGAAAGTGCAATTTCTTTTTATGCCAAATTGAGTATGTGCCAATTTAATATTTCTGCTAATAACTTGACCCAGATAGAACATATATGGCACTTCATGGTATAAAATGAAATGTTACATAATGATGCAAAAGTTGTCACTGATAGCTGCTGTCTGTCTTGTACCAGTTTGCAGATATTGTTTATTTATTATTTATTTGTTGACATTTGATTTGACATGTATAATTGTTTGGTAATATGCACATATGTCTGATTTGTAATGAATGCAAGGCATAGGGGCAAAACTTTGAGCGGTATCCTCCTGACGTTACAGCCAGTACTGGTTATTGTGTATTTGTTGTTGCTATATAGGGCAGATAAGGACTTTGTGGCTGTTTTATGGGGTGGATAGATATGAATTCTTAATTCATCAAGGCTGATTTTATCTATTATCACCCGATTAATTTTACTGATTGGACTTTTCATGAATGCCATGTTGTTTTAAGGGGGAGAGATGAGTTCTTACATCAAGACTGTGTTTATCTATTAGTAGTTGAATGAATGAATGAATAAATGCTATTTCCTTAAGGATTTTCTGAGAATGGTTTGGTTGTAAAAAGATCACTGTATATTTATTGTAATGTACATCAGTTATTTTCCATTTGCATTCTTTGCTTCCTGGATGCAATTTGTACTGTAGAGTTTTTCCTCTGATTACTTATTAAACAGTATTTGTATACTGTTAACAGTGGACTGATGCTCATTTGTTTTGCTGTGTTTGAGTCCAGCCATCACCTCTTGGCTGCATTTTCACCTAAGCAATGTCTTGTATTTACTCTTGAATAGCAACTGTTAAATGATACACAACACCCTGGAACTAATGATTGTGTCCAATAGCATTTTAAAACTTCATGCAGCAAAACTATGATATTACTCAGTTAACCGTTATTTTTAATGTGTTAAGGGAACCTCACTGTGTGGTTTCTTTAAAGTCATAAACCAGTGTTGTGTCTGGTTATGCATCACATGACAGTTAAAGTATTAACTCTGAAAATGCTTTAAACTTTCAATTAAACTTCCTGTTTGGACTTGCTTTTGAGCCTTTTGGTTTCTTATGTTTCCCACCCCTGTTAAAAAAAAAATGTGTTTTGCTTTGTACGTGGGAGGAGGAGGTGTGTAAGTGGGGTAGGTGTCAAATGAAGGCCTTGTCCTGGGTTCCAAATTGCCTAGTTACTCCTTTTCTATACATAAAACAGGAGTCTATAATAAATAGGGTATAAGGACAGAGCTAGCCTATCTTGGTAGCTCTGGGCCTTTAGTCAGGTGATAGTTTTAGTTAGGAATCTCAAGGGGTCTCTCTGAGTGATGTTTTTGGTTTTATAAAGGGACATTATATTCTCTAATTCTTCTGATCAGGGTTGATCATAAGTCATTAAGTTCTTTGGACATGGATACAATACCTTTATTTTTTAACTGTTTTATAAAGAATTATTTCCTGATTACTGTTGGTACAGAGTTTTCTATTAAGATGTCAAAATCCTGTCTGGAGTGGGGTGCTGTATACACCATATCGTGTTGTCAAGACTTGCTTGCCAAACATGGCAATGGTACACTGCTAACTTCTTTGCAATTAGTTTAACTTCATTTCTAATATGCCATTTTTTTGTATGGTTGGATTCTTGTTACAGTAAGACAGTTTAGGATAGCTGAGTGAACAATGCACAGCTTGTAGTCAACAGCAAATTTAGCCATGTGTTTGGGTCAGTGCCCTAGAAATCTAAGATGTAGCTGTGAAATAGAAGGAGTCCCAGTACCATGCCCTGAGGAATGTCACTGGCCACTTTTTACTGTTTGAGGTGGCACCTCCTACTTCATCTACATGGGTTCTGTCCATCAATCAGTTTGCCATCTGTCTTACAACATAAGGGTCTACATTTAGACTCTTGAACCTGTTTACAATTTCAGCATGAGGAATAGTGTTAAAGGCCTTGGTCAGATTCTGGTATGTTGTATGAATAAGTTCATAGGTTCATACTAGGCTATCTGCCTTGGGGCATTTATAAGCCTAGACCGATTGTGTTTGGCTTACGCCACCCCTTGATTTGAGTATACTGTGCCCTTTTTAAAGTTTAGTTTACTGTGCCTCTGTCTAATAGTGACACGGAAGTAATCCCTGGGACAAACCTACGATCCCCCATCCACTCATCAAGATTCTTCTTGAAGAGAGTCAGTGAGGTGCTCTGCCTAACATAAATTGGAATTCTATTCCAGAGTGAAGGGAGCCCCTGGGTTATGAATGTGTCCCTCCAGCATGTTCTATTTATTTCTGTGCTGAGGTTCAAGTCCCTCGAGCGCGTGGCTCTAAGGGATTTAGATTTACTGAGGTGGAGCATGTCCATTAATTCTGGGTTGGACATAGCTTTATATGTCAGGCATAGATTGCCTCGAAGTAGGCGGTATGCAACTGAGTAGAGCTGGAGTTTTTTTAACCGAGCAGCATATGGCATCTGTTTGAGTCCCTTGATCCTCCTGGTGAGGTACTTTTGGGGTCTTTCTAATTGCTGCAGGTGTCGGGTAAGGTACATCCCAAAGGGGGCATTGTATTCTATGATGGGCCTGATGAGGGATGAATAAAGGGGCACGATTACCTCTCGATCTAGATGTGAATCCTTTCATGATGAGGTGGGCTATGTAGAAGGTCTTTCTGACCACTTTGGCAATGTGGTTGTCAAAGGAGAGATTGCTATCAACTTGGGTCCCCAGATCCCTAATTATTTTCTCTGTACTTAATGGGTTACCACCTATGTGGTAATTTGTGGGCACATTGTTATTGCCAAAGGGTATGACTATACACTTTTTGGCATTTAGCTTTAGACCATGGCTCTGGCACCAGTTATCCGTCTCTGCGAGACCTTTTTGAAGGATGTTTGTGTCAGCTGGAGAGTCGATTATGGCGCCCAGTTTGCAGTCATCTGCGAACTTGGTGAGCCATAGTCCTCCCACGTTGGCCTGTACCTCAGAAAAGTAAATACCGAACAAGAGAGGTCCCAGGACAGAACCTTGTGGGACGCCACTTGTGACCGGTTTTGAGTCTGGGCTCCAGCAACTCTGACTCTGTGGGTCCTGTCTTTGAGCCAGTTTGTGACCCATCTTGTGACATAGGGGTTTATATTTAGGCTGGATAGCTTATCTATGATGCCCGAGTGGGGTATTGTGTCAAATGCCTTTGTGAGGTCCAGATAGGCTGTGTGGACTACCTTCCCTTCATCTATGGCCTTGGTGACTGTTTCGAAGAAGTCAACCAGGTTCAAAAGGCAGGATCTGCCCTTGACGAAGCCAAATTGGGTAGGATCTAGTGTCTGTAGGTCCCCAATGTCTTTGTTTATGAGTTCCATGATGATCCTCTCCATAGCATTGCAGACTAGGCTAGTCAGGCTTATGGGGCGATAGTTTCCAGGGTCTGCAGAGGCACCACCTTTGTGGAGTGGGACCACTGTTGCTGTACGCCATTCTTTGGGCACATATCCTGCAGTGAGGCTGAGATTGTACAGCAGTTTTACTTGAGGGATTAGTTCTTCTTGGAGTTCATGTAGGATGCAACCCAGGATGCCATCTGGTCCCATGGAAGCAGTGTTTTTTGCTTTGGAGAGGGCGGCCTTCACCTGAGCATCAGAGATGTTTGGGAGGCTGCACTCTGCTGGGATAGATACTTGCTCTTTTGGGGGGGAGAAGTTTGCACTGAACCTGTCTGCCAGGATATTGGCGATGTCTGTGGGTTCAGTGTATTTTTTGTCGTTTAGAATCAACTCAGAACAAGTCTGGGAGTTGCATTCCAGGTTCCTAACATAACTGAAAAAAGCCTTATGATTGTCTTTAGTGTCCTGTGCAATTTTTCTCTCGAAGCTGGCCTTGGAGGATTTTATGAGGGATCTTAATTTTTTGCTAGTACTGATCAGAGATGCCTTCCCTTTTAGGGATTTTGCTCTATCATGTAGTAGCTTCCTCCTTCTGTTGTACAGTTTATTTATGGCTGGGGTCCACCAGACTGGACGCCTGCCTTTGGATGATTGGGTCTTGATTTTGTTTGGGATAGCATGATCCATGCATTCCTGGAGATGTCCGTAGAATGCATTTATATAGGATTCTGCAGTTTGGGCCATAGTTTCCACTGGCCCTGGGGCCTTGAAGGATTCCATTTTGGTTTTGAGAAGTGTGAAGTTCACTTTTGAGTAGTTTTTCACTGTGGTTTTCTGGGCTGGGGGTGGGGTCGGGATGTGGATATCCAGTGAAATTAATTTATGGTCTGATCTTACCAATGAGGGATATACTTCTGGTATGGAGCATAGAGTCCCCATGTTGGTAATGATCAGGTCTAGTATGTTTTCCCCTCTTGTGGGAGTGGTGACTAGTTGTTCCATAGCATTTGAGTTTATAAATTCCAGGAACCTTTGGGCTAAGGTGCTGGGGCTTGAGTAATGCTCCCAGTCTATGTTTGGGTAGTTGAAGTCACCCAATATAATGCTGTTCGGAGAGATCTTCATGTTCTCCAATGTTTTCAGGAAAGCCGAGTGGGATTCCTGACTTTGAGAGGGTGGTCTGTAGGATGCTATAAACTGAAAAGCAGTCTTGCACACTGTCAGTTGCACATGGATGGTCTCCGATACTTCGTCCAATGCCACTAACCTGAAGGTGTGGATATCCTTGATAAATATGGAAACTCCTCCTCCTTTTGTGGTTCGGTCTGGGTTTTGGGGCCAAAAAGCATGATATGAGGTATAACCTGGTAGTGCTGGGGTGCTCTCTGGAGCCTTGAACCAGGTTTCTGTCACTGCACAGATATCGATGTTCTCCATACTGAGGAGAGTTTCGAGTGCATGCATCTTGAGGTTAAGACTTCTGGCATTTAGCAGCATTACCCTTAGTTTCTTGTTCCTTGTGCTGTCTATGGAGGTGGGTTTGACTTTTGAGCCTTGCCTAAAAAAGGCACTATGGGGGTGGCAAGAGCCTTTGCCAATATCCGAAAGCCTAGGGGTGACAGGTGCAAGCCGTCCCTAGCCAAGCAACGTGGCTTGTCGAGCATGTCATCCCAGGCTGACAGACACTGGATCCCCTTTGAATGACACCAAAATTTTAGCCAATTGTTAAAATCGATCATTTTGTCTTTATACTGTAGCATCATTCTAGGTGAGGGTAAGATGCTGCTCAAGGTCAGGGTCATACCGACCTGGGCTACATGATCAGAGAGCTCCTCTATGTCTCTTTTCATGTAGTCGAGGGAGGTACGTTTCAGGTCATTCACGCCAGCATGTACAATGACTGAGTCATATTTGTATTTGCTTTGGAGTGACCCGAGTGCTTGCGTTATGTGGCGGATCCTAGCGCCCAACAGGCAGCTCACTGTGACCTTCTCTTTATTCAGCCTGGTGAGCGGGATGTCAGTGTGTCTGACAATAGAGTCACCTATTACAAGAGTATCAGGTGTGTTATTCAGCCTTAAGGGCTGTGACTGCTTGGCACACTGACTTTGTGTGCTATGTGTTGTACATGTTTTGTTTTGGGGTAGTGTTTGCTTGGATGTCTGCTTTGGAGGTCTCTGTTGCTTAGGTAGATTTTTATTTAGAGCCTCTGAGTATGTTTTTGTGTTTTTATGTGTTTAGTTCGATGTTGTAGTGGGACTGTGTGATACTGGAATTGTGTTGTGTGAGGTTTCCTTCTCCTCCTGACTGGTTACACCAGTTTTGAGATGAGAGAGCTCAGCCTCCAGTTTGGCTATATGGTTGCATCTCTCACATATATTTGAACCTGTTTGGAGGAGGAGAGGGTTGTCTGTGTACATGAGACAGTTGTAACATTGCCTCAAAATTCCCAGATTCACCAGCTGGACTGGAGAGGAAACCATTGACTGACCTTTGGACATGCTAGAGTAATATAGGGAACTGAATTAAAACAAACCAATAAGGGACAAGGTAATCGTAGAGAGTATAAGAGTAAGTAGTGCTTATGGTTTATTAGTGCTAACTTGTAAAATTACTTATTTGGACCATTGAGGGGCCTTAGAATGAGAATATGGTGTCTAATTTGAGAGATAGAGCAGTTCTAAGGGAAAAAGTGAAGAGCAGACTTTGTGGAGCCAGGAATAGTTTAAACCCAATTAGGCGGCGCTGCCAGATGTTGCGCTATGCACAAAAACACGCAAAGCCGTGCAAAAGAGGGTTTTAAGAGAGGGAGATCAAGGAGTTAGGAATTGACCCAAAATGGCCAATAAAACTACAGTTTCAAGGCAGTAACCACTCCCACAGGGGCAGGCAGGCTGCTCAATGTTTATCACTGCCACTGATGAACACAGAGACTTCCCTTTAGCCCAAGCAAACTATGGCCTCCAAGAAACTTACAAACAGTTCAGAACAGCAAATCTGTAACTGAACTTTTTTAAATCTCAGAAAAGTGGGAAAAAAGAAAGATTTTTTTGTTTTTTTGTTTTTTTAAGGAAAGCAGAGGTTCACAAGTATCAACAAGTTAGAACAGTGCAGTAAATGACCCCACACTTGAGTGCTAGGCCAGAGACAGATAAAATGCAAGTTTTAAGAAAAAAACGATTTTAAGAATAAGTGCAGGCGGGAAATTCAGTAATCAACTCTAGGTTGTGTTCTAAATACAGTTACCAACACAGATATCAAGTTTAACAAGCCAGAAAATGCTCAAAAGTAGGCGGCAATGCAGAAAAACTTAACAAATAATCTGAAGCCAAATACTTAAAATCTCAAAAGTGGCTCCTTTCTTCTCTCAGCGTTTTCTCCTCTTGGTGGGTGCTTCACCAACAGCCAACAAGTCCAAAAAGATGCCAAAACCACGAGGCAATCGGGTTTTAAGAGAGGGAGATCAAGGAGTTAGGAATTGACCCAAAATGGCCAATAAAACTACAGTTTCAAGGCAGTAACCACTCCCACAGGGGCAGGCAGGCTGCTCAATGTTTATCACTGCCACTGATGAACACCGAGACTTCTCTTTAGCCCAAGCAAACAATGGCCTCCAAGAAACTTACAAACAGTTCAGAAGAGCAAATCTGTAACTGAACTTTTTTAAATCTCAGAAAAGTGGGAAAAAAGCAAGATTTTTTTGGTTTTTTGTTTTTTTAAGGAAAGCAGAGGTTCACAAGTATCAACAAGTTAGAACAGTGCAGTAAATGACCCCACACTTGAGTGCTTGGCCAGAGACAGATAAAATGCAAGTTTTAAGAAAAAAACGATTTTAAAAATAAATGCAGGCAGGAAATTCAGTAATCAACTCTAGGTTGTGTTCTAAATACAGTTACCAACACAGATATCAAGTTTAACAAGCCAGAAAATGCTCAAAAGTAGGCGGCAATGCAGAAAAACTTAACAAATAATCTGAAGCCAAATACTTAAAATCTCAAAAGTGGCTCCTTTCTTCTCTCAGCGTTTTCTCCTCTTGGTGGGTGCTTCACCAACAGCCAACAAGTCCAAAAAGAGGCCAAAATTGCATGGTCATTATCTACAGCTTCATTCAATGACTTTCTCAAAGACGTTTACTAAATTAGACGTATCTCAACTTATCAATGCTTAGGAGAGAAAGGGATTTATATTTATTTATTTGTTAAGTTTGTTGGCTGGGATAGTGCACTGTTCTTCAGTGGACTCCTTTTAGCCATAGCCATGAACACAGCATATCCTTTTATTATAGGACATGGCCCAAATAACTCCAATATTAGAATAAAATGAACACCTTGATTTTTACCCTTATTAGAAAACCAATTACCATCTCTGTTAAGAAAATGTAACAAAGTTCTTTAAAACTCGTGAGTATATATTAAAACCAGGAACTAATCAACTGTTTAATACTGTGCAAAAAATCAGCAAAACTTTTAATAATCAGACAGTCATTTCTTTCTGTATGTGATTCATGAATCTCAGTATTGTAATGCCTCACTATAAAGATAAAGCAACCGTTTGTTATCTAACAATATGTATTTTTGGTAAAGTTCAGAAATAGCATGTGTACTCATAAGATGGGAACTCTGCGAGGACATGTAGCATGTCTCATGTATAGATAAGAGATTAATCAGATTAATGTCTGCTGTGCGCTCTGCAGTTGGGTAGGTAGGACTGTGCTGCATAATCAAGTTAAGCATCCCAGTTTTCCTGGCTGTAATGTTACATCACCAGGGCATGCAGCAATCCATCGGATGCCTAATAGATTACAATAATATCATCCACAGTTGTAACACTATACATAGTGACCATGAAATGCTCACTCTGTCCATTAGACACACATTTACACACATGGTCATTTTTAGCAGGTATAGATGTCTGTGTATGTCAGTGTGTGTGTGTGTGTGTGTGTGTCAGGGGGTGGTCCTTACTGAAATGCTGGCACTCAAAATGCTGACTGTAGACAAGCCAAAAAAAAAGACAGAAAATTTTGCAAAAGAGTGAATTTTGAAGATCGCTCTTCCCCTTTAAAATCTTCTTTTTTGCATGAGGGACAACCCCCCCCCCCAACAACCCCAGCACTTATATATATATATATATATATATATATATATATATATATATATATATATATGTGTGTGTGTGTGTGTGTGTGTGTGTATGTATATACCAACTCTGAGATCGCCATACCTTGGAGAAAAGTAAATATTTGGGAATATAGCAATCTTAGATTTAATATATGTAAGTCTGTCCTTTTGAACAGTTAGTCTCCATGTTTTGGGACTCTCTGTAGCAGGACTCAAATGGTTACCATATGAAAATGCACATCCTATGCATCCAAATGTTTATGTGAACCAATATGTGACAAGTTGGCAGAGTATATGACTGTAACAGAACTGCACACTGTAGCAGTGAGGTGCAGGGATATCACAATAGCTGTAGGTTATAATGTTTCTGTAATACTGAGCATTAGGCAACATTCATAGGCACTGAAGATGAATATCATTGGGTGGTGTTTACCTTCTACATATGGATATCTTCCCCAAGTTTGTGAGAGTTAACATGATGCAACTGACACTAACTGACTTTTTGAGATGTATTTCAGGCAGTCATATTATGTCTGCTAGTAGTATTACTAGTGTAGTATGCAGCATACTCTATTCCCAATGGGTCACTAATACTGTTTAGAGATAGAGGCTCAATAACTTCACTTGCCTTGTCTGGTATTCCAAAAAGTAATTCATGTCTGATCTCCTTCATTTCTGATACTTACAAAATGATGTCTGCACTGTTTTTTGTTTTTAAACCAGTTTTATTTCATCAAAGAAATCATAAAATTAGAGTATATACCAAAAAGCTGTGCTGATGTTTTAGTGTACCAGTCCTGCATTATATGTGCTAAACCTCAAATATACCTATCAATCTCCATTAGCCAATAAAGAACATCTGTATAATCTGGTAAATTCATCCTTGGAGTCATACTAATTGCAGAAATTGTTCTCGAGTCTTCTCTCTTCCATGTGTCTCTCAACTTTTCAGATTTCCAAAACATATGAGGGTAGTCTGCTCTTATTTTTCCACATCTCCAACAATTGCTTGACTGTGACCATCCTCTACTTTATAAGTGCAGGATGTAAGATACCACCTGATACCATTTTCTGAGTACTAAATGTAATTGTGTGGGGATCCTTATATCAATTTTTTACCTAAAATTTTACTCCAGTGCATCCCTGTCATTTTTTTCCCAGCTCTCCTTCCCAATTTCTTTTAAGGTCACTTAAGTTCAGCCTCTTAGTATCCATTGTACATTTATACACACATTTCACCACTGGACTTTTTAATAGTATTTTTACCCAATTGCTAACTCTACATCTTACCTTCTATGCTGGATCACCATCATCATCAGCCCCCTCTTTCCCATTTTTCTTCATGGGGTCGGAGTATCATGTTAACTGTTGCCAACTCTCTTGATTCAGTGCCACACTCCTGCCTTCTTCAACACTCATGCCTGATTGTCGCAGATCTTCTTTCACACAATCCAGCCACCTCTTTGCTGGATGTCCTTGCTTCCTCTTACCTTCTTCCTGTCTGTCCCAAATCTTCCTCACCAGATTGTCTTCTGATTTTCTACACATGTGCCCAAACTACCCTAGTTTGTTCTCTTTGATCTTTTCTGCTATTGGAACTACTTTGGCTTCTACTCTTATGTCCTCATTTCTTCATCTGTCCCACATTGTGCATCCTATCACTTTTCTCAGGCACCTCATTTCCATCATCTCTAGCTTCTTCAACTTTTCTGCCTTTACTGCCCAGGTTTCTGTACTCTACAGTAGTACTGGTCGCAGCACTGTCTTGTACACCTTACTTTTCAACTTCTTTGGCACCCTTCTGTCATAGACTACACCTGATACTCTATGCCAGTTGGCTGCAGCCCCTCTCATTCTAGCTCTGACCTCTTCATTCAGACTACCCTTCTCCTCAACTACTCCTCCCAGATACTTGAAGCTGTTTACCTGTTCTACTATCTTCCCTTATGACTCTATTCCCAGCTTCTTCTGATTTCCCCAATTTTCTGCCATTACCACTCTTATTTGTGCTAAGTTTTATCCCATGTGCCTTCAGATTTGCATTCCATTCTCCTATCCTTTGCTAAAGTTCTAGCTCAGAGTCTACCTGTACTGCCATGTCGTCTGCATACAGCCGCTTTGTTGATCCGTCCCCTCCAACCTGTTTGCTTATGTAGTCCATCCTCAGTATGAACAGCAGTGGGCTCAAAGCTGAACCCTGATATACACCCACACCCACTGGAAACCCCTCTGTGAGCCTGAACACTGTCCTTACTTGAGTCATTGGGTCCTTGTACATAGCCTGCACTAATTCTACAAATGTTTCTGGGACTTCAAACCACTACAGTACTGCCCAGATCAGCTTTCTTGGGACCTTGTCATATGCTTTCTCCAAATCTAGGAATGCCCAGTTGGACTCTCTCCTCATATCTAGCTTCTTCTCAAGTATCTGTCTCAATGCAAACATCGGGTCAGTTGTGCTGCATCCTGATCTGATTCCAAACTGCTCATCTCCCATCTTACATTGTACTCCTCTGCATATCCGTTTATCAATCACCCTCTCCAGAACTTTCATGCAATGTGATAGGAGTTTGATGCCTCTGTACTGCCCACAGTTGTGGATGACCTTTTGTTCTTGTACACTGACACAAGTATGCTTATTCTCCAGTCATCTGGGATATGCCTTTCTCTCCACACTGCTTTTAGTATCCTCAGGAGCCATTTCTCCCCTATCTCACCCAGCATCTTTATCATATCTGTTGTGGCGTCATCTGAGCCTTCTGCTTTCCCTGACTTCATCTTCCTTAGTGCTGTTCTTACTTCTTCTAGGTTGGGCTTCTCTTCTTCTCTCATCACAGGCTGTTTCTGGGGCAGTACAGCTTCTGTGGGGTTTTCTTCATTTAGAAGCTGCTGGAAATACTCCTTCCATCTGCCTTTGATGTCCTCTGTGCTGGTGAGCAGGTTGTTGCTGGCATCCCTTATGAAGGATGTCTGACTATCTTCTTTATCTTTCTGTCCTTGCCTTGCAACCTGATATAGCTTCTTTGTGCCTCTTACTGACTTTCCAGAAGTTGGTACAGTGCCTCTGATGCCCTATTCTTTGCTATTGCAACTTCTTTCTTAACTTGTTTGTTAGCCAACCAGTAGTCCTTCCTCGCCTGGTTAGTCTTTTTTGTCTCCCACTTCTTCCTGCACTCCTTTTTTCTTTTGATGACTTCCTGGACTTCTGCATCCCACCACCAGCTTTCCTTATGTACCTTATTTCCATACCTGGCTCGGCCACATATCTTTTCTGTAGTCCTAACACATGCTGTTTTTAAGCGCTGCCATTCTTCTTCAATTCCACCTATTTCCTCCTCTTCTTGGGGTGCTAGAGCCCTGAGTAATTCCTTCAGCTGTTCTCTGCTGGATGTAAATGACAAACTTCCCTTAGCATCTATAGTATTTGGAGATATTGCTACCATTTAATTCATTTTGAGAACAACCCAGATATCTTTTTAAAAGTCAGAATACTATCTCTTTTGGAATCCATCAAGTCCTTAAAAAATACAATTCACAATCTCACCCATTCTGGGCTGTGTATACATATTGCACCAGCCTTACAGCACTCTGGTCCCCATATTCCATTCCCTGCTTGGAGTCCTTCCTATTTCAGGGTCCTTTGGAGCCATACATTATGATGCCATTCATCAAACCCCCTGGATCCCATACTTTGGATTAATTTCTACTATCTAGCCTTGAGACATTGATAAATATATCATGGCCTTCCAACGAATGTCAAATAGGCTTCTGACTGAATCTACTCCTACAATTTTGCCATTGAACTGATGCTGCCATTTACATAGAAGGGTCTGGTACACCTAACCCCCATATGCTTCCTTAACAGAAACAGATTTTTCCTACCGATTCTCATTTCTTGGAGGAAGCATATTTCTGCATATTTAGCCTGGTCCTTACTAAGTCTGAACCCCATTTTCTTTCACAAAACCCTGCTGAGTATTTAATACCACCCTTTGAATTACTTTTTCCAAACTTTTGGTTAATATTTTTGTGTATATTTTAATTTCCATATCCTTTTTAATAAAGACATTTGTATATAACTATTTTTGCCCATTCAGTCTTTCCTGTCATTATATAAGAAAATAACCTTAGCCATCAAAAGGTTTGTTGACGAGAACTCGTTACTTTCAGCCACTTTATTAGCCAACCTACTAGCTCCTTATCAAATGATTTGTAGAATTATGCACTCACTCCATCAAGTCCTGGGGCTCTATCCATCCTGTGTTCTTTAATTGCAACTCGAATCTCCTCCTCCTCTATTATTTTTTTCCATTTCCTATGCTTCCTGTGGAGCTCACCTTTGCAAACTCTATTTTGTCTCTTCAGTTTTGGATTTTCTTTTTATACAATATGTGAGCATCTGATTAATTTTCTTGGGTTTGCATTACCACACCCTCCCCAGTTAGAAGGGCTGCTATAAGCATTTTATGTGCTTTCTCCTTCACTCTGTTGATGTGATCCCCTTATCCAGTAAAACTTTAAGTAATTTTTCCCACTTATTGCATATCTACAAGAACTTTATATTTTTTAATTTAAGATTTGATATATTTAATCTGTTATAGAATTAACCTATCCTCATATTGTTTATATTTGAGTTCCATTTCTTTAGTCACTAGTATAGCCTGCAGTTTTTGAATCTCATATTACCTCATGTTTCATTCCTCTGTATATTCTTTACATCTATTTCTTCCATTACAGTTTATAATATTCCTAATACATATTTATAGACACCTTGCTTACTTAACATAGATTCCAAGATTGTTTTTACTAATCTCCCAACTGTCTCATTTTCTTTTCATCGTTCAAAATTAAGAGATCCATTCTCCACTCCTTACTTCCCTTACATACGCTAGTTCAGTTTAGGGTTATAGCTAATGCATCATGGTCTGATAGGGCTGCAGGTATGTGTTCCACTACCTCTACAATGGCTACATGGTTTGATAGCAGCAGCCAAAAAAATAGCCCACTGCCACTCACTACTTTATTAGAAATGCACATATAATCTAGTTCTATTGCAAACATCTCCAAATTTATGTCACATTTAACTCCATCATGTCTTTAACCAATTTCCCTACCAAATTTAGGGAGTTGCATATTACCTGTGGGTGATCTATCCTTCACTGGTTCACAGGCTATATTAAAATCACTTCCATTTAGAATTTTAGTCTTCCCTTTGCATGTGATTTGATTTCCTTATTGAAGTCCATTTGGTATGTTGGAAAATCCTTAATGGGACACAAAAGATTCTTATTTGGAAATCATGGTGGTCTGTTCCTAATTGACATATCACCCATCTTCCCTCTTTATCTTTCATTTTCTTTATGATCCCACTTAGGGATTTATGAATCAATATTATCCGTCCCCTTTTTTGCATATCTTGCACAACTATGATCAGCTTGCCCTTTCCATATTTTCAAAAATGCCAAATACAGAGCAACAATGATTTCCTTGGGCTTCGATGCCATACCTTTGTTTATAAGTTGCACAGCATATAACAATATTCTCACTACTGTAGACTCATGATGGTCAAAGGCTAGATTACTGTCTAAAAATGCCATGATGTATTGACCACAAATTTAACCCGGGCCTCCTGCATAGCAGACACGAACCACTGAACCACTAATGCGTAGAAAAGCTCTGTGGACTATCTCAAAGCCTTATCCTTCTCAGCATCATACAGGCTACTGAGGGACAATGTGTATTTATTTAGCCTTTTGTTGACCAGGTTAGGTCCAATAGGCTAGCAGCATCTTTGCAGGGGAGAACCAAGGTGGTATTTACACTACTAGGGGAAATTTGTCCAGGTCATCAGGGAACTTCCCCTATTTTTTTCATTGTTGTAAGTGGGAAACATTTTAGAGAAGAACATCCTGTTTCCATTCCAAGCACAGAAGCAGCCCAGAGAAACAGGGAGACATAAGTAAAGGGAAGGAAGGAAATGCTGGAGTAGTGAAAGAAATGAAGGGGAAAGCAAATATCGAGACTGGAGGATGTGGACAGGATTCTGAGGAAAGGCTTCAAAGAAACTTGTTTGATGGAGATGAGTCAGCAAATGATAGATACATAATTACAACACTCCAGTTTGGAGGGTTGTGGGATGAATTACACAAAGAAATGGTGGTGCAGAGTGAGCCAGAAAATGAAGGAGATGATTCCATTACGGAAAAAATACAAAAGAAGAATGCAGAGAATAGTGGTGAGATGAAAAAGAAAACATATGCAGGCAGAGTAAAAGAAAGAAAAAGTGCAGTAGCAGAAAAGAAGGCAAAAGAAAATGAAAAAGGGAAGTATGTGGTAAGGATTCAACGCAAAGAAGACAAGAACATGGACAGGTAAGAAGTACAGGACAATTTAA
This sequence comes from Protopterus annectens, assembly GCF_019279795.1. Classification (NCBI taxonomy): domain Eukaryota; kingdom Metazoa; phylum Chordata; order Ceratodontiformes; family Protopteridae; genus Protopterus; species Protopterus annectens. The sequence goes on along the minus strand of NC_056730.1, from coordinate 389,370,962 downwards.
TAGCTCCTTTGGGTGTAAAAGCACATGAGGTAAGAGCATTTATTCTTATTAATAAACAAACAAAAAAAATACCCCAAAACATTTTGTGACATTATATTTCAGACTGTTTTTTCAATGGAACATTTTCTTGGAGAATATGAAAAGAAAGAAGACTGCAACCCATAGAATCTTTATGTGATAAAAGCCTTTAACTGGCAAACAAAAAAGAAGATTCATGTACAATTTTGAAAAGAGGTAGAAAGAGTGCCTTTGAAAGGACATTTGAAAGCTTTATGTTAAGAAATACTGGATAATGAAAAGTTTATGACACAAAGGGTTTATGGACTGGTGGCTAGGATTGGAATATTGTGTTAAAAACAGAGAAAACAATAATACATATAAGAAATATGATAAATGTGGAGGGGAATGGTGGTATGGAAAAGAAGGGAGTGATGCAAACAATGTGAATTGAAATGTTATAGATGTAACAAAATTGGACATTTATGGATGGGCTGCAAATTTAAAATAACAGTAAGGAAAAAGAAAGAGAAGAAAATCAACAAAGAAGACATTTTAAAAGTAGTGTAAATAGAAGAAAAATTAGATGAGAAAAAATATTAAAGAGGACACAGAAGAAAGTTCTAAAATAGCCGCTGAAGAAGACAAACTGGGAGGTAGAAAAAGGGAAAATGAACTTCATTGGTTAAAGGGTAAAGACAGGAAAAGAAACTTTAAAGGCATAAGTACAAAAGAAAAAAGAAAGGAAATGGATGAAAACAAATACAGTTAAAGATTGGGGCTTGGTGTAATGGTTAAGGTGTTTGACTGCTAAATGCAAGGTGCAGTGTTTGATTCTCAACTTTTGGAAGGAAATTGGTTAGGCTTAGCATGGTCTGTTAAGAAAGTTAGCCTAGCAATTAGCTATGAACTTATGAAACTGTGAATCTAAGGAAAGGGGAAAGTAAACATTTTAGAGTGCTTTATGTAAATGTGAATAGTATTAAAAATAAAGCAAGAAGAATAGGAATTTTGGAATGGTGTAATACATGTAATGTAGACGTAATTATATTAGAAGACACAAGATTTTTAACAAATGAAGAAAGATTGCAAATAGAGAAACTATGGGGAGGAAAGATAATCTGGAAGTTGGAAAGTGAGAGATGTTCTGGAATACCCATATTCTGTAGAAATACAGTAAATATATTAAATGTAACTTTAGCAAAAATAGAAAGATTAACCATTGCATATATAAAATGGAAAGAACAAGTACATACAATTATAACAGTATATGCTTATACTAACTATAAATAAAGGGAAAGATTATTTCATCAGATTTTATATTATATAGTGATTAGTATGAATCTTATAATAACAGGAGACTTTAATTGTAATTTAAGAGACAACTGTAAAAAGAAAAGAAATTATATAAGAAAATGTTATAAGTTATAAGTTGTGGTAAGTTAAAACTTAACAAAAATTCATGGACTTACAAAAGGGGTATGTATAGAACTGAAATAGATTATGTTATAGTATTAGAAGCTTTAGTTATAGGAGAAGGGGAGATAGTTGAAACAGGATTTGCTGATCACCTTGCAATATGTCTAGGGATAAAAGATAAAAAAAGGAATATATAAAAATAGGCAAAGGAAGAAAGATGATAAATGAGAAAGCATGGGATGAAGAAGGAAATAGATTAGTAATACAGTTATGGAAAGAGCACATTACTATGAAAATATTTTTTAAAACGTGGTCTGAATGCTGGATATTTAAGGAAGAATATAAAAAACATTTTTTTACACTAAGAGGCAATATAATGTGAGAAAAGTAGAGAACAAAAAATATAAAAGAACTTATAATGACTGAACAAAGAAAAAGAATTATATGAAAGAAATCTGGAAAAACGTTATACAAGCAAAAGATATTTTTTACAATGAAAAAGAGGAAAAGTATAATATTACTTAAGCAGATTAACAATTGTAGATGGTAGTGTAATGACAGAAATAAAAAATATAAAATGAGAAATAAAAAGAACTCAGGAAAAGATTATGAACAGTGTAGTACAATATGTACAAGAAATCTTCAAAGAAAAAGAAAAGGTAGTGAAAAAACATGGAAAGCAGAAAAGTTAACAGAAAAAATAGAATAAAGAGTTGAAAAAGGAAATTGCTTTAAATGAGCTAGATAGAGTATTAGGACAAGTAAGTATAGATTCAGCTGCAGGCCCAGTTGGAATAGGGTATGAAATCTATAACAATGTAAGGGATTGGCAAAAGAATTCTTAAAGATTTTGAATGAATGGTTAAATAAAGGTTTTATGTATAAAGAATTTTGAAGTGGGATACTTAAATTCATATGGAAGAAGGAAGGTAGAAGAGAGTTAAAAAAACTGGAGTCCAATAGTACTGAATAATAATGATTATACGTTCTTTATGAAAATAATACTAAAGACATTTGAAATTAAAATGGAAATATGGAAGATAGCATATGTAGTATAAAGGGAAAGGGTTGCCAAGCATTATTAATGATAATTAGAGAAATTGTGGATGATATTATGAACAGAAAAGAAGAAGCAGCAAAATTCATGATAGGAGACGTTAAGTTATTTGACACAACTGGACATGAATAATGAAAAGAATATAATATAATTGAAAAAGGTAGGAAATTATATATGTCAGTGTATTATAATAATAATAGTAATAATAATAAAGTAAAAGTACTTGTAAATGGCTGGTTAAGCCAAAAGGTACATATGAAGACTAGTGTAAGACAAGAATGTCCAATGAGTTGTATACTCTATGCATTATTTATGAAAGTGATCGTAGGTGAAATAAATTACAAAATGAAGGAGACGGTGTATATAACACCTGAAGGGTTAGAAATTCCAGTTCTATTAACATATGCAGATGACATTATAATAATTGTAAAAGACAACATTTGGATAAAAGAATGTTGTCTTTCGGCTTTTCCCGGTTAGGGGTCGCCACAGCAGAACTCCGGTCCGCTAATGATTGGCAGTAGATTTTTACATGCCGAGTTGCCAGCTCTGATGTACAACCTTCAGCAAAGGTACGCCCATTCACGCATGTCTTCACACAGAAGATGCTCTAGCTGAGAATCGAACAGGACAGCATCTTATTGTGAGGCGACAATGCTACTGCAGCACCACCACCGTGGATTTGTGCAAATGAGTGTCTTGAGATAATGGAGATAGCATTAAATAAAGATAAAATTAATGGTTTAGGTGCTGTAATAAAGATCATGGGTATATATTTAAAATAAATAAAATTTCTGTGTCAGGTATACAATTTGGGAATAAATATGTAAATAGAACTCAATGGAAAAAGCAAAAGAAAAAGCAAATGTTTTTTCTGGAGAACATATACATTATCACTGAGAAAAAGGCTTATTTAATAAATCCAGTACTGATGGGAAAATAGCATACTTAGCAAGTGTATTTATGTTGCCAACAGTATTTGAAAAGGAATTATTACTGGTATGTTTTTCATTTATATGGGTGCAAGATTAAACCCAGTAAAAAGAGGAGTTTTGTTTGTTAATAAAGAAAAAGGAGATTTAGGGTTAATTAACCCAGTGGTATTCACTGTTTTGTTAAATGTGTACAAAGTGTTTAAGTGGGTAAATGAAAAAGGTGAGAGATTAGTAGTAAAGCTGTATAAATATAAATATAATAAATTTGAGGGTATGGTAAAAAAGAGAAAAATAGCGTATAAATGAAGAAATAAAATGTTACCAAGAAAAAATATTTGTGAAAAATAAAAACTGATGATATAGAAAACTTGAGAAAATATGGTATAAGAATGCAATGATGAAACATTACTGTGCAAAACCATGGGAAAATCTAACAGATGAAAAAATTAAAGTTATAAAAATAAGAAGCAAATGGTGTAATCAGAAAGTAGAATGTCAAGATTTTTGTGGAGACTGGTAATAGATAATTTGCCAGTAAAAGGAAATATGTCATAAAAAAGAAAAGTGATAGAATATGTTTACGTTGTCAAAAAGAAGAAATTACAGAACACATGTTTTTGAAATGTAAAATATTAAAAAAGTTATGGAGAAAAGTATGTAAAGAAGATTTTTTGAATATATAAAAAGTGGATAAAATAAACATGGATATGATTAAATATGGATATTATGAGAACAGAAGTAAAGAATATGTTAAAAGTATAGATAAAAAGTTATTTTATGTTAGATGGGTTATATGAAATGAAAGAAAAAATCAAATTATGTTTAGTGTTAAATGGATTTTACCAACAATATTAGGTAAAATCAGATGGTGGTTTTGGAAAATGAAATGGGGGTCTAATAGGGATGAAAATTTAGCATGATTATAATGGAAATTATGAATATGTGTAGACAGATTTTTATATTTATATATTTGTACATATGTAAATATATAAAGGACCGCTACTCATTTCAATAGATACCATGGGATTATTAACACCCACCTGTGCTACCACCAATACAAGCAGATGGGGCTTTGCTGTGTCATCCAAAACATGACACACAGTACCAACCTTATACTACACTGCAGTGTTAACAATTGACCTACCTAGTGTGGGAGTAGAATCCACAGCCTTCTGCATGAGAGATGAGTATGCTACCTGTTCTGCCATTGACATTATATGTAGAGATGGAATAAGAATGCAGGTCAGTGGAAATCTTGACAGCTATAAACCAGTCATATAACCAGTACACCATCAACACAGCTAAAGATGAGAATTAAACCCTATACTTTGTGTCTGTAATATAAATACTTTTAAACATGTTCACAGGTAAGTACTACACAGCTGTACCTGTGGGCGATTTTAAGTCTAGATAATTTCACTTTCAGAGGTGTGAATCAAACCCTGGACTTCATATATGTGAAGTAAACACCTTAACTATTATACCAACTTAGTACATTTTATAGTTGTTGTGTCTTTCGGCTTTCCCCAGTAAGGGGTCACCACAGTGGAACTCCGGTCCGCTAATGATTGGCAGTAGATTTTTACGTGCCGAGTTGCCAGCTCTGATGCACAACCTTCAACGAAGGTATGCCCATTCATGCATGTCTCCACAAAGAAGACGCTCTAGCTGAGAATCGAACAGGACAACATCTTACTGTGAGGTGACAATGCTACCACAGCACCACCACCACAGTGACAGCATTCTATTCAGTATCTCCTTCTTGAACTCAAGATAAGCTTCCAGTAGGAAAGCATCTTTGGTAATGATTACTGGAGAGGCAAAAGGCATTTCTATCTCATTCTCAGTTATTAGACAGTCCTCCCCCCAGAGATTTTCAAGCTACAATCATCTTATCCAGTGTGTCCTGACACCATCTGCCTTTCTTTACCTCTGTGATTTTATTGGAAACACTACTCTCTACCAATACATCCTCTTGTGCGTACCGGGCCTTTGATCTCTTACTGCCTGCACATAGGAGGATTGCACAAATGCAGTCATTGTTCAGCTTCTCTCTTGGTATGAAATATATATGATATATCCCCCGAAGCTAGTCAAATGATACTGAATACCTCAGCTGCATCTGAAAGCCTAGCTCCCAGAATTCTCTAATAAGTGAAATGAAAATGTTCTTCCTCTGAAAGAGTGCATTGCTGTAGTCTGGGGTTATTCTGACCTAGTTGCCTGCTATCTTTCATTTCAAACTCATTCTTTAGCCCTTTATTTATAGCCTCCTTGTCAATATAGTCTAGGAATTTTATAATAAAGTGCTAAGGCATGTTAATATTACTGACCTTGTATGTAATTCTGTGTGCTGTCTCTAACACTGCCAGGCCACTCGATCCCAGGATGTGCTATAGCTCCTTTCTAATGAATAAAATAGGATCAGCTCCCTTCACTTTCTCTGGTAAACCCATAATGTGTAGGTTGTGGCTCTTGATGTCATCCATTCTTGATTCCCCTTTCTTGCACCAAATCTGGATCTCCTTTAGGCTTTGTATGTTTCTAGCTATAAGCCTCCGCTGTTCATCTATCTCTCCTTTCTGTCCTAAATTGCCTCCTGCAGCTGCTGTAGGATATAGTCAAGGTGGGAAGTAATGCTTTTTTATGTAGCTTTAATCCACAGTTGCTGTCTGCATTAGAGCTAACAAGTGTCCCACAGCAACCCAGATAACTCCAATATCCTCTGCCAGGGTAAACGTGCCTGCCACCAAGCTGCTCATTTATCTCAGGATAGCAACTAGATTTTTTTCTTCTTTATATCACCTAAATTTAACTTAGATTGCTCTCTAAAACATTCTAGATATAATTGTTTATCTTTGTTCATTAATTTATTACACTTCTATGCAACTTATATCAATAAAAAAAAAAATAACTTGCCACAAAGGAATGAAGCAAAGTTTTAAGGTGTCATTCCTGTTTGCATGCTTGTACATATGATCATAGGATCATAGGTGATTACTAGGCTTTTGATCGGAAGGTCATTTTCAGCCTAGCTGTTTCATCCCAATATAATTTCATGAAAATGCTAGTCAATACCCAAGATTGCATTCAGTGATGACTGCTCATGTCCAGGAGGGTTGTGGGCGATATCCCTGGTAAGAATTTATGGCATCCCATCACTCATCCAGGTTCCTGTTGAACAATGTCATAGATGTGCTCTGTTTCACATGAATTGGTAGTTTGTTCCAACGATGTGGCAGTTGCTGGGAGATAAATCTGTCACTCCAGCATGTCCTATTTACAGGCCATATTTAGGTCCATGGAATAATATATAATCTGATTGTACTGTCATATATTTTGCAACATGCCACAACATCTGAAATTAAAGCCAGGAATGTGTACCGTGAATGTTTACAATGAGAACACAAAGGCAGTGGTATATAAAGTGTTACCAATAATAATGGGTATGCAAGTGTACAAGTATCAGTGTACCCATTAACATAATGTTGACTGGAACATAGGTATATGATTGTATGCACATATATCTATGTAAAGAGTGGAAAAGTACATTTTCTGCAAGCTTGTAAAATATATTTGGATCCCACAGTAGAATTCTAAGTGATTGCATTTTCATGCTGATACAGTCATGGTCCAGGTCTTTGTAAACTAACTTGCCAATGATGAGATCCAAACTATATGTGTGAATAATAGCCCAGATCCGGACAGCAGTTCTTCTAGGAATTAAACTGAATATGGTACATGTTATGGTGATTTTGAATTGCATGGCAATAGATATTCATGCTCCAAGGTGCATTTTTCAAATAATTCTGCTTACCAAGGCTGACTTTGGCCAAAAGTAATATGTTAGTTATTGATCAGTGTCCAGATGTCCGCCTTGAAACTTGGACAGCTGTTTCTACCTCTTAACAACCACACACACACACACACACACACACACACACACATATACACACACACACACACACACACACACACACACACACACACACACACACACACACACACACTCACACTAACCTTATGTATATTACTGTTCATCTTGGGAAGAAATCAAATATGTAGGATTATGTTAGTTCTTTCAGTCAGTTTAGCACTTTTGATACTGTTTCACCCACAATTTGGACTCAATAACAATCACACTTAATTTGTTATTTAGCTAAAAAACACACTTTCTTATAAATAAATAGCTTGAGAATTGATTATCTTTTTAGACAGTAATAAAACTGAACTTTCTTTTAAGGCCTTTTAGACATGCTTTTTAGGACATTTGGCATACCTCTCAATATCTTAGCTCATGAAATCTGGGCAAAGCCTGACACAATGGGGGGACAAAAGACCAAAAATAGGTACACATTTTAAATACTGCTCTTATAAACTTAGAAAGATGCTAGAATAACAGGTTTTGTGTTAGCATGTATTTTCTGAATGATGTGAAGTCTGAAACTCAAATTCATTGTCATTATTTACTGACTTTAATCCTTAAATCATCCCAGTAATTTCTCAAAAAAAAAAAACAATTTTTTTAAGGAACAAACCAAAAATATGAGGCAAAAATCTGGACTTTCTGCGAAAATCTGTACAGTTGAGAGGTATGAATTTGGCAATGCTCCAGTTTTAAAAAATAATATTTTACTAAAATCTCAGTAAGTCATGAAAGTGTGTTTTCATTATGATTTATGGCTAGAAGAATGGGTTGCTGAGCTAAGGGACAAGCTGAAACTGATTTTGATGGCCTCCATTTCTGTAATTCTGAGCAATTTACTTAACCAGATCAATGTTTGGCTCAGTCTAATTGATCTTACATGCTTGAAACATAATTACATGTTGTAGATTTTATGGCATAGTGCAAGAAGTTTGATATCAGTAGCAACTGGAAATGAAATGGCATTAATGTTTGAAACCTCAACCAGTCAAAAATACCAACAACTGAATTTTTTTAATTTGTTTTGACACCTTGATCAATTATACTTTTTGAAGGGAGCAGACAAAAGTTTCCCACAAAGATCATAAAGTTTCATCTTTAAATGAAAAATATACTTGATACAGTTTTCTGACTATCTAGCCTTGGATTTGAATTTTTCTACCTGGGTTCCTGTATCCTCAAGAGTTCATAGAAATTGTATCCTGTATAGTTAACTGCAGACAGGCGTCATGCAGTCGACCAGATTCATGTAAAAGAATTCATTAACATCATAATACAGACCTAGTTATAGTCAGGATTGGAACTAGGCCTCTGTTCCTCCATTGCCAGAAGCAAACACATAGTAACATTTGAAAGTAAAATGAATCTCTGTATGAATATGCCATTTCTGAAAAAAAAAGAAGCACAGCTTTTTTGACTAGAGAGATTTATGTTTTTTATTGTTTAAGTGGCATTCACATTTCCTTAGCTCAGAAGAGCTTGACATGTCTGAATATTATTCCTGTTACTGATCCCTGAGGATGGAGCTGCATTCTTGGTTCTATCAGATGTTATTTTGGATTTGTTCATTTTACATGGTAGGTTAGAAACTGTGCAGTTCATTTTTCCCATTACCATTTAGGTCAAATTTTGAACCCTGTCTAAAATCATTCATGCATTTGCATTTCTTTTTATTAAATCACTAATTTGCAGCCTGAATGTATGATAGGGATATGCGATGATACCTTAAATTACAGAACAGTGTACATAATCATGCACATAGACGAATCTTACAACAGATGTCAAACAATGCACCTCTCTGTGGTTATGCATATATTGTATACCCCAGAGTGACAGTTTGGATTACAAACCATGCCATCATGGAGTTGGTACCTTGTGCACCAAACTGACAGATGTTTGATTTAGATAATAGAATTGTGCTATCTGTCAGCCTGTATGGAGTATGGTGGAAACAAACATGTTAAGTTTCAATCAGTTAAGTTTTTGCCAGTGGTGAGAATCAAACCCTGCATCTTGTGGTTGAAAGGTATACATCTTAACCACTGTACCATTGGCATACAGCATAGTAGAGTACCCATCTGCATAGTGCTTTAAGCACTGTTCTTCCTACACAACGGGCTTACGGAGATGTGCCAGGAACCAATGTTAGGGTGCACATTAGGTTGCATGACACACTCTGACATGACAGAATGTGTTGCTGCTCAGGGAATGGACATCCACCACTGTGATTGCATATAAAACTATCTTACTGGCAAGGAACTGCAGACTATAAAAAGAAAAATCGTTGAGTTTTGTACAGTAAAGAGTCTGCAGTGTTGCATGGAAATCTAGAGAAAAGACCAATGCAGAACCATTCACAAAATGCTTATGATATTTGCTAAGTTCACTGTTTACGTGCTGAATAGTTATAACATATTAGCTTATAGCTTTGGAAATGCTTCTTGTCTGGACTTTCACAATTATAAACAAAACATCTTGACTGAGTGCACAACAAGAAGGTTATGGTGTTTCTGATGTTGTATAGTGAAACAAATGCATAAATAAATAAGGAAACATACATATTATTCATTTCTATATGTTGAGGTAATGTTTTCACAGCATACAAGACAGAGAGCCATAGAATACATTCTGTTTTAGTTTGTCTTAAACTCAGCTTGGGTGGATTCAAAGTGTTAATTCATGCACAGCATCTGTAAACAGTTAACTAATAATACATAAAGCATTTTAGGAGCAAAGGAGCAAAGGAAATACAAGCTGTTGTTCTCTACAGTCTACAGTTCTGGTGTGCACGGAGTTTGTTTTCATATCTATGGCGCTACAGATTTTAATGTGACTGACATTATAATTCACTTAGGCACTGGTATAAATATGTTTCAGAAGAAAGAATTCAGCTGTCACTTCATAAAGTATAAAAAATATGAATAAAAACTTCGCACATTTTTTGTAGCATTGATCATTGTTCAATAAAGTACATGGTGCTCTAAATTTCAGTGCATGAAAATTGTGGGTTTGAAAGCCTGTGTTTGCATCATGCACTCTAAAGTACACGTTATGCTTCATTGGAAATCTATCTAAATTGCATTCATTAAAGTGAATTGTAAAAGGCATGATTTTTTTCTTTCTTTTCAATACAACTAAGCAGAATAAAAAGCATGCTTCCAGTGATACACAGTCAATATTGTCTAAGGAGCATCTCAAAATGATAACATTTGACAGAAATAATAATAATTGCTAAGTGCCCGGTTTAGAAGCAGGCAGAAATCATTACACTTTACTTGTGTAACAACATAAATATAACAATATTTTTTCATATTAAATATATACACTGGGGATCCTGCTGTATGTTTTTTGACTCAATATTAAGAGTACTAAAACAGCAAGAAATTAAGTGCTGTTAGTGAGGAAATATATACTATGTCTGAAATTGTATATTGGAGAATTTTCCCTTATCCTAAATACAATAATCTTTGAGTTAGTATATATAAGTAGTGGGGGCTTAGGAGGTGCAGGCTCCCATACCTGGGGGTGCAGAGGTTACTTTCATCCTACAAAAAAATAAATAAATAAATACACAAATAAAATAATAATAATTTTAATGTGTAGCAGTGAATTAGTGCATTTTACATTTCACTGTTAAATTTGGAAATCTTGTTCAATTTTTCCAAGTCCTGGGGATTGTACTATAGTGTTTAAAAATTATAATAAGGCACTAAACACACATACATATACGCGCGCGCACACACACACACACACACACACACACACACACACACACACACACACACACACATATATATATATACTGAGTTTAATCTAAACTACATCTGGTCAACACACAGAAAATTGTCAAAATATGGTTGGCACAAAACATCAACTAAGTAAATGAGCAACACTTGCATTTGTAAAATCAACATCTGCCTTAAAGATCAACAAACCACTTGATTGCCACACTATTCAGTAAATGTTGACAACAACAGAAAAAAAACATATCATAGAACAGGACATCATCTCTCTTGCTGGCATAGCATAATATTAGAACACTATGTCAAACAATTAGAAACTGGTCCACTGCAAACAAAGTAGAAAAAGGCCTAGTAGTACATTTTAGTTTGTTAAATGGCAACTACACATAGTTCATGTTCCAATTCCAAAAATCATTATGGATTAATAATATTGTTCAGTTATATATCAGGGATGTTGACTGCTTGACAGTCCTACTATAAAAATATACATACTACCTGTAGTTACAGTAGGGTAGCTACACACACTGCCTATCAAGCAGAAATGGCCAAATAATAATGTCAGTCATATTAACCTATAATTAGAAATAATATCAGTCATCCTAACCTATGATTAGAAATAAAAGTATGTGTTGCCAGACTTTCAGAAAGTTGATGACATCAGCTAATGAAATACATAGCATACTAAGATAAATGCAGTATGTGCATCATACTTCTAAACCATAACAGATATAAGCATTTAATGAAGTAAGTAATACAAAAGCAACGACAATGGGCCGGATTCACGAAGGCTAACACGGAGTCTAGAGTAGTGTAAGACTCCATGTAGCCTTCGCGATCCAGGAACAGCCCAAAGTCCGTGTAAGAGTCAGTCTAACACGGCTCTTACACGGAGTGGGCGTGGTTAAGCTAATCAGCCCACTTGCAGCCGAATAGCATGCAAATGAGGCTGATTAGCGATCCAGGAAGCCAAGAACAGCCCGTGTAAGAGCCGTGTTAGCTGCAGAAATGTACTCAGTTGACAACTGAGTACGTTTCTGCAAACACGGCAATGGAGCCATGTCAGCCCCAAATAAAGGGTGCATATGTTATAGGCAGCATGCCAATGGCCAAATATGTGGCCATTGGCAATGCAACCCCATGCAAAATTTTAAAAATATATTTTTTTTCGGCAATTGCCGATGTGTAAACCCAGCGCAGCCCCACGCAAACGGGCTGCGCTGCATAAAACATGAAAACGAAGGTTTTAAACCTACAAATGTAGGTTTTATGCAATATATGGAATGTCAATGGAGGGACCAGCATAGGAAAACCAACATGGCCACCGTGTAGTGGTTGCCAAGGGGGGAAGCCAAGTCTAAGAGATGTAACTAAGCATTAGTAGGCAATCTGATGCAAATTAGGGTAAGGATACTGAATACCACTGTCACATAGCAAATGAGCACAGTCTGAGTAGTGTAAGAGTTACAGAAGGGGGAGGAACAGAGTAGGAGATAGGTGACATCACAGGGGGGAATGGCAGAAAGGGATAGAAGTCATTGGAAGGTAGAGTTACATGACAGATGTCAGAGAGGTATCAAGGAAGGAGGTGTGCCCCCAAGTAAACATGAGAAAGCCAAGAAATGGAAGGTGTACACTGTTGCCTACACCAAAGTTTCTTGTTGGACGTGTATGCGCACGTGTGCGCGCCGTGAAGCGCGAGTAAGACGGTGTGCGCGCGTGTAAGGCAGTGTGCGCGCGTGTAAGGCAGTGTGCGCGCGTGTAAGGCAGACTAAGCATGTGGGAGCGTGTTGGGAGCTGTTTAACACCGTTTGCGCGGGCGTGCACGCGTTTAAAACTGAATAAGCAGATCCAAAACTGTGTAAGTATGTGTGCGCGCGTGTAAGCCACTGTGAGCGTGTTTCTGCTGGTTTGCACACGGCTCCACCCTGAGGAAACAGAAAGGAAAAAGGAAACAACAGATGTACTAGGAAGTTAGCAGGGAATACTGCTGGAGCTAGCAGGTGAAAACAATTAGATGCAGGCAATTACACAGGCAGAATACTAGGCCAGCCCAGCACTTAAAACTCTGCAAACAGCAGTGCAGAATGTTTCTCTCAAGAGACACTGCAAGACAGGAGTTAAGTTATCAGAAGTGAAAACTGAAAAGCTGAACTCAGAGCAGAAATGTTAGGGGCTGCCATAGCTGTCATAATGAGACATAGGCGACTTGCTGAGGGTGGTGACAATGCAGATGGTGCCAGGCAACCCGCAGTGAGGAGACGGAGAAGAGTGTACAGGCCCAGGGTCACCTACCACGGGTTACATGAGCTGGAGATAGTAGAGCGCTATAGAGTGGACAGAGACCTCCTGCAGCAAATAGTGGAGCTGTGCAGGCCACGCCTCACACACAGAACCAACAGAGGGGAACCCATCCCAGTGGAAACCAAGGTATGTGTTGGCCTAAGAATACTAGCAACAGGTACCTTCCAGAGACCAACTGGCGATATGATGGGGATATCACAGGCATCAGCTTCCAGGGTACTGCACCAGTTCCTGGATGCCATGTCAGCACATGTCGGTGATCATGTATACTTCCCCAATGCCCGTGAGGTATTGGCCAGCAACATGCGTCTCTTCCAGCAAATAGCGGAATACCCTGAGGTACTGGGTGCCATAGACTGCACGCACATACGCATCAAAGCACCAGCAGGAGAGCGGGTAGGGCCTACATAAACCGCAAGGGCTTCCCTCCATCAACTGCCAGGTCGTGTGTGATGCCCAGGGCATAATAATGAATGTGTGTGCCGGCTGTCCTGGGAGCTACCATGATTCCCACATCTGGCATTTGACGCAGCTGTACCAGACATTTGCCAATGGGGACATCCCACACGGACACCTAGTGGGGATGCAGGATATGCACTGGAGCCGTGGCTGATGACACCCATCAGAAATGCACACACACCTGAACAGGAACGCCATAATGAGGCACACGCACAAACACGTAATGTAATAGAGCGTGTGTTTGGGCTGCTCAAGTCACGGTTCCGTGTCTGGACACATCTGGTGGAGCCTTGCAGTACACACCAACTACATGTACCCAAATTGTCATGGTATGTGCTATGCTACATAATATGATCATGCGAAAACAGCTGCAGCAGGACCACCATAGGGCTGGGCCAAACAGCCCCCCACCATCGCCAAGGCCACCACAGGCACAGCGTGACTCGGAGGAGGAACAACCTGAGCCTGCCCCAGTAGGCAGAAGGAGGCGTGCCCAGTATGCCCTGGCTTTGGCAAAGAGGCAACGATAGCACATACATTGGCTCAGTAGGAACCTTGGGAATGATACCCCTCTCCGACTCACCATATAGTAACAGGGATGCCTAATGTGACACAACCTGCTCACAAACATGTACAGGGAAGTGTAATATGTGCATCCGACAGAGGCAGCCCTGCAGCACCACCTGAGGCATGAATGCTGTGTGTCAAGTAATGTAACACCAAGTACCATATGCACACCTGAGGACCCGTCTAACATCCTACCCTCAACAAGCAGCATGCCACAACAGGACAACGAGATGATGAAGTGCAACAATTACCGAAGTAATGCAGTTAGGCAAAGGGGACGAACTGTGTGCCAGTCTGGGATGACATGCTGAGCATGACATGATGCACCACCTGCCAGGACTGGCATGCACCTATCAGTGCAGGCCGTATGGATACTGGCAAAGGCTGTTGTCATGCACAGTGTGCCCTGAATAGGAAGGCGCAAAACACAAACCTATCTCCATAGGTACCAGAAGGGATAAGAATCAGATAAGGGATAAGGTCAAACAGCAAGATGCATGCAGACTAAGCCCACCCAGTATGGAGAATGTTGATAACTGTGCTGTAACAGAATACTGAGGCAAGGCTCACAACAGCACCCTAACACTACCAGGTTACACCTCATACTGTGCTGTACATCCTCAACACTTGGAACAAGCTACAAAAGGAGGGCGACCAGCAAGAATTGTCAAGGATAACCACACCCCCATGTTGGTACCACCACAAAAAGCAGCATGGACTAGCCATGCTCAAGTAACAGTGGCTAAAACCGCCCACCAGTGTATAGCCTGCTACAGAGTACTGGCCCAACACCAGGAACTGCATCGCGCCCATGCTGGAATACATGAATATATCAAGTCCTCCAAACCACATTATTTTGGGTGACTGCAAATACCCAGACACATAGACTGGGAGCATTATACCAGCTGCAACAGTGTAGGACAAAAGGTCATTGAATCCACAAACCAAAAGGCCCAGGAACAACGTAGCACACCCACAAGAGGGGCAAGCATACTGGATGTGATAATCAGCAACATGGGTACGGGATGTCAAGATGAGAAGTGTATTGCACACTGGTAACACCAGACCATATAGTAATCACACTGGATATACAAATCCTGACCACAGTCCCTGTCCGGGAAATCACAGTGGAAAACATGTGCTAAGCATTATTTGCACACCTCCAAAATGATGTGGAATCCATGAAAGGTCCCGTGCAGGTGCAAAATATGGGCCACGCCTCAGAACCTGTAAGACAGCCATTCCATGAACACTGCCAGGAATGCTTGGATTATGCAGTCCCAAATTAAAACAAGACACAGTGCCTAAATCTGGCATGGTGGACACCAGCCATAACCAAAACATGCAAGAGAAAGAGGAAGCTACTACATGATAGAGCAAGCATGAACAATGACGTAATTACTGATCAGTAGTATGGCAATATAATCTGTCCACACATGCAATCCAGTAAGGCCAGGCACAACAAGTGGAATCTGTGAATCCTGAGGCAATGTTACACCTGCCCCAAGTACACAGACAACCACCAACTCCACCCAAGAAATACAAATATATGTGAGAGATGCAACCATCCATCCAAACCGGAGGCAGAGCTCCCCAACTCAGTACACCCAAAACAAGTCAGTAGGAGAAGGTAACCACACACACCACAAACACATACCCACATAGACCTATCACAACTGCAAACCAAACACATAAACACAGAAATACATTCCCGGAGGCAGAAATCACACACACAGCACACCAACAGAGGCCAATAAAGCAGACACCCAATGAAACAGCCTCCAAACATAGCACATGCAACACATAGCACACAAAGCTGGTGTGCCAAACAGTCACAGGCCAGAAGGAGAAACAACATGCCTGATACAGTTGTAATAGGTGACTCCATAGTCAGACACACTGCTGTCCCGCACAGCAGACTGAACAAAGGAAAGGGTACAGTAAGCTGCCTGTAGGCCGCCACAATATGCCACATAACAGAAATATGAAGGTCACTCCAAAGCAAATAGAAATATGATGCAGTCATAGTCCATGCTGGTGTGAATGACCCGAGATGTACTGCCCTAGACTACATGTAAAGAGACACAGATGAGCTATCCGATTATGTAGTCCAGGCTGGTATGACACTCACCGCTTGCAGCAACCTACCCTTACCAAGAATAATGCCACAGTAGAAACATGGAATGATCAGTCATAGCAAGTAGCACACTTACTGGTGTCATTCCAAGGGGATCCAATGTCTGTCAGCTTGGGATGTCATGCTTGACAAGCCATGCAGCTGCCCTTGGGATGGCCTGCACCTGTTACCCCTGGGCGTCTGAATAGTGGATAAGGCCTTGGCCACCTCCACACAGCCTTTTGTAGGCAAGGCTGAAAAGACTGACCCACCACCCGAGAAAACATAAGTGGGAAGAAACATAAGGGAAATGCTGACCGATGCCAGATGTGTACACCCCAATATGCATGCTCCCGAGGCCATCCCCAGAATAGAGAACATCGATGTCTGTGCAGTGACAGAAACCTGCTGCAAGGCTCCTGACAGCACACCAGCACTACCAGGTTATACCATGTACCATGTGTCATGGCCCCAAAACCTGGAACACTACATAAAAGGAGGTGAGTAACCATAGGCAGCACAGACACCCATACGTCCAGGTAACTGACAATGCACAAGGCAGTGGAGTTCACCCACGTGCAACTAACTGTAGGCAAGACTGCTGTGCAGTCTGTAGTATGCTACAGACCGCACTCTCACACACAATAACCCCGTCTCAACCGTCCTGAAGACACTGGACAGTATGAATGTCCCACCAAATACCAAACAAGGTACCACGAAATACCACATAGGTGGTAAACCATTATGTATGGAAGGAGTAACCAGGGACCAAGGGACACAAGTGAACAGTAACCTGTTATGTGACACCCACATTGCCAATGTGGCTAGGAAGACTGTCTACATGTGACACTGTATTAGGAAAGGAGTCACATCTATGGCAACAGAGGTCACTGTGCCCCTATACTTTATCCCAATCACACCCATAATCCAGTACAATGCCTCATATGGGATCTACCTTACCTGACACCTGCAGCAGTTAGGAAGACTGCAAAGGTACCTCACCAAGAGGATAAAGTGTCATACATATATGTCATATGCTGCTAGGCTGTAGACACCCCAGCTGACTCCAGTCGCAGACTGCCCACACAGAGGCATTGCATGCCTGTTGTAGGAGGCCATGCCCAACACAGGAGTAATGGACATGCTCCACCCCAGACAACACATATCCATTGGAGCTGCGAGAGTGAGAGATGTCAACCCCAACACATAATGAAATAGGATGTGCCGGTGGGACAGATACATAATCCAGAGGCTCCACACACCCTGGACCAGAATCCCACCCCATGTTAGGCAGAGCCCCTCACTGACACTGTTCAACAGGAATCTTGCCAAGTGGATGGATGATTGTAGAGTTACAGTGGGGGTCTTCACTGTGTCATGTCCAGACAGAGGCACAGCTAAGCAAATAATACATGGCCATAATATCCAGATAGCAAGGGGTCTCAAAAGCCACACACACTCTGGCTAGCCTAACAAATGCCCAGGGTGGATAGCCTAGTATGAACCTATGAACCTATGTAGATACAAATTGTACAGGACATGAAGGATAATCCCAAGGCTTACACAACTGATGGTAGGAGCCATGTTGTGAATTCACAGATATGCCCTGAATCACACAAATACCACAAACACACACACATATTGCCAACATACATCCCGACAGGTGCAGTGCAAACCCCCACACCCCCACGTATGCAGAATATCTATCCCAGCAGACTGCTGGCCCCCTGACATAGCAGATGCTGAGGTAACAGACAACATCTCCAAAGCAAAACACACAGCAGCAATGGTATGAGATGGTGACCTGGGCGTAGTGCAACATGGAGTCTAAGATGAATGGAATGCCAAACCACACTACTGCTCAATGTCAGCCGTACCACAGAATATGTACCCAAAGAGCAGTGTACAACAACAGTGGTCCTTCTCAACAAAGGTGTTGCCTGAATGGATACTGAACAGTACTACCCCAGAATCCTGAGAAGCCCAGATTGCACAGCTATGGAAAGGAGCAGCATGTACCACAGACATATGGATGTTGGGGACCTACTGACACCGGACCCAACCCAGTGTGGCCTCCTCAAGTGCAGATCCTGCCCCTAACCATGTTGGACTCAATTGAAACAGTCATTAAGGTCATTGATGAGGGCAATGTGCTCCACACAGTGTATCTGGACCTTGCAAAGGCTTCTATACAATACCCTACATGTTCAGTATAGATAGGCTCACCAGTGTAAATATAAACCCACATGTCAGTAGAGGGGTTGCAAACCAGACCAAGGACAGAACAGACATGGTCAGACATGCTTCAGCCATGTCAGACTACAAACCAGATATAACTGGCATCCCACAAGGCTTGGACCTGGTATCTCCCTCGTCTGGTATATATGTCCCATAGGTACAGGCAAACATGGAAGGACTGTGTCCTAACATGTTTGCAGAGGACTACAAACCGCTCACCACATATGATCCACCAGCTGACACATGCATCCCACAAAAGGGCCACATAGAAACAGACAACTGGTGCCATAGCTATGTCAGCAAGCTAAGTGCAGAAATGTGTATAGTCAACCCCCGTGGATATACAGTAAGTGCCCACCAATTACCACATAGGTGTTAACCCATTATGTAGTTAACATGTAATGAGAGACCTGGGGACACAGGGTGATAGATATCCTGCACTGGACAAACATGTGCTGTAGTGTTTACAGAAACATACCATATACCCACCTAATCATGAAGGCTGTCAGATCTACATAAGGGGAGGTCATTGTGGCTCTGCAGTCCTCCTGCATCAGTGGTACAATCGACTACAATAGCCCCTGTGGGATGTACCTCAGCAGACACCTCCATCAACTGTAAAGTCCCCAACAGTACCTCATCAGGAGTATCAATCAGCCTACACACATGCCATGTGTTGCCTGTGTTGCTGGCATCAATAAAAATGCTGCACATAGTACAATCTGAATGGCAGTGAGCTATGCACATGACAGACCTGAACCCCAGCACTGACTTACATAGGACAGGCTGTACTGTGTGATCCATAACACAGAAGCCACTCCCACCCATGAGTGAACCCTCAGCACAGGCTACCCATAGAGTCACTTATCAATCTTCCTCAATAGGAATCCTGATGGGTGGACGGGAGATGGTAGGTTTATCCTGGGTATCACTGTCATGTCACAGGTAGACAGAGGCACAGTATACTAACCATGACATATGTCATGGCAAACTCCCCTTACAATGTGTGTTGAAGGACAAACACACTCTCCAACTTGCATTAGCCATGGACTAGGGCACATCGCTAGTGTTTGCAATTGTACACCTATGTTGTGGGATACACTAACAATGTTGGGCAAGCCTGGTGTAAGTAGTGCATATCTGAACAGAATGCAACATGGTCAGATGTACACAACTGGCCCCAACCAGGCTGTTGTGCCCACTATCAAAATGTAAAGCAGTGATAGCAGTAAAGCCCAGGTTACTGTCCACCACAGTCAAAGTACTGCCAGTACACTATACAGTACTACAGTGTTAGGTCAGTGTGAAAGGATGTTGACGACTGCATGCAAAGTATCCCATGCAAACACTGCAGGCACAGTATAATCCTGTTGTGTTCACACACAAAGCAGTTGTACAGTAACTACACAACATGACACACAACCCACAACCATGAACGGGTGATAGTTTGTGAAGTTCACACACATCCACAAATGTGGTGGGCTGCAGAGTCCAACATATGGAATGCTCACACTGGGCATGCTCACACACTTTGACAACATGCCATGGGAAGGCTGAACTGGGCATGCTCACACACTTAGTTTGTGAAGATCACACACATCCACAAATGTGGTGGTCTGCAGAGTCCAACATATGGAATAATCACACTGGGCATGCTCACACACTTTGACAACATGCCATGGGAAGGCTGAACTGGGCATGCTCACACACTTAGTCCAAATCTTGGTTTAGCAGTGGGACACACATATCTGGTATTGTTATGTGTTATGCCAGGAACCAACCACATTACAGCAGTCTGCCCAGTGCACACAGTTAAATGACTACAGAGACATACGTGATATAGTGGATCCCTCCCATATGCAAACAGTTTCCACAGATGCAGAGGTTGTTCATACCAACAGGGAATGCTATGGCAATAAAGATATGCAAACAGTCTATCAGCAACAAATAATGTGCATTTGACAATTAAACATAATGGTGTAGAGGTCAACACTAGGCTGTTTGCCCTAGGGAATGACAGCTTAGCCATAGTGTGCTTGGTGTTTGCTTCCCCACAGGATGCACATTCCCCTTTCCAAACACAGATGATGTCAGCACCCTAGAAGTACAACAGGAGAAATGAAACTTCCCAGTAATCCGAATAGCACGCTCCGCTAATGCGTCCGTCTCAAGTGTCATGACATAGTTAGATAGGGGTTCAAATCCTGCAAGTGCTCAGTGTGTGTGTGTGTCTGTGTGTGAGGTTGGTGTGTGTGTAAGTCTGTGTGAGGGAAATGTCCCTTTTGGCAAATAGGAAAAGACACTACAGGATGCACATTCCCTTTCTAAACACCGATGATGTCAGCACCCTATAAGTAGAGCAGGAGAAAGGAAACCTCCCAGTAATGCGAATAGCGCGCTCTGCTAATGCGTCCGTCTCAAGTGTCATAACATAGCTAGGTAGGGGTTTGATTCCTGTGAATGGCAAGTGTGTGTGTTTGTCTGAGGGGGGTTAGTGTGTGAGGGAAATGTCCCTTTTGGAAACTAGGTGAACAGACTACAGGATGCCCCTCCCCTTTGCTAAACACTGATGATGTCAGCACCCTATAAGTAGAGCAGGAGAAAGGAAACCTCCCAGTAATGCGAATAGCGCTCTGCTAATGCGTCCGTCTCAAGTGTCATAACATAGCTAGGTAGGGGTTTGATTCCTGTGAATGGCAAGTGTGTGTGTTTGTCTGAGGGGGGTTAGTGTGTGCTGGAAATGTCCCTTTGGGAAACTGGGTGAACAGACTACAGGTGTCCCCTCCCCTTTGCTAAACACTGATGATGTCAGCACCCTATAAGTAGAGCAGGAGAAAGGAAACCTCCCAGTAATGCGAATAGCGCGCTCTGCTAATGCGTCCGTCTCAAGTGTCATAACATAGCTAGGTAGGGGTTTGATTCCTGTGAATGGCAAGTGTGTGTGTTTGTCTGAGGGGGGTTAGTGTGTGCTGGAAATGTCCCTTTGGAAACTGGGTGAACAGACTACAGGATGCCCCTCCTTTGCTAAACACTGATGATGTCAGCACCCTATAAGTAGAGCAGGAGAAAGGAAACCTCCCAGTAATGCGAATAGCGCTCTGCTAATGCGTCCGTCTCAAGTGTCATAACATAGCTAGGTAGGGGTTTGATTCCTGTGAATGGCAAGTGTGTGTGTTTGTCTGAGGGGGGTTAGTGTGTGCTGGAAATGTCCCTTTGGAAAACTAGGTGAACAGACTACAGGATGACCCCCCCCTTTGCTAAACACTGATGATGTCAGCACCCTATAAGTAGAGCAGGAGAAAGGAAACCTCCCAGTAATGCGAATAGCGCTCTGCTAATGCGTCCGTCTCAAGTGTCATAACATAGCTAGGTAGGGGTTTGATTCCTGTGAATGGCAAGTGTGTGTGTTTGTCTGAGGGGGGTTAGTGTGTGCTGGAAATGTCCCTTTTGGAAACTGGGTGAACAGACTACAGGATGCCCCTCCCCTTTGCTAAACACTGATGATGTCAGCACCCTATAAGTAGAGCAGGAGAAAGGAAACCTCCCAGTAATGCGAATAGCGCGCTCTGCTAATGCGTCCGTCTCAAGTGTCATAACATAGCTAGGTAGGGGTTTGATTCCTGTGAATGGCAAGTGTGTGTGTTTGTCTGAGGGGGGTTAGTGTGTGAGGGAAATGTCCCTTTTGGAAACTGGGTGAACAGACTACAGGATGCCCCTCCCCTTTGCTAAACACTGATGATGTCAGCACCCTATAAGTAGAGCAGGAGAAAGGAAACCTCCCAGTAATGCGAATAGCGTGCTCTGCTAATGCGTCCGTCTCAAGTGTCATAACATAGCTAGGTAGGGGTTTGATTCCTGTGAATGGCAAGTGTGTGTGTTTGTCTGAGGGGGGTTAGTGTGTGCTGGAAATGTCCCTTTTGGAAACTGGGTGAACAGACTACAGGATGCCCCTCCCCTTTGCTAAACACTGATGATGTCAGCACCCTATAAGTAGAGCAGGAGAAAGGAAACCTCCCAGTAATGCGAATAGCGCGCTCTGCTAATGCGTCCGTCTCAAGTGTCATAACATAGCTAGGTAGGGGTTTGATTCCTGTGAATGGCAAGTGTGTGTGTCTGTCTGAGAGGGGTTAGTGTGTGAGGGAAGTGTCCCTTTTGGCAAATAGGATAGGACACTACAGGATGCCCATTCCCTTTTCTAAACACTGATGATGTCAGCACTCTATAAGTATAGCAGGGGAAGAAAAACCCCCCAGTAATGCAAATAGCGTGCTCAGCTAATGCGCCTGTCTCACGTGTCATAACAGTCAGATAGGGGTTTGAATCCTGCAATTGGCAAGTGTGTGTTTTTGGCTGAGGGGGGTTAGTGTGTGTGGGGACAATGTCCCTTTTGGTAACTAGGTGAACAGACTACAGGATGCACATTCCCCTTCTACACACTGTTCAGCAGACGGCCATGGCTCTGGCACAAGTTGTCTGTTGCTATGATGCCCCTTTGGAAGATGCTTGTGTCAGCTGGGGAGTCGATTATGGTGTCCAGTTTGCAGTCATCTGCATATTTGGACAGCCACAGTTCATCCGTGTTGGCCTGTACCTCCAATAAATATGTACTTAACAAGAGGGTCCCAGGACTGAGCCTTCTGGGACACAACCTGTAACTGTTATGGGGTCTGGCATGGCTCCAGCAATGCTAACCATGTGGGTTCTGTTCTTGAGCCACTGTGCAATCCATCTAGTGACATAGGGGCTTATATTTAAGCTGGTGAGCTTCCTAGAATGCCCAAGTGGGGTATTGTTGCGGCGTTTGCAAGGTCCAGGTAGGCTGTGTGAACCACCTTCCCCTCGGCAATGGCCTTGGTGACTGTAGCAAAGAAATCAACCGGTTACACCGGTAGTGCTGGTGTGCTCTCAGTAGCCCTGAACCAGGCATCTGTTACTGCACACATATCGATGTTTCCCATGCAAAGGAGTGTTTTGGGTGCATGCATCTGGAGGTTTAGACATCTGGCGTTGGGTAGCATTGCTCTTAGTGTCTTATCCCTTGTGATACCTATGAAGGTGGGTTTGTCATGTGAGCCCTGCCTAACATAGGCACTATGGGGTAGCAAGAGGCTTTGCCAATATCTGATAGGCCAGGGGTGACAGGTGCAGGCTGTCCCTAGCAAAGCAGGTAGTTCAACAGGAGATGGATGTGTGAAGGTGTAGTGCCTGTGACTACTTAGCAGTAGCATATATGACTGCTCACGTGGACACATGTCAGGCAGGTCATATGCACTGTGTCACAGTCAATGTACATGTGAACAGGTCAAACAGTGGCAACCTCTCAAGTGGGACATGGCCATACATATAGTAGGCTACACAGATGGCACTAGGAGTCCACAGAAGCTCTATAACTATGCATTGCAGGTGTGATCGGTATTCCAGGGTAATTGCAAGCAAACATGCATGCAAACAAAGGTACAGTGAACAGGGCTCCATGTAGTCCATTGTACAACAAACAAGCTGTACCAGTTCCATAAGGTAACACTGCACATATGCAGGCGCTATGCACATGTACATGGAAATACACTGGTCAGATGGCCAGGGTCCAGTCTCAGTGCACACAAGTGTACGGAACATGCATGTACTGTCAGGATGTACAATAACTGGATATAAACCCATGTGCCCATACCTGCAGTAATACACATGTCAAATAACAGACACCGATCCTTCTCTCAGTGGTGCCATACTTAGTAGGATGTATGCTCCCTGGCCTGCCACCACAGTATCCCTGACATATATGGGGACTCTCCCTCCTGTGACAGTTCGTTATGTGTGTTGGTGCTGTCTAGCATGGTATGAGATGTGTGCATGCAGTGCTAGTGTGCACCTGTGTGTCCTGTACCAGTTGTGTAGTTCTGCACACATATCAACATCCTCACACATCTGCATTGCAGAGTCTAGTGTGGCCAACATGCCACTTGCAATTTACATGTCCATCATTGTGTATTACTACATTCATTACCCATCCCCTGTGCTACCTATGTATGTAGGCTGCTGTTGACATCATTACCACTAGTATGCCAACATGTGCAGATGATACACTATGGTACTTACCATGGGTGTAGACAACAGGACATGACAATCACACAAATACTGCATCAGGCATGCTGTGATATACCCACAATTAATTCAGCACACAGTACTGTTCACAACATGATACTATTACTACACATCTATGTGGTCACCCTGTGCATCAGCAACATGTTAACCTGTACCTGCACAGTTGTTACAGACTGCAGGAGGTGGCACAGTTTCATCATATGCACAGGGTGTGAACTTGGTATGCCTGGGTCAGCCACCCATACCACCAATTGACATGTATGTGTATGTGTGTTGGTGAGGGACAGCAGTAGAAGGTGGGGCAGTGTTGATGCAGTGTGTGCGTGTATGCGGTAGCCCTAGGTGTTGTTATTTTGCATGTGTGTATGGATGCACACAGTTCCACCTCATGGCTGCCATATACTGGTGTTTGTGGACAGCCACAGACTGTACCTGCCAGGTCATACAGATCAGTGTCTCTGGCCACGGACACGGTACCTGTGCCTTGCAGGGTGCTACGGACCGTATCCGTACCAACCCAGACTGGGTACTGTCATCAGAAGCAGGTGTTCGTTGACTGGACACAGAGCCCTGTCGGCCCTGGCCAGAGCCACGTGCACGTGGTCTCCTGGGGCGGTCTGATGACAGCACAGACCCAGCATTGCTGGGGCTGCTGCTGGCACTACGGGCGGCCGCGGCCCTGTTGTCGCCCACGCCGACTGCCAGCTGCTGCTGTTGCTGGCATACGGCCACGTCGACGACGCAACCGCCCACCATCACCCTGGCTCATGGACATGTAGTTGTGGAGCTGGTGTAATATGTCCCCACAACGTCTGTCTACGACGCCGGTGAAATCACGGATGGCGGCCGCAATGTCACGCATACCGTCGGTCATGGCTGTGCGACATGCTGCCAGCTCCCTCAGACCCTGTCTGGTGTACCGTTCCATACGTGACTGTGCCTGCATGACAGTCCGAAACATAGCTGAGGTTGTAAGTCCTCTGTGGGCACGCCTGCCAGGGGCAGTACGCCCATGGATGCTCCCACGAGAACCCCTGGACATCTGTCTGTGTGGTACCATCTCTGGGCCATGCCCATGGCTGCTGTGTGGGGAAGCATGTGCCGCAGATACCACATTACCCTGGTCAATGCCCACTGTATGCTGTCCATCACCTAGGGACAGTGGTGACAAGGGGTGTATTGGCAGGATAACTGTGCGCATGGATGGTGTCGACAGCTGTGTACTGTCAATTGGCTGACCAATGGCGGACCCTGGCATACCGTCCTGTGCCATTACACCAATGTCATCAGTAGCAGTACCCACGGCACCTGACTCAGGTTCCCTGCTAGATAACACCAGAGCAGCAACAGAACCTGTGGGAAGGAAACAGGAAACACAGTTTACAATGTCTTCACACTACCAGCGATGCACACATGCACAGGTGCACACATGCACACATGCACACATGCACAGGTGCACACATGCACAGGTGCACAGGTGCACACATGCACACATGCACACATGCACACATGCACAGGTGCACACATGCACACATGCACACATGCACACATGCACAGGTGCACACATGCACAGGTGCACACATGCACACATGCACACATGCACAGGTGCACAGGTGCACACATGCACACATGCACACATGCACACTTGCACACTTGCACACTTGCACACATGCACACGTGCACACAGTTTCACACAATTGAACAGTACTCAGTATGCGTGATATTGACACACAGACACAGACACACCTACATGCATACAAGGGGCACCACTAAGTGTGCCAAAAGGTACTATTACTACCAACATCTTTACAGGTAATGTAAATAGACACTCACCAGCATGGATAGGCTGCAATGCAGTGATACCGGAGGGTCCTGCAGACAGGAGGAAACTAATGTTAGTGGGCACAACTGTGCCAATATTACTGAGTATGATACAGGTCAGGAGTACCACAGTCGCCTTTCAAAGGTCTGCAGCTAATATTGCGGATATCACACTTGCACATTATATACTATGGTTGCAGCTACAAACAAAGGACACACCACACACATGCATTAACTACCAGTGTACACAACAGTCAACTACACATGTGACATATTACCTGCACGCTCAGTGTCCTGCTGCTGTGCGGCTCCAGCCTCCATCATGACGCATGTCTGCTGCTGTTGTTGTTGCAGGTGGACTGGAGCCACTACACTCAGGAGCAGTCCCTCCAGTCTGGTGAGTGGGGATGTGTAGCCACTCCACCACCTGTGGCGACCTGTTGCCTGTGGATATCTGACGACGCTGACGGACATGTCTAATCAAATCACTGCAGTGATGTCGCACCTGCTCATATGTCCTATTATGCATGCCTATATCATTTACCCGACGGACAAGGTCCTGCCACAGTGCAGCCCTCACCTGCTGATTCTGGCTGGTGCGGAAAAGAGTGTTGCATAGTCCCGCACCAGGCTCTGGTGTATCTCCTCATCCTCAGCCACGGAGTAGGTTGCATGTCTTGGGTGGGCCATGTACCTGGGAAAAAGATAACATGGTATCAGCAATCTATGTTGGCAGACCTTGGCACACATACTACACATGCTACTTGACTGTCATGATACCACATATCACACATATGTAGCATCTGTCTGTCTATTGGTGGATACACATGTAGATGGCCAGGTATCAGTGCTCGGCCAGCAACTGTTGTACAGTACCTGCCAGGCTACGTACGACATACTACTGGACACCAGCAGTCAGAACACCAATTCAGGTGAGGTGCACCTCCTCACTCTGTGGGTTTGTGTCTAGGTACTGTATGGCGTACATCGGCGACTACTGTGGGCTGACCACACCCTGCTTGCCCTGGATATACATATCCCACCTCCACCACCAGCACAGATGGCTACAGTGCACAACATTACAGATACAGACGTTACACTTTGTAACACTGATATGGTATCCTTACAGCCCACTGGGCCAGTGTCAGAGACAACCCACAATGCTGACCCCTACACAATTGCTTTCTACAGACATCTCCAAGACCGCATGGCTCATGCATTCCCATATATGTCCAGGACACTGTCCACAAAGGGACAGCATCCTGTCCGCGAACCCCAGCCATATACTGATTGTATTACACTTGATGTAAGCTACTACAAGACAGAGCATCAGTCTCTGAAGGGAGGGTATGTCTGAGCAGCACTGGTAAGGATCTATTTCCCATCACACTGACTACATGGGCAATGTTGAGTGGGACGTCAAGCGTGATACTGCAGATGACCAGGAGGCCTACCTGACCTATTTAGCGACCTGGTCAGGAACCATCCTCTATGCCCATGGGTAGTACACTACACATATTTCACCTACACCACAGCTAGACGACATTGTGGCGGACAGGGTCAGTGCAGGTGTCACCCCGCCCTCCCCCTGTATTAAGGCATGGTTATCCCTGCTGACCCTAACCTCAAGGTCATCACAGTTATCCAGGTGAGAGACACCCACAGGTCAGCAGAATACACGACATGGACGGGACCTGCTGGTATCCCCAGTTGCATGCTACATACCCTCTGACAGGCGCTAAACACACATATAGAGGTGCTATGTTACACTACCTTGACTACAGGGTATGTACCTGTACACTGGCGCACAGCACCAGTGGTTCCACTCCATGCAGGAGGCACCTCACCATACCAATACAATACAACACAATACATGACATTGTAATACAATACTATACAATATGCTAATGCCCCCGTGTCTACAGCAGCGTACTGTTCTGCTAACCTGACCATTGTGACACATGTGGTGTGATGGTACCTGCTGCCGTCACACAGTTACACAGGGTGACACATATGGCATATTACCTATCTGAGTGACATGCAGCAGGGGTATGTGTGACATGTACACATGGGGAGTCTCGCATCGTAACACTGTGTGGTTTGTTGCAGGGTGTGTCCTGTCTGTGAGTCTGAACCCGCACCTACACATGTGCACTAAATTGCAGTGGCACAGACGACACACAGCAGACAGGTAGGTTGTGGATGGTGGGCGGTGGTACAATGCCTGTTGGACATCTGTCATGGGTGTGACCTCCATATGTGCATCTGGGGGTGGTAACCTGTACGTGGGCGGCATATGTGTACTCTGTGGTGTTGACAGTCACTGTGCAATGGTACTGTGTTTGGGTGCATTGTCACCGTGTTGTACATGTCACTGTGTCCTTCTACATATCTGTTGCTGTCGTGTGAGGTCCATACCATGGCATACATTACGTGCTGTGGGGGGTACACCGACCTACATGTCCATGCCTGACTGACCATGTGTGCGGACACATACCATGTGCAGCTATTCCAGGGATAGTGTGCCACTGTGACTATCATTGGGGCCACTATTGTACACATGTCTGACCCTGACCACCCCTGACACATGCAGTGGTGGGCGGACACTCATTTATATGGTGGTTACCTGTGTAGGTGATCTGGACTGTGGTATGATACTCCGGATGTGACACTGGTGTTCACTCCGTGCCTTTGTCACCAGGCACCAGTTGCAATACATCTGTACACATGTGCCTCACTCCAGCTCTGTATACATCTCTCTCACTCTCTCTATACATATATATATGTATTAAGATATGTCTATATGTCTATTTATATATATATGTACATATGTGTGTATACATTTGCACATATATATATATATTGATGTACATATTCTGCTGTAGATGTGGGGGGGGCGCAGAGGGGGTGTGGGCGACAGGGGGGGGCAGGCTGTGTTGCAGGTCAGCATATACAATCATACCTGTAGGTGGTCAGATCAGTCTGTCTATGTATATGTATCTACATATATCTATCTCTGCATGTGTGCATTACATAGATATGTCGCTACAATATTCTATCAGCATCTGTCTATGTAGTCCTACATCTCTCTCTCTCTATGTATGTATACATATATGCATATCATATGTATATATATACATATAAGATATATACACATACATATGTTGACATAACTACATAGCCATATGTTGGACAGGTATGTCAGCATATATGTCTACCTTACTGTATACACACACTAACATACTGCTAAACATACATAGCTGTGTAATCTAATTAGTACATGGCAGTACAACCTACAATCAAACGACATATATATGTGCACATAGATGCTCACACATACAACTGTATGTACAGCCTTCACTGATAGGTGCTGTATATCCCCTGCCCATTACACATCTTCATATACATATGGATACAGCCCAATAACACATATGGAGGGTTCACAGTATGTACACCTTGATAGTATTACTTTACAGTACCTGTGTTTGTCACAGCTGTGTCTGCTACTGTCTGGCTCTCTGTCCTGCTGCTCCAATTCACAGTTGCAGCTTCCAGGTAGCTGTTGCTGGGGATTGCTGTCTGTCTGCTTAGTTGCAGTCTAGTTCTGGGTGTGGTTCTCCCTCTCTCTCTCTCTCTCTCTCTCTCTCTGTCTCTCTGTCTCTCTGTCTCTCTTTCTCTCTCCAGGTGCAATGTAATTATTGCATGCGTGGACATGGAATACAGCATACTTTTGTAGGTATCTGCATATGCCCATGTGATGGCCTCTGCACCAATTGTTAGCCAGCATTTGCTAATTGCATGCAGCCTGTTGTGTACTGATTGCAGTTCTCACTGTGATTTCAGAACTGTGCTATAAAAGGGTGTGTGAAATAGGCGTAGCCCTTTCAGATGTTAATGGCAGGGACCATGCTGTTATGCTGTGGACAACATTCTGTGAGTGTAAAGGTTGGTATCTCTAATTTTACTCGGTGGGTTGTGGGTTAACATTCCTCCATTCATTTCTCCAGTTTCCTGTACTGACTGTGTATGTACACTAACAACTACTACTATTGTTGATGTGTGCATGTGTGTGTGTGTGCTTTCCTTTCACCTTTGCTTGCACTCTGTTGCTACATCTTCAATAGTTGCCCTTTACTGTCAGTACTGGTGTGCCTGCTAGGTGTCTTGACTGTTGTGTGCTGCTGTAGCTTTCCTATTTCCCATGTACATTCACACCCTGGAATGCTTGCTATATCTGCTAGGGTGTTACAGCATGCAGTGTGGTCTGGCCATGGTGTGGGCCTTGACATCTATTAGCATATGTGGGTATGCTGCTGAGCAGGCCCCAGAGGCTTTCAGGTTCACCAGTTATGTGCCTCATGGAATGGTACATATCAGTGGGGTGCACCCATTAATATGTCTGGTATGCTGCAGTTGTGACTGTGGGTTAGCATGAGCATAGGTATTACTACACTTTTTCTGCCATGCGAGTGGTGAATACTTTCGGACTCCATAGTTACCATTGCATGTGTTACACCTTTCTGCCTACTGTTTGTACATTTCACATGGGGTCTGTGGGGCATCCCTGTAAGACATTCACTGTTGCTATGTCTAGGTTCTTAACTATTCAAATATGGTGGTGTTGAACCCGTCATGTGTACAGATATTTGCAGGCTGTCCACATGTCTGCCTCATAATTTGGTCATTATCTCATGCACACCTTTATCTGGCAGGTCAGTCTGGGCTCAAGTCAGAATATGGTGACAAACATTCAAGTTCCAGACTACATACCCTTCCAAACATCCCACAAGGTGTAGACCCTGTTACTTTCTGAACTGTCTGCATTTGTTGTAACTTCATTTGTAATGTGTCCCTGGTTTTGGGCCTTTGCTCCACATATTTTATTACTTGGTCCGGATGTGTTCCTGTAAGAGGTTGTGGGGTATGGGCAGTGCTTATCCTGCTGTGAGTATGTGTGTGTCTTGCAAGGTGCTATGGTGACATTATTACCTACTAGCTTCCAACTAGCATGGCTGTTTCTGTTCACACACTACTATTATGGAAATCCACCAGTTTTGTTTGTGATTCTAAATGTCATGCTTTGTGTACTACACATCTATATTCCCTTTACATTCATTCCTACTGTTAAATGATATATTTACTTTAGCACAGTGTTTCTATGTAAGAGTCATGGCTTAGTGGTAAGACATGCAGACTATAGTTGCCAAGGTCCTGGGTTCGGGACTCACAGTGGGATTTTATTTTTCTTTTGAACTGAGTACAGGACCTGTCAATCAAAGTGCCTAAGGCACTTTTAAGCAGTTGTAACCGGGTTAGCGCTGGTTTGCGCAGAGCTCACGCATGCGCACTGGCGGTTAGCTCACAGCACAAGCGCACACCCGCTTACAACCGCTTAAACGTGCTTACTCTTGCGCACACCCGCTATTTTCTTTGAAAGAAAAGAAAACGGGAGACAGGAAAGTGGTGAAAAGGCGTCACAAAGAGGGTAAGACAGTAGGTAAACAAGCTTGGGATGTGCAGGAGGGATGTAGGTAAGGCCCATAGCTGCCCATTTCTTCAGCAGCAACAGCTGTGCATATGTATGTAATTTGGTGTGACATTTGAAACCTTCCACCCCTGAGAGAGGTGTCAGGACAACAATAATACCTGTTGTACAGCCAATTGGAATTGATGGGTTCCATGTCCAGTAGACATGTGTGCGGAATGGGCAGCTATGTATGGGGCGTAATTTTTTGTGGGTACAGAGTGCCCTTTTTTTTTTTTTCAGGTGAGAGTGGTATGTCAGGTGAAGGTAGTCGGTACAGCTGGGGAGGTAGGTTGGGTAGGTTAACAGACAAGACAAACAAGACGCATACAGGGGCGGTGTATGACACGTGTGGGGGTTACACAATTGACGGGACGGAGGTTGGGATGTCCAGAGCCCATGAGCCCACAGATGGCAACAGTGGAACTGATATCCCCACCCATAGGCAGTTGCCACTGTTCCTTCACTGCCCAGGACGGCCTGTGCTGGGGGCTGTGTAGGCAGGGCAACGGGCAAGCCCGTTAGTTGCGCCACCCGTGCCTCGAGCTGGCGTAGGGGCTCGAGGACAGAGTCCCGAATCTCCCTACGCACCACAGTCCGGACGCTACGGAGGGTGAGTGGTGGATCTCCTCCGGCCACACTTGCAGAGGGGGGGCGAGCCCCGCCCCCTGCAGCGCTTCCACCCGCAGGTGGCACAGGGCCACCGGAGGAGGGTCCGGACTCGGCACTAGTGCCAGGTGCACTCGCCAGCTGAGGTGGGAGAGGTGGGTCCGCCGGAACCCGCCTTCCCTGTCGTTCTATGTTTTGCATTATGTCATAACAGTTTGGGTTAGTGACATATAAATACCATTCACAGTTAGTTTTAACAGCATGCATTAGTATTCCCATTAACCACACACCCAGTTATTCACACCATTGAACAGCGTGCATAGCACATGCATAATTTCAACAGTAATACACAGTCCAACAACATGCAGGGTTGATTGATGGCAACAGGCCATCAGGTGTGGATGTATGAACAGGGCGGATGCATCAACAGACATGCAAATATATATGACCCAACAGGACAGATGTCCAGGGGTGGTAATTGTGATTGCACATACCATTTTCCCGTGGAATGGGTTATAGATGGTTAGAGGGTGGGGTAAATCAGACATATTATTAACACCTTCGAATACAACCACATATGCTGTACATTTCTAATAGCTACAGTTATATACACACTACTGTTCTGACTACAGTGTCCTATATGTTAACTACTTAACCTTGCAGATGGGACTGTTACTGCAACATAAGTCTACATTTTATTGCTGTTCATACACAAGTCATATCGAAATTTGTGCAGATACATCTCCTGTTAACTGTTCTTTCTATAACTGTAGACAGGTGTGGATGTTTGGGATATCAGACAGTCATCCTATCTGCATATTTCAGACTGGGAGCAGCATATCCAGATTTTGGTGTACACATTCCACATGCAGCAACACTTTGAACAGATGTTTCTGTTTGGTTTTGGGTCTCACATGCATTTAATTATGTCCTGACTGCAGTATAGTTTATTCAGGGGTTATTACTACTGTAGTGCTGTATTCCTGACACTTTCTCACACTCTCTCACTTGCTTTCATGTTACTATTCAGACTGGTACTTCTAGGCTTTATTGACATGTTTTAACAGAAATTATTACAGTTCTTTCCAGCACTCTCACTTCTGTCATGTTTCAGTATTTCCACAAGAATATATCTCACACAGGTGGATTCATCCTCTTCTGCAGCTATACTTTACCTGCTGCTGCAGTTTGTGTACTATTTTCTTACAGGCAGGGCAGTTTTATTTAAAAATATGTGTTGGACAGTCTCATGATTAGTTTCAACTTACAGGCTGGGAACTGTTGTAATCAGGCAATACTTGCATACACTTTCACACTCTGTGAGTTGCAGATTTAATTCCTTCCTGGCTACACTGCACTCTTATGCTAACTGTCATACATTTATATATCTTTACAGTTACTAGTAGTGGATTACTGACCTGCCTGGTGGCGCAACCGCACCAGCCTATCAGCATAGGCTCTGCGGTTCGCAGAACGGACACCTGCAGCTGTAATATAAATGAAGTAATATTGGAATACACATCTCCATGATTTCAGGTAGTTTAACTTTCTACAAACATAATTAATTTATACTTACTCAGTGGTGGGGCGTTGGGTGATTGCCGGGCCTCCTGGATCCAACGGTTCAGTTGGTCCTGCTTACGTCTCTTCAGGTCCGCATGGTGGTGACGGACCTGCTCACCTGTCCTAGGAATTCCTGTGGCACTGGTGAGTTCATGAGCCAACTGGTCCCACGCCTCAGCCTTGTACGCTCCCCAAAGGACCTGGCCCTGCATGAGTTGGGCCTCATGGTTATGGACTAGGAGCCAGGCCATGTACCTGGACTCCTCAACACCCCACCTCTGCGCTCGGAAGCGACTACCCTCACCTACACCTGACATTCTAACTGCAGGTCTGTTCTACAATCGTTTATGCTGTGTATTCCCGCCTATGGGGCTTATATAGTCCGTTTTTCCCGCACATATCTGTGATTGGCCAGTTTGGAATTGTATCAACTTCAGTAAACCTGCATTGTCATGCTGTAGTTTGTATTCATTCCTATATATGAGCTGATATTGCATTTCTATGAACTGCTGTCATGGCTTAGTGGTTCTGTACCTTGACTATGGTGTATAGTATCCTGGGTTCGAACCTGGCCACTGCTATTTTTCATGACTGTCTAGACATGTTGAGGGGTGTGTCTGTGTAAAGGCATTTTGGATACGGCTTGCTCACCGTTGCCCGTCGGTTAGCTCGTTTGCGCGGTGCGCAGCTCCGCGCAAACGGGGTACGCCGGTTTAACACTTATTTGGCTATTGGCACGCATGTGCCGCTTAGCGCAATTAGGGGCACATATAATCAGCGTGGTAAACCACTGCTCGGCTACAGGCACTCATTTTGCACCAGTTAAACCTATGCTTATCTACGGGCACATAATCTCACTCTGTTGAACTGTAGCTCAGCTATGGGCATATAAGGCAGTTTATATTCATTTCTTAGCTCACATTTATTCAATATAAATAGGCTATTACATTGCATTTTACATATATTCTGGTTTTATGTGTACATATATGTGTCAGAGACTTGTTTCATGCTTATTTTGAGAAAAAAAAATTTGTGTTGTGGGGGCTCGAACCATGAATGCCTGCTCTGCAGCCGGCATCTCTACCGCTTCGCTATTGCTTTCTGGCTTATTTTGCATATGTAGTTCTTATCTGCTTTCCCACTGACTGCTAACTGTAGCTGCGCTTACGGCACGCCACGCAAGCGCACTCACAGTTAAACATCTTTACAATTTAAAAAAAATATTACATGTACATTGATATTTCTTTTATGTTTAATAGTCTGTAGGGGCATGTGTTGTGTTGTGTTTATTCACATTTCCGTGGACTCTGTTGTGGGTGTGTACTTTGGGCACTTTTAGACTTCTGGGGGCGTGTCCGCTTGCAGGGCTCAGCCTACGGACACGCCCCCTACTGTCTTACACGGCCGTGTTCGACTTGGGTGTGATTCAGCATGCTCTCATGAATATGCAGAGCATGCTGACATCACTCAGTTTAACTGCAGCCTCCGTGTAAGAGTTATAACTCTTACACGGAGGCTTCGTGAATCCTGGGGAATGTTTATATATGATAAGTACATACTCTGCAGTCTATATACAATTTTAACAACAATTGAGTAGCATGGATATGCCATGTGTTTGAACAGTACTGCAGTTGATTGCTACATGTACACATTTGTGGCTAAAAAAAGTGGCTAAAAAATGGAACTCTGTCCCTACTATCATTCAAAACACATCATCCAAAGCCTCCTTTAAAGACCTCATCAGGCAACATCTCAAGCAAAGTTGGCAGTGCCATGATTGCTCCCCAGGCTAGTGAAAGCGGATAACATATACATACTAAATCTAGAGCAATTGATAATAGTTTTTCAATCTTACTCACAAACACTGGCTAATCTACAATGTATGTACTGTACCTGTGTACTATGTATGTATTCTACCTATGTTCCAAAGTTCAGCCGTACACCACAAATCAATTACTTACCTTTATTTTTAAAATTAATATTTTTTTGATTGTCCTCTCCACTGTAACTATTTGTGCCGCATACCACTGTAAAAACATGTCTCTTGTAATTTGTGTGTATACTGATCATGTCTAAATAACTAAATGTGTCTGTAATTTTTCTTTGTGGAGCTTTTCTCCCCGGGCCTCTGCTGAAAAAGGGCCTTTTCGGCTCAGTCAGACACTCCCGGTTAACAAATGTAAAATAATAAAATAAAATAATTTAAAACATCAACAAATGAGAAAGCATTTTTTTTTGCTTGTGTGATGAATACAAATAAATAGATAAAGAGATAAATGTGATATTGAAGATATAAGGAGATACGCGTGATATTCAAGCTATAAGGAGATATACATAGAGGCAGAGCTGTAATGTAACACTATATGTGCACATGTCCTCCTCTATCTAAATATATAAAAGTGTAGACTAACGAAGCAAATGTATACTGTTCTGTTTGTTTAGCAGCAAGAGAGACATCTTCCTGTAGGGCACTAGACATTTGAACAATATTTGTTAAAGCAAAGCGTGTATGCATCACACCTCAATATGTATTGAGAGTGCCCTGAAGAAATCTACTAGAATGCATGTTTGTGTTTGAAATCATTCTTTCTAGGTCCTGATGATGTGATAGGTATTTTTTTTTGTTTGAGTGGTGAAAAG
This sequence comes from Protopterus annectens, assembly GCF_019279795.1. Lineage (NCBI taxonomy): Eukaryota > Metazoa > Chordata > Ceratodontiformes > Protopteridae > Protopterus > Protopterus annectens. Next base: position 389,333,949 of record NC_056730.1, on the reverse strand, counting down.
GGAACATCAGATGATGTTGTCTCCCTCTGCCCTATGATTCGTTGTTCTTTCAGAATGGTATTCATGCCTACCCTCAAGTTCACAATTCTCCATCCTAGACTACACCTTAGTTGATGATGCCAAGCTTCCACTGTATTCTGAAGCCTAGGTAATCCCTCAGAGAGATGATCTAGACATTCCCAAGAAGAGTAATGGAGGAAAATGTGATATCATTGTTCTTGTTTGAAATTTCACGGGTTTGCCAATTATACATGTTTCTTCAACCTAATGTGGTAGCTTTATGGTGTTAACAGGAAATTTCTTTCAAAGAGAAATACATGATTCCAGAGCTTCCATCCTAGGTACAAAAGTCAAGCACATGAGCATTGGATAGCTGGTTTTGAAACCCATGTCAGTTTCGTAGAGCTTATTTAGATGTCATGACTGGATCTTTTGCCATATATTTTGGCTGCGATGGAAATAACTTCCTTGCACTACTGCTCCTACAACATTACTTTTAATACCTGCAATTGTGGCATGTTTGAAGTTGCACATAACATATTTAGGTAATGCAAGCAGGCCACTCTCAGCTATAATATCATAAATATACTGCCACATGACATTATATATCTTCTAAGACTTTCTAGAAAACAAAACACTAGTGGTTGACAGAATGATGTTTCCTCACCTGTTATATCATGAATGGTATACAATTGCCTGTAAGATCTTCCTTTACAGAGACAAATTCCATAAGCTATTCAAGTCTTACTACAAGACGTGTCTGACACATTCTAATCTGTGAAAATAGCCATCATAGCAATACCTGTCATGATGTCAATATAATTCTTATATTCCTATGAACCAGCATTTAATGGCTAGAATGCAGGCTTTACTGTATGTACCTCAAATGGTCCCTTGCAGGCTGTGTTTAATGTTTTCCTTTTAATTCTTCCCACTGTCTACTCATGACAGGGTACATCTGGAAGGCATAATATTGGTTACCGGTGTACTTGTGCCTTCCTGGCAGTCTGCAACTACTAGACATGGTAAATCATGCATCAAGTTTGCCCTGCTATTAAGTTTTTCCATCTTGTTGTACTTAACCAGTGGTCTAACATCAGGAGCATGTTTGTAACATTCACTTTTAGTTAGTTGCTCACTTGCATGAGCGCTAAGAGTGAACAAACAAATATCCATCAACATTTGCCATTTCTTTACCTTTTTGACCACATACAAAATGGAAGCTATTGTCAGTATTTCCTCATGGGTGCATGACTATCTCTGCATTGCCCTAGGTAATGGTAATTCATTTGTTTGCATTGTTCTTGTTGCTAAGGTGAACTGTAGCAATGTGATGCAGATGCTCAGCATCATGAATCTTGCATATGTGTCTTCCTTAAGAGTATGTCTAATAATCACTTCCTGTAACGTGAGCTGGAAGCAACCTGTATTATTTCTGCTTCCCCTGTTCATAGCCTGTCATCTCTTTAAATATAATATAATATATTGGCATAGTGTTGTGTCCATATCAAAGCAATTAACAATATCTGTATGGATAAAGTTTCTCAAGAACATGCAAATGCAGCAGTAATTTATGTTCAGACCACAGTTCACATCAGGGTCTATTATAAGAGCATATAAGCCAAACATGGTTAGGCAGAGTTTGGTATTTTAACAGGCACAATGACATCAGTATACATATGCCGATATCACCTATATGCTCATTTATTGACAGCACTGTATAAGGAAATAATCTGTAAGAATTGGAATGTATTAAAAACGGATGAAAAGATTAGAATTATAGTAAGTGAGAAACCCAACTTCAGGTACAAAAATAAGAAATCGGTTAAAAGGATGCTATGTGGATACAATGAGGTAGGAGCAGATAACAATGGACATGGAAACACCTTACCTTCTGGGAAATGAATTTATTGTGAACATATAGATTTGAGTGGTTGTTTTGTCCACCCCAATAATGGGAGAAGATATACATTTCCTGTTAATTCAGATTGCAATAGCGCAGATATGATTTATTTGGCCCATTGCACATCTTGCAGCTATTTTTATATAGGCAAAACTAACAGACTCCTGAGGGACCATATCCGAGAACACCTATACAGCATTAGAACCAAAAATGCTGATAATGCGCTAGCTAAACACATAGTAAATACTAATAATGAACATACCTTCAAATTCATGGGCATTGACAGGGTGACACAGGGTCAGCATTTGGGTGATTTGAGAAATCACACAGAGGTTACAGAAACAAAATGGATCATCAGGCTTCAAGCTGATGTATGGCTAGGTCTAAATGGAGTAGTTCCGTTGAGGCCAATATTGAAAGCAAGGCCATTGTATAAATGAATAGCAAAGCAGTAGCAGTATGTATTTTTTATATTAGAATGTTCCTGGATATATGCATTTTACCCACTCATTTTACATTACTGCATATTGAGATATTTAAGTTGAATTTTAATACATGTGTCTGTATGTATGAAGTTTTATGAACATACATTTTTTTCAGCTGTTTCAAGAGTGAACACTGCTACAGTTTTACTTGCATTTGCTTGTAGGAATTTTCTCCTTCTTTTTTCCTTTCCCACCCCCCCCCCCCTTTTACTCATCCGTTGTGTAGATTTTGTTTATTCTGAAGTTTGCATAGGTAATTGGGTGATTTTTGAACATGGAAACAGCGTGATTTAATTATTTGTATTAGTGCAGGAATTTTTTATCTAATTTGCAGCAGATTAGATCATGCTTTGTAGCTTGTATTAGTAGTTGAGCGATCTTGAACATTTAATGTGTTTTCTTAAGAAATAACTTGTATTAGTTGTAAAACTATCTAATATGTAGCAATTCAGAGCATGTTTTGCAGTTTATACAGACAGATGAGTGCTTCTGAATATTGCAACAATGTTATTAGTAATATGTTTTTTAAGTTAATTTGTATCAGCTCAGGTCATGTGATCGCTCCAGCACAGTGTACTGGCAGTTAAGTGATTTTAAATCAGGTAGTATGTTTTAGCTTTTGTATAAGGTCTGAAGAAGTGGGTCTGTTACTCGTGAAAGCGCTTACCTGTTTTATATGAAATAAACTACTGGTTGCTATTATTCTGGCCATGTTTTGGACAGTTCCCTATTATGTGATTGAAACCTTAGGTTATTGAACACCTAAAGGTCGATCAATAAATGTCAAAGTCTGAAAATTGCGAAGGGTTGTTTCCACACAGGAAAAAGTAATTTGGCCATTAGGCAGATTTTGTTCTTTCTCCGCTGTACAGTGATCTCGGAGTTGGTATATGTGGAAATTTTCGTTTTCAATGTTAAGGGTTCGATATGTCATGATCAACCTTTAGGTATTTGATAAGTTAAGGTTTCGATCACGTAATATAGACCCTTTTTGGACCATACTTTTTCTTGGAGTTTTGTTTTTTTATGTTATCAATGTTTGCCAGATATAATGTCGAACATGTGCTTGGTCAATCTTTACTGTAGATGTTGATTTTGGAAATGTGATTCTCTGTGTGTTGGCCAGATATAGTTTAGATTTATATATTATATATATATATATATATATATATATATATATATATATATATATATATATATGGGTCTACCTGACAACGTCGACAAGCCACAACACCGACAACCAGTTTACCGACGCCAGAAGATCGACGATTGAGAAGACCGACGGATGAAAACACCGACGCTGAGAACACCGACATGGGAAAAGGCTTTGTAAGTATGCGGTAGTGACGGACGTTAGGGTGCGAGTAAGGTAAGTGTGTGATATTGACGGTGTTTGGGTTAGGGGCGGATTAAGTGAGTTAGGGTTAGGGCGCGGGTTAGGTAAGTGTGCGGTAGTGATAGTCTTTGGGTTAGCGGGTTAAGTGAGTTAGGGTTAGGCGGGTTAGGTAAGTGCGGTAGTGATAGTCTTTGGGTTAGGGCGGGTTAAGTGAGTTAGGGTTAGGCACGGGTTAGGTAAGTGTGCGGTAGTGATAGTCTTTGGATTAGGGGCGGTTAAGTGAGTTAGGTTAGGGGCGGGTTAGGTAAGTGTGTGATAGTGACGGACCTTAGGGTTAGGGTTTGGGTTAAGGTTGTAGATAGTTGTGTATGTGAGGTTTAGTGTGGGTTTGTAAGGATTTTGGTGTTGTTGTGTTGTGTGTGTGCTTTTTGGACAGGGGATTTGTTTTGATGTGCTGTCGGTAAAATGGTTGTCGATGTTGTGGCTTTTCGATCTTGTGGACTGTCGGTTATGTGGTGTCGGTAAACTGGTTGTCGGTGTTGTGGCTTGTCGACGTTGTCAGGTAGACCCATATATATATATATGGGTTCCATACACTAGATCGAATTTTCACTAATTCGAAATAGTGCATGGAATGCTCACTGCAGCAAAAGTGCACTTAACCAAAAGTGCACTTACGCAAAGTTCACGGTTGTTGTACTGAACTTCGGTGCAGTACTCAAAGACCTTAGGTTACTTAGTAAAGCTATCCCCTTACACTAACCCTAAGGTTCATGACTATCGCACCATAGTGGAGGACATTGCTATGTCCTTTACTGCACTGCAGTCATCACGGACCTTAGGGTTAGGGCACAGTTCATAGTAAGGGGGTAGCCCTATGGGCTATCTCCTTACTATGACCCGTGCCCTAACCTTAAGGTTCGTGACTATTGCACCATAGTGGAGGACATTTTTTTTTTTTTTATGTCCTCCACGGTGCTGTGGTGTTTTCGGTGAAGTGCACTTATACAAAAGTTCACTTTTGTTAAAGTGAACTTTCGCAGAAGTGAGGCTTCCTATTACAAATTTGAAGTAGTGACTCACATGTGTGAATTGGTCATTTTAAGAAAGTCAGCACTCAGGAATGTCAACTTTTACCGAAACTACCTGCACTTCCGGATTTCTCCTATGAATGTTTTGCAGTGGGGCAAAATCCTTTGCACCCCCCACACCCCCTGCTACTTATATATACAAACTCCGAGATTACACTGGAGTGAGGGAAATGGTACATTTCCTGATCCCCACTGTAGTGCAATCTCCACTCAAAAGGCTAAATTCACAACAGTGAATGCTGCTGCACATTCACTGTTGTGAATTCAACATTTTTTTTTACTAAAAGGTAACTTTGAAAAGTTAATTTCACTATATATATATATATATATATATATATATATATACACATATATATATATATATATATATATATATATATATATAGTTTACTGTCAAATGATTGAAAGGCCAATAGTTGAAAGTTACATAGTATATAGGTTCATAGGTTGGTACTAGGCTATCGCCCTAGGGCCTATACAAGTTTAGCCATAACAATTCCCTGTCTATTTCTTCCCACACTATTTACTTTCCTGGACCCCTGTCTAGAAGGGCAACTGACATGATCCCTGGGGTGAATTTCCTTTCTCCCATCCAGTCATCAAGGTTTCTTTTGAAGAGGAACAAAGAGGTGCTCTGCTTGACATGTATGGGCAGTCTGTTCCAGAGTCTGGGGAGTCTCTGGGTCAGGAACCTATCCCTCCAGCATATTTTGTTTATTGTGATGACAAGGTTTAGATCCCTGGAGTGTGTGGCTCTGAAGAATTGGGATTTCTTTTAAGTGTAGCATGTCCAACAGCTCTGGGTCCGATATGGCTTTGTATGTTAAGCAGAGATCGCCTGATTATCATAAATGGGAAAATCCTTTAGTCGACTGTCATAAACACCCATTCAGATTGTCGAATGTACAATGCAATTCAAACAAATGAATTTGATATTTCATAGTCATCGCCGAAAGCACAAATCACCAAAAATGCAGTACACCACATTTCATTTCATCCAAACATAGTAGTGGCAGTGTATATGCCCTTTGTCCCACTGTAGTGGGATCCTGGAGTTAGAATATATAGTTGGGGGGGTGTGGGGCCACCCCCCCATGTCAGGGGGTGTGGGGGGGCAAAGCCCCCCACCTAGCTTAGTTTCATACTGACCAGTTTCTGTTAAGAGGGTAAGTAAGTAGTGTATAATTACAATGGGTTTGGTGGAGGTTTGGATTCGCAAAACATGTTGAAAACAGTCGAAATTGTTGAAAAGTGTGATTTTTGACCACATGAATGCTTTACCATTTTGAATTTGGATAATATGATTCTACATTATGATAGCTTTACCTTCTGAATTTCGACTATTTGATAGTAAACCTATATATATATATATATATATATATATATATATATATATATATATATATATATATATATATATATATATATATATATATATATATATATATATATACAGAGAGAGAGAGAGAGAGAGACAGAGGAGTCTTTACATGAAACTGCACTAATTGCAAGCATTTCTCACCTTGGAAGATTCTGACATTTGTGCAGTCACTGAAACCTGGTTCAAAGCTGCAAAGAGCACCCCAGCCTTACCAGATTAGCCCTACCATACTTTTAGACCCCAAACAGAGGGCTACAAAGACAAAGGAGGTGAAGTTTCAATATTTATCAAAGACATACACACCTCCAGGCTGATCAATCAGTATGACACACAGGAGACACTCCAGATGCAGTCAACTATTAGCAAAACACCTATTCAAGTCATAGCTAATTACAGACCCCCAACAATGACTCAGGAGGCCCACTCCACTATCTGGACCTACTTGAATCCATCAAGATTCAACCCTCTACCCTGATCCTGGGTGACTTTAACCACACAACCATAGAGTGGAAGACCTATTCTAGCTCAAACACACCCCCCCAGAGATTCCTCGACTTTTTTCAATGCCAATGTATTGGATCAGCTGGTTGACCCCCCCCCACAAGATGTGAAAATATCCTGGACCTTGTACTATCCAACATGAGTAACCACTGTAGCACCCCTACAGTGTCATCCTCCTTGGTAAGATCCCACCATAAAGCAATCACTTTCAAAGTCACCATCTCCCTGACCACCACCCCCCTTGCCAGGGTTGAACAAAAAAACTTTTCCAAAGCTGACTACAATGTCCTGAGAGCATTTATAAGCAGCTTCACAGTCACCAACCCTTTAGTTGAATCAAGCTCTAATGTCCAAGCCTACACCAAAAAACTATATGAGCACCTATATAGCTGCATGGACCAAATCATCTTCGTCAAGGAAGAGTAAACCTGTCTGGTGGACAGCAGCAATAAGCAGGCTCTACAATAAAAGGAACAAATTGCTGTCCAGGACCAAGAAGGAGCAGGTGCCAAGCTGGAAGCAATCTCTCCTTTGTCTCAACAAGCAAATAAGGTCACTGATGAAGTCCTCTAAGGTTAACTTTGAGTCCATATTTGCCACATCCACTAAGGACAATCACAAGTCCTTCTTTGCATATGTCTGCAATCTCAAAGGTAACTGCCAAATCTGCTCTGAATTGGTGGTGAAGAATACCACATACACAAATGCCATAGATATAGCCAACCTGCTGGCAGACAAGTTCAGTGAAAACTTCACCCCCACCCTGTCACCACCATCAGTAAGCCAGGACATCCCAAGCACCTTCCCCCCTCCCCTCATCACCAGGGAGCAGGTTATTAATGCCCTCTCAAAGACAAAAAATACAGTCTCCATGGGATCTGACAATATCTCTGGCTGTGTCCTACATGAACTCAGACAAGAGCTGTCAGCACCACTTAGCACCCTATTCAACCAAAGCATGTGCACCAGCTTCATCCCAGCAGACTGGAGGACAGCCACTGTCATCTCTTTGCACAAAGGTGGAGCATCCACCAACCCAGGCAATTATAGGCTGATCAGCCTAACTAGCCAGATCTGCAAGGCCATGGAGAGCATTATCATGGACCTTATAAACAAGGACATTGGCAACCTCCAAACATTTGATCCCTCACAGTTTGGTTTTGTCAAAGGGAGGTCATGCCTGTTAAACTTGGTCACCTTCTTAGAAACAGTCACCAAAGCCATGGATGAGGACAAGACAGTGCACACCACCTACCTTGACTTAGCCAAAGCCTTTGACACTATTCCCCATTAGGGCATAATAGATAAACTCTCCCAGCTAGGCATCAACCCATATGTTACCAGATGGGTAGCTAACTGGCTTACTGATAGAACCCACTCAGGCAAAATAGGGGAAGACACCTCTAGTAGTAGACCTGTAACAAGCAGCTTACCCCAAGGATTGGTCTTGGGGCCTTTGCTGTTTGGGATATACTTTTCTGAGGTGCAAGCCAAAACCAGTTGTCTGTGACTGACCAAGTTTGCTGATGACTGCAAGCTGGCCACTGTCATAAATTCCCCTAGTGATGTGAACATCCTACAAGAGGGCTTTAACCAAACTAATGACTGGTGCCAGAAGCATGGCCTCAAACTGAATGCCAAGGAAGGCATCATTATCCCCTTTGGGGAAATTGGTGTCCCCACTAATTATCACATTAATAACAATGTACTAAGCATGCAATCAGTCATGAGGGACTTGGGCACCCAGGTTGATAGCAACCTGACTTTTGACCACCATGTTGCCTCCATTGTACGGAAGGATTTCTACATGGTCCACTTCATAAGTAAGGGTATTTCATCCAGTAACAAGAAGGTCATAACATCCCTGTACTCCCCCCTTATTAGACCAATTATTGAGTACAATACTCCCTTCAGCATGTACCTTGTCAAGCACATGCAGGAGTTGGAGAGACCACAGAGGTTCCTGACCAGGAAAATCCAGGATCTCAATCACCTATCCTATACAGATAGGTTAAAAGCCCTGTCCCTCTACTCAGTCTCATACAGACTGCTCAGTGGTGACCTGTGTCTGGCATACAAGGCCATCTCAGAGTTGATGGAGACTTGATGGAGTTGCTGCATACCTGTAAGTCAAATTCCACTCAAGGAACCTGCACACAAGGTCTCAACCTGGTCTGTGACATTAATAGAACTTGTTGGAAAGATAGATTTGTGTCCCAATGACTCCTCCATCTGTCAATAGACTTCCTCTCCATGTCAAGCAGAGTACCTTATTAGACCTCTTTAAGAGGAACCTGGACAACTGGATGGGAAACAGAAAGTATACCCCTGGGATCCCACCTGTGTCCCTGCTGGATAGGGAAAACAGGTGCTGACTTTGTGGTAACACGGGTGAAATTCTTGGTTATGCTTATAAGGGCCTCCAGGCCAATAGCGTAGTATCGTCCTATGAACCTATGTATATATATATATATATATATATATATATATATATATATATATATATATATATAAATATATATGTGTGTGTGTGTGTGTGTGTGTGTGGGTGTAAAAAATATTGTTCTATTTATGTTATCAAATGCAAGTCTTTTTCTTTTAGCTTTTTCCAGTTAGGGGTCGCCACAGTGGATCATCTGTCTGCTCATGATTGGCAGTGGAGTTTTACAATGTTGAGTTGCCAGCCCGGCACCCAACCTTCCACAGAAGGCACACATGCACACATTCACACATAGGGCCAATTTAGAGTGTCCAATCCACCTACTGCATGTCTTTGGGATGTGGAAGGAACTGTAGCAACTGGAGGAAACCCACGCGACCACAGGGAGGACATGCAGACTCCGCACAGAAGGTACCCCAGCTGAGAATCAAAACGGAGAACTTCTTGCTGTGAGGCGACAACACTAACCACTGCACCACCATGGCTGCCCATGTTATCAAATGCAAGTAAACTATACTAATTTTGCCTGCTACTAAACTGGACACTTACAAATATTTATTTCTATCAATATGATATGATGTCTTTGTTTGCCGACTACTTATACATATACTTTCTCTTTCATTCTTAAGGCTAATTCAGCAGTTGGAAATTCATTTGTTCAGTCATTCAATTAGTTAGTTTTGTAATGTCGGGATTTCATCATCCATTTTGTTCTATGTTTTAGAAAGGCCAGAATTTCAGACTTAACTGTCAGTCTGTTTATCTTTCTGTCTATCTATCAACCTATTTTCTCTTTTAAGTCTGAGTACAAATACTGTTTACAAGACATTGGTTCAACTATTTGTACTCCAGCAATCCAATATTATGCGAGTAATTATTTAGTGTGAAAGGTAGGCATTAATATATTGCATATATCTACTATTTACTTATACTGTTCACTTTGATAGGTAAAGAAATGATGGCATTTTTAATAGGTGATAAGAAGATAATCGGTTTACTATGTTTTAGAAATGTAGAAGTTATATACAACTTCAAAAAATGGTTGTAAAACAGTTACAGATGCAGCCAATACTTTGATGTGTCAGGATATACAAAAACAAACAACAACTTTTCTAAAAAGTAAACTTTTAGAAAAGCAATAATTTGTTAAATAAAAAGAGCTGCCACCATATTTATTCTATGAAAAGTATCTCATACATTCATTTCATAACGTAATTAGTGAGACAGCTGAAATCAGTTATGCACAAGCTATACTAACAGGAAGGAAAGGTAGGTTCTCAGAAAGGGATATTCTCAGGGCCTAGTAAGCAATGAATTTGCCTATGTAAATGAAAAGAAAATGTCTGCTGAAATCATTGTTTATTTACATACTGAAGTGAGAGTTTTTTTTATTCATGCAATAATTCAGGATAAAATTAGTTTTAAAGCAAAACTGACAGTTTTATATGTTTCATAGGACTTTCAAGGCAGTTTAGTCTTGCAACCAGTAATGCCTTGCCAATACTCACCCTAAAGTTGTATTGCTTGCTAGGGCATTATCCCCAGGGTAAATCTGAGGCTACCCATCTTGTCTGTTTACCTAGGGGTAGAAGAAGATTGAATTCTCAAGACTCATTTGCTCAAAATTCAACCCACTGAGGATCGGTGCTCCTATACAGGAAATCACTGCTGACAAGTTGTGTTGGTAGTGATGTCCTTTTGGAGGGAACTTCTCCCATATTCAAGTTGGTGCAATTATGGAGATGGTATATATAAGTTTGGGTGTGGGGTGTTTGTCCCCCACATCGAGGGGTGGAGGAGGCCCCTGCAAAAAACAAAAAACAAAAAAACAAACAAAACAAAAAAAAAATAAAGCATTTTTTTCAGACATTTTTCAGGGAATATAATTCAGAGATTTCAAATCTTCCTCCACTCATAGTAGAAGCCATCCAGTTATCCAGGTTCTGTTTGAAATTGTTATACAAGTGCGAGTAAAGAGAAATATAATTATTAAAAGGAACTGGGACATTCTGCAGAACAACAAATAGTAAAGCTGCATGAAACCACCATATTTTTTCTTACTTAAGTGGAATTCATTTAAATGATTGGTAAAAAGAAGAAAAAAAAACATACCCATAATACTATTAAAGGTTTTAAAATGTTTAAATTGTAGTACACATCAATTCATTAACAAAGTAACATTTTTTATACCCAGTCTCAAACAAAATGTATTTTAAGGGTTATTTAGCATACTTAGTGATACTTCCTTATCAAAAGTTTTTACCGAAAAAAAAAATCAGAAAATCTGTACATGTATTTTGAAAAATATGGAAGATATAAGGAAAATGAATATTAAGGAATGCACTGACAAAATGTTGTTTTAAAGCAGGCCATGTTGTAACTTCAGATTCCAAGTGCTGGTGAAGTTATTTGCAGTCTAAAGATGGTAATGTTATGAGTAAATAATTATTGTACTAACCACATTTCTATCAAAACTAGCCCTACTGGGTGGAAGTACGAAAAGGAAATCTTATATTTTTCATCACTGGTCAACTAATTATGACATCATTTGATATATTTAAATGTGCCATACTTTACATGATTAGATTTAGCTGAGTTGTGAAGAAGAGATCCACAGCAAGTGTCCGAGTTCCAGGCACTCAAAGACCACTGACTTGCAGCCAGGAACTCAAGTTTCGTGTAGGTTGCATGGACTGCTGCTCTCACTCAAACATGAATTCATGTGCTGGTGAGATACAACAGCCATTCAGAGAGACACAGGAGCTGCAGCACCTCACTTGAACAAAGTAGCCAAGTTCAAGCAAGGTAAGTGTGGCAGCTGTGGGGAGAGCATGTGAGGGGTGGGAGCGTAGATTACGGTTTCAGGCAGTGATAAAAGTGGGATTTGGGTGTTATAGTTAGGGAAAAAGATATGAGTTTAAGGTTAGGGAGCAATCAGCGAGTTCAGGCTTGGGGAGTCGGAGGGGAATTGGGAGAGTTTTAGGTTTAGGGAATCAGGGTAGTTTTAGCATTAGGGAGTGGGAGGGGACATTAGGGTTTGGGAAACTTGGGGACTGGGGATTTTAATGTTTGAGAGTAGATATGAAGTTTCAGGTTACAGAATGATCAGGGACCTTAAGTTTAAAGGGGGGCTTTACATTTAAGGAATGATCAAGGGCTTAAGGGTTATTGAGTGATAAGAGAGTGTTAGGGTTAGAAGTATGGAACAGGTGAGAGTTTTAGGGTTAGGGATATGGGTATACTAGGGCTATGCGTTTAATAGGGTCAGGTGGTGGGAGGACTAGGTAACCATCTAGGATCAGGTTAGTTATGGCACCTGCCATTTAGAGCAGTGGCAATAGGTGAGTTACTAGCTTGCACACACGTGTAGTAGACAAAAGAAAGAAGGACTCAATGCCATCCAAAAGCTTGTTAATGTGCTTCAAGTCATTAATTTATTGGAATAATGTTTATTTTTTATCCAAGCAGTCAGTTACAGTTTTCTTCTTATGGACATTTTTGAATTTATTCTGTGGGTTACCAAGGACAAATTGAATATTTTACATGTTTTGCTCCCATATTTGGTTTGCCTCCCCTTCCCAATGTCTATTTTGTATAGTAGACAATGGTAGCCTTTCAACCCTCCCATGGATAAAAAATTCCAAAACTGTTCCTAAAGAATTCATAGTTGCCCAAACCCTAGATTTTTCAGCAAAAGTCCTGTCTTTGTAACAAACAGCAAGATAGATAAAAAGGTGAAATAGAAATTCACTGTCTTAGAATGAAGAAAGTTTTAACTATGGAAATTAGTTTAGTAAGTTTACTAATTTAATACATTGCTAGCAATTAGTTGTGTGTGAAGAGGTTAACAATAGTGAAACAACCTACCTATGGAATTGAAAATACTTCTGTTTTTTTAAGTGGCATAAAGTTAAAATTATACACAATTATAGTTATGAAATTCAGTTTTAACTAACCTAGAAGGTAATGTCTTAAATGCACAAACTCTCAACTCATTAACATAAGCTCATCAGTTTTGTATTCCCTGATTGTTGTTTTCCCAATAAATATCAAAGCTAGTGCAACTTCTACTCGTAGCAATGACAGTTTGTGTGATCTTTTCTTTTTTCCATGTGTTTGTGTACCCGTGGAGTTTATTATATGTAAGTTTGGGGGGAATGGGTGACTTACATTTTACATCGGGTTGTAGAGCCCCCCACCAAAAAGAAAACTCTTTAAAAAAAGTTTCATCAAGTAGAAGGTTGAACTATTTGTTTTCATCCAGTTGAGTATTTCGAAATTTTAAATCAAGATATAGGGAAGTTTAGTTCTTAAACATCGGGAAAAAAAGAATAAAAATTAAAAGAAGAAATATGTAACTCAGAAAAAAAGAGATTATATAATGTTCTTGTCATAAAATCTTTTCTGAATATGAAGATATAAAAATGTGAAAGATAAAGATGTTAAATTGAGAGAAATGATAATAAATCAAATTCAAAATAAAAGAGTACAATTTTAAGTACAGATAAAGTTTTAGTTATAAAACGATCAATGCAGACAAAATATTGACTCTGTCTAATTCTTTACAGACAAGGGAGTCTGGCCGTAGGAAGAGGATGCAGTGTTAAGGAAAGCTAAGTATTCCAAGTAAGCAAGCTAAGAAGCATGCTACTAATTCTACTGATATGATTACGGATGAAAGATGAAATGGCAGGAAAAGGGACTGCAAAAATGTGAGCTGCTCCAAGCCTATGCAATAAAAGGATACATTTCTGGATGCACCCTACATGATACAATACCAGTTAGTGACTCGGCCACTGGAAGCTTTGTGCAGGGAGAGTGGGAGTGAGCAGCTGATGTCACCTCATGCAACCTGGATGGAGAGAAGCAGCTATCCCTGCCACATGGCTGGCTCCTACTTGTCAAGGGGAAGAATGTCTGGATGCAGCTTTAGGGGGCATAGCGGCACAGGCACTGAAACTAGGGAGTGAGTTTTCTAACACAGTGGCATTAATGTTTCTGCTGCCACAAATAGAATGGGGACACAAATGACTCACGCATTATACCACTAACACCCAACATTCACCTCTAGAGATATGAATGGACCAACATAAAAGTTGAAAACATACTTATGGGTTATTTATATTTATGGGCATTTTAAAATTTAAAGTTGTGCTTTCAGATCAAGAAAGTCAATGTTCCATTATTATTCAAAGACAAATTTCTGTTCTGTAAGATCATTCCATAGTGGGATTAACTCTGTCAATGAGTGAGAAAAATGAAATGTTAATATTAGTAACTGTCAGCACAATGATAATTCACCAAAACAGGAATACACTATTTCAAAAAAAAAAAAAAACATCAACTGATAAAGAAGAATTGACATTAAATTTGCAGTAAAAGGGAGTATGTTGTCGGTGTGAAGAAACCATTAATAGAGTACTAAAAAATTAGAAAGTTATAAGCTAGAAACGGTTCTTATATATATGCAGGAAATTCAATGAGCTGCAGAGTAATATACTATATACCAACTCTTTGAAAGAAACGTCACATAGTTTTATATATATATATATATATATATATATATATATATATATATATATATATATATATATATATATATATATATATATAAAGACTGACAAGCCACGAATCCCAAAATACTGAAAACATTTTTGATGCAGGGGGCAAGACTCGCTGCACCCTTCATGTGGGGCTGCTGCACCCCCCCCCCCCCACACCCCCTGCTAATTATATATACCAACTACAAGATCACACAACAATGAAGAAGGGGCAAATTCCATCCTTCAGTATTTTGAGTTTTCTCTATTTTGGGATTCAGTCTTTTGGTTTTTCAGTCTTCTGAAGTAGAGCCATATATATATATATATATATATATATATATATATATGTGTGTGTGTGTGTGTGTGTGTGTGTGTGTGCATGTGTGTGTGTGTGCGTGTGTGTGTGTGTGTGTGTGTGTGTGTGTGTGTGTGTGTGTGTGTGTGTGTGTGTGTGTGTGTGTGTGTGTGTGTGTGTGCGCGTGTGTGTATGTGTGTTAAGGGCGCACTGTATTCTATTTCTTTGACCTTCCAAAGCTTTGTAAAGACATTTAGAATCCACCTTTGAGGCCATTTGACTGAGGTAGTAGTTTCTTCACTATGACAGTTTTACCTCTCTTGGATTAGCTTTTGAAGCAATTCATTGAAAAGTGTGCTTGAAAGATGGTAGATACTTTTTGCTACATTTAAGAAGCACTATAATTAAGAAATAAGACAGATTTGGTACCGTTGATATTCTCACTGTGGTTATTCTTAGAATTCAAACTGGTAGAAGAGCAACTTTATGGTGTGCACAAAAAAAAAAAAAAAAAAAAAAACAAAAAAAAACAAAGGTATGGGAAAGTCTTGTAATTAAAGTTGTGGGACCGGTTTGAAGAAGGAAGGGTGGTGGTAGCAAAAAATAAAGGAGAATATTTAGTCACAAGACACCTAGAGATGTTTGTAGATAAATTCTAAACTGTATATAAAGCTAAAAACTAGAAGGTTAATTCTGAATGGAAAGGTGAGATAAAGAAGGGGTGGATAGGTTCTTGTTTCACAGAGGAACTGTTAAAAATAATAACTAAGGAAATTAATGTAGTACAAGTAATACAACATTTACCCACTACTAGTGTGGTTTGATCATGAGACTGAAGTCCAAGGGTTCAGAAAAAGCCAGTTGTTGGTAAATCCAGCAATATCGACATTGAGTTTTGGATTATTGCTATTATGTAACAACATGTAGCAACATTGTATCTTATCCATTCTAAATAATGACATTACATAAATGGGCTTTAATGTTCCTATGTGGCTACCCTTGTCTGGGACACCTAAAGGATGTGCTGCTCATATGGGTTGATGTGTGCACAGTGTACAGCTACAGAGCAGCTTTTTTTTTTTTTTTGAGGGAGTTAGAAGAGTATATTTTTATTGTATACTGCTAGCATCCAGGTCTGAGAAGTTTATTTTTTCATGTATGATTTTTACATTTACGTGCTGCTGCTCACTGAATATATTCCAGCACATTATGGTATTAAGCTGCCACAACACTTCTTCCCATTCAAGTCTATGGTTTCTGGGATATCCCCTTATTTTCTAATAATAACAATAAAAAAAAAAAACTTTTCTTATAGTTTGGGCAAATAAGAGAATTCTTAAATAGTGCACTATTAACATTCCCCTTATTAATGTCTGTAACAGGCTCATAAATCCTTTCTTTAAGGGATCGCTGCATTTTCCCTACATACTATATGGTTTGCCATCATATGGTTGAGCTCACATTACTCGATCATACATTTTACCAACTTTTTGCTACGAATCCCATAATGCTGAACGGTTGGAATGCCATAAAAATTGCGAATTTGACATTTCCGACTGCTCTACACCCTAAAACGAGTGCTAATATGGGTCAAAAAGGGGATGGGATTTTGCGATTCGCAACACTTGCAATCACATTTTTGAGATGTTGCTGCACTCCTTTCAGCCATACCCGCTCGACCATCCACCGATCGATCATATGCAAGTACACCAAATATACATCGTAAGAAAGACATTGTGACAGGTATACTACTGCCATGGTATTGCAGTTGCATCTACCAGGGCAAGGATTGTCCTCTGATAGTTTTTAATTAAGATATTTGTTGTGTCATAAATATACCTACATTGTCTGCATATCCAACAGTTGGGCATTTTGCCATTGTGAGTGATAAAAATATTTGATGAACTCTCTCTCATGGTCTTAATGTTACATGCCCTTCTGAAAACAACTTTTGGTGCAACACCTAAAGTTTGTATATAGTTCAAGGGCATAGCTTTTTCCCAGTTAGATTTTAATGTTTTACACATCTGTCCTACATCCTCTGAAAATAAGATGTAATGAAAGAGCTAGAGGCCCTAGAATGATCACTGCAATGTTTCTTCCCATTAACACTAAGTCATTGAGAATGGGTCTGTAAACCAGACTTCTACCATGAATAACTGCAACTGTCATCTCAATATATAAGCTAAACTTTGTACTGTCTGTTGATGAGCATGTTTTAAGAACAGACATTTCTTCTAAAAATATACTATATGCATACCATGATATGGGCATGCACTACCAATGAACTGGAATTTTTGTTTTTGAATACTTGTAATAGACTGGATTTTCTTAGGTGCTCCTAAGTTTCTTCACTAAATAGAATTCATTATTTGGATGGTATTCCATTGTTTTCAGCATTCCTTGTATTGTAAAACAACCATTTCTAACACTTATCTCTACTACACCAGATGCCATCCCCATAAGTGCAGTTGTGTAAAAGGACAAATGGTAAGACTGTCCCTGATTATTTCCTCAGACTTAAACAAGAAGAATGGTTGAAATACTTTAGACTTAATATCTCAACATTTCCAGGAAACACTGACAATATTACCAGTATTGAAACTAAAATCTTTTGAATAATAACTATAGTTAGGTGTATGTATATGGTGCACATATACATTGCCATTTAAGTGTTTTATCACTTTAAGTTTTTTTCCATGATAATTTTACTTGTTGATTTTTGATTGGCTAATGCTGATAACATGATTTATTCTTTATTTATTTATTTATTTAACATTTATTTACTGGGAAAATATGACTGGGACAGAGCCCATTTTCAGAGGAGGCCTGGGGAGAAATACTCCAGATGCATGTCTTTGGAATGTGGGAGGAAACCAGTGCACCTGGAGGAAATACATGCAAATGTATGGAGAACATGCAGACTCTGTACAGAAGGCACCCTAGCTGAGAATCAGACTGCAAAACCTCTTGCTGTGAGGTGACAATGCTAACTGCTGCACCACTGCAAAACATAACACAGTATGTCCATTCGTTGTTAGGGAACAAAATTGCTCAACCGTTTTTTCCTGTGAAGGCAACTGGAGGAGTTCATTCAGTTATTAGAGATTTGTGTTGTCCTTTAATATCTTGGCTCTGTTTTTTTTGGCCTTTTTTAATTTATTTTTGGGGTAAGAATGTAAAATGACAACTGAAAATTTTAGAAATACATAGCTAAGTGATGCCTGGTGGCTGTGGTGGCAATATGCAGATGAAAGTGACTGATTCCTTGTGCCATGTGTGTGTTTGTGTATGTGCACCTCTGTGATGACAGTTCAGTAACATAGCAAGAGTGGGGTGAAAAGGGCAATTTCCCTGGGAGCAAAGTGTTAGGGGCCATGATCAACGGCTCTTCTTTTGCTAGTACAGAAAGGTATTTGAGTTCAGATTTTTTTTTTTTTTTTATTCTTTTACTCTTCACTTGAAGTGCTGGACTGTGAGTTGACTGTCATACTATACTCAACCAATCGCGCAGGAAGCCAAGGGCTGTATTTTTGCTCTTCTTGTGAGAGCTGAGGTGCATGGATTTGGTGGTGCATGATCAGCTTGTTTACTGCTGGAAGCTAGTCCTTCTGGCAGTAATTTAAAGATTATTTATTTATTTGTCGCCTCACAGTTGTCCTGTTCGATTCTCAGCTAAAGCGTCTTCTGTGTGGAGACATGCGTGAATGGGCGTACCTTCGTTGAAGGTTGTGCGTTAGGGCTGGCAACTCGGTATGTAATAATCTACTGCCAATCATTAGCGGACCGGAGTTCCGCTGTGGTGACCCCTAACTGGGAAAAGCCAAAAGATACAACAACATGTATTTATTTATTCTTCACTTAAAGAGCTGAGGGGAGTGTTGGATTTTATTAGGGGAGATTCTTGTAGCCAACTGTGACTTGGTCTTACTGTTTTCTATGTGCAAACTTTAAAACTGTCCCCAATTTTTGATAACTGTCAATTTTTGACTTTGCTTCATATTTTTGGTTTGGCAAATAACTGTGGATTACATTAATAGGGAGCTAGTTGTAGCTGATGACAGCTTACTATCTAATTCTTTGCTCAATTTAATATCTGCCTTTACAGGAATAGTTTGTATTTGTATGAAATAAGTCAGAATGTTTCTTTTTTGGGTACTGTTTTGTTGGTGTGTCTCCTATTTATTCATTGTATTTAGTATTTATTACTGACTATTTGGTAAATGTGTAGGTGGGCTGGTCAGTGTCCCTTTCAGCCATGACCCCCTGACTTTATTTTATATTTGTTGTCTAGCTGTTGAGGATTGCAGTCACTCAATTGAGGGGAGAGGCTGTCTGGCTCTGGTTGAAGGCAACTAACTCTCTTGTCATTTTCTCACTTTATGCTGGCTTTACAAGCCTAGTGTGTATTTGTATGAAATGAATCAGAATATTTATATTGTGGCTATTGTTTTGTTGGAACTCTCTGTGATTTCACAGAATGCCCTTACTTTGCTTTGTATTTGTGGGCTGGCAAACAATTGAGAACTGAAGTCACTAAAAGGGGGCTGCCTGTGAATCAAGGCAAATTACACTTTGTCATTTGTTCATCTGGCTTTATAGGACTAGTTTGTTGTTGTTATGTAACCAAAGTTTAAAACTCTCCCAGAATATAAAAAAAAAATCTATGACCAAAAGAACACGGAATACAAAACCAAACACATCGTAGTTGTTTTTGTACTCTCCCAGAATATTCCTGAGTGACTGGTATCACTAAATTGGAGGGGGGATTGACTGCAGATGAAAGTAAATCATTCCCTTGTCATTTGCTCATTTTAAAATCTGGTCTTATATGACTAGTGTGCATTTGCATGAAATAAGTTGGAATATTTATTCCCTGGCTACTGTTTTATGGGGTCAATATTAGAACATCGAAGTTTTAAAATTTTGAATGTTCTAATATCAACCCTAAAACAGCGAACACTGAAAATAGCGAAGCTGCAGAACACCAAATCTTTTCCTAGGGAAAGAATTTGGTTGGCCGGTTCAGTGGCTTCGCTATTTTCAGCACTGTGGTGGAAAGTTACGGGTCGGGTTCAGGTAAGTGTGCGATTGTGCGGACATTAGGGTTAGGGTGCGGGTTAGGTGAGTTAGGGTTAGGGCGCGGGTCAGGTGAGTGTGCGATAGTGACAGACCTTAGGGTTAGGGTTTGGGTTAAGGTAAGTGGATAGATAGTAGTGTATGTACAGTTTAGTGTAGGGTAGATGTAGGATTTTAAGTGTATGTGTGTGGATTGCTGTTTTTTTGGTGTGCTTGTGTTGTTTGTGTGTTTCTCGGAACAGCAAATTTTTTCCCAGGGAAAAAATGTACTGTTCCGGGTGTTCGAGATTTTAAACTTTCGTTTAAAAGGGGTCGATGAATTAGCATTCGCTTTTCTAAGTGTTCGCTAATTTATTTGTTTTATGTGTTGCAAAGTTGAAATTGTCCCTGATTTCACAGAATTTCCTTGACTATGCCTCATACTTCTTATCTTTTCCTCAGAATTTGTGGTTTATTTGAGAAATCATTGAGGACTGAGGATTGCAGTCACTAATAGACAGAAATTTGTATTTCCAAAATCATCCTTCAGAAAAAGCATGCCAGAGCAAAAACTGTAATTCTGGAAACTTTAAGTATACATTAAATATATCCCTGATTTTGTGTCTTTGCCTCTTATTATTATTATTATTTTTGGTTTTGGTCCTGATTTTTGTACTAAAAGGGTAAGAGATTTTGGTTTCACATCATAGTCACAACACAGGTACATGACAGTGACCATGAATGGGGGTAGGGGTTGCTTGTGGGTGAAAGTTAATTTACCTTCAGGTCACTTGCTCATTTCTTTCCTATAACACTATTTTCCATCACTTGTTAGTAAGGTTTGCAAGCTGGTTAAACAATGATGGGGTTCTTCAATGAACTCAACCTTTTTTTGCAAGACTGACTATGATGCATGATGCGCAGTTATATATGTCAGTTCATTTGCAAGCATACATTTAAAGACGAAGACATAAAGTCATAAGCAGACACTTCTTTTTACAATGTGGTTCTTCGTTATAACAACTGTATAAGTAGAGTGTGTGGATTTTTGGCATGAAAAGCTTTGTCAGTAATCATTTTTGGGAGTGTGCTATCAGTGTGCCATTATACAATTCATTACATAAATATCATTGTGAAATGAGAAGGAACATTTTAAATGCATTTCACACTAATTTACTATCCTGGTTCATGTAGTGGTTGTGCCCTATTAGTGTTTTAGGAGAAAAGGTTTATTTCAAGGAAAACGCTGCTCTTTTTTTTTTTTGTGGTTTTTCCACAGACAGTTTAAGCAGCTGCTGTGCAGGTTTCTAATTTGTAATGCTGTAGAATTTACTGCACAACTGCTGCAGTGAGATTTTGAAGGGTGTGGGAGTAAAGGGGTCACTCGACAACTCTGTCTGTTTAGCCGGCACTGCCATGCAGTGAGCACAGGTTATTCACCAACAGTTAGGAAGCCAATAGTTTTGCTTTTAGAAAGGCTCTGCTATTCTATTACTAGTCTAAGGAGGGGATGTGCTTGCAGAAGTATAGTTTTCATACAAATGATAATCAGCCTTTACGGAACTGATGTGCCAGAGCTTATTGTCCACTCATGTCATCTCTCTAGAAGACTTACTGTCCACTCATGTCAGCCCTTTGGAGGATGGACTCTTACTGACAAGTAGGAGCTGTACTGACCTAGTTTTATCATATTAAATTAGTGAATGGTAATTGCACGGGGCCACTGCTGCTGATGCCCTGTTAGAGAATGGTGCACACATCACATCAGTTACTGATGCTGCAATCGCCCTGGTGAGGTACTACTCCAGCTGTGGAACTGATGTCACATCATCCAGTGACATGATGACATCTATTTAAGTCCATGCGTATTTTGGAGAGTGTGGAAAAAACAGTTTCTTTGACATTACATTGCATATAAATTTGCAAAGTTCAGCATCATAATTATAAGGCATTTCTCTGTCACCATAATCTGCATGCTTGTTTTCATTTTCTGTGAAAAAAAAGATGTTGCATTCACATTGCATACAAACTATGCACAAACTGAAGATGGAATTTATCATCCACATGGAACGCAGTAACACAAACAAGTAGTCATATTGTCTTCTCATTCTGATGTTTTTTTTTTTTTCAGTTTCAGTACTTTTCCATTCTTACTATCTCCAATCAGTAAAACAATTGATCATGTATCCTGCCTCTAGCAAGAAAGTAAAGATCTACTAACACAGACAAACATGCACACACATACAAAAACATGGGCATATATACACATACACACACAGACGCACACACTGAAAGCAACAAGGCCATATATCTCATGGCAGTTTAGAACTTCAACAGTGCTCCCTTTGTATATATTTGGAATGTGAAATGAAACTGGAGACCATGGCAAGGGTCTTGAAGATGCAGACAAAAATGCAATCTCTGAGCAGAAGGCAGTACAGCCAGAAATTGAACTGGTTCAGAGAACTAAATGATATGCAGCAGTAATTTACACCTGCCTGTAACAATGAACATCATATAAATACAGGCAGCAACTTCCCTTACTAACATAAGACTGAAAGTATCCAGGATTAGCCAGTTATCTATATATTTTTCTTCTGGCCATCATAGCTAATCTACCATGCATTGAAGCATGCTGGAAGTATATTTTAACATTAAAGTTTGATTTACTTGCTGTTTTCATTAGGAATGCTGTGCCAGTGCCGTTCCTAAGAGTGTGACAGAAATGATAGTGCTGCGTGTGGTCTGTTTCATTTTCCTATGTTTAAGTAACCACTGAGTTTATATGTGTAAGTTCAGGGGTATGGGTGTCTGACCCAGGGGTATGGGGTGTCTGACCCTCCTGGGGGTTATCATCATCATTAACTCCCTTCTTCATTTTTTTAACATGAGGTTGGGTGTTACAGCAGCTGTTACCACATCTCTCAGTTCAGTGCTATTTTTCCTGTTACATTCAACCATCATGACAGATCCCTGGATTTACGAAGCCCATTATAGCGTGCAGGATTAGTTTAAGAGCTTTTTTCGGCAATATGGCCGACGTGCGATCCAGGAACAAGCTCCCAGGATGTGCATGTGAGCTCTTAGGCTAATCCTGCATGGACCAAGCACCTGTATGCAAAAAACCCTCATTTGCAGGTAAAAAACATGCAAATGAGGGTAATATGCGATCCAGGAAGCTGGCAGTCGTCCGTGCAGGACAAGTGCATTGTGCAGAAATGTACTCGGTTAGTAACCGAGTACAGTTCAGCACTCTACAAAACGGAGCCATAACAGCTCCAAATAAAGGCTGCATATCATTGAGGAAGCATGTCAATGTCCAAGTAGAAGGCCATTGGCATTACAAAATGTAAAAGAAAAAAAATGAACTAGGTTTAATTTTATCTACTCTGATCTCGCCTGGTTAAGCATAGGGCAGCGACGCGCAAATGGGATTGGGGGAAAATTAATAAAATAAACCTAAAATAAGCATTCTAACTAAAATCAGTATTCTGCCATGCAAGTCAATGGCATTCAGAAGGCAACCTCGCCAGTGCATAATGGTTGCTAAGGGGGGGGTGGTGGCTCAGTGTGGGACATGTAACTATGCATTAGCAGGCAAATGAGGGAAGGGTTAGTGAATCCCAGATTTTCCCAGGGTGTGAGGCAGGTCCCAAGAGTGTAAGAGTATAAATAGCTGGGTGCAAGACTAGGATATAGGAGATATCATTGGGGTGTGTGTCAGGCATACTGTAAGTGGATTGGAGACCTGTGGCTCGGGATTGCTCCTAGCGTAGCACAGCTAAGCTAGGGGTGTGTCTAAACCTGCCTAGCACTCTTTACAAAGTGTAAGCGGGTGTGCGCACCATGCACTGGGTTGTAGAGGAAAAAAAGGAAGTTAAACCAGGAAAAAGCAGCTCCATGCACATTTGAGCACTCCGTTCATGCAGCACGCACATGGACCTAAATAGGGAGGCAATGGGAAGGGAAAACAGCAGTAGGAAGGTAATCAAGGAGACCTAGTCGAGCTGCCCAGTGAAATGTATCAGAATCAGCTAATCACACAGGAAGCAGACTAGCCCAGCCCAGAACACCACTATAAACCAAGCAAACACCTACCCCTCTGGTTTTTCCACACTCTACACCACCGGTGTATACAAGTGGAGAAATTTTAAAACTAAACCTACAAAATGAAAAGGGCTGCAGCAGGCAACATAGAACAAAATGTGCAAGAGGCTGAGGGTGGTGAGGATGTTAATGCTGCCAAACAACCCACAGTGAGGAGACAGAGAAGAGTGTACAGACCCAGGGTAACCTACCAGGGGCTACATGAACTGGAGCTAGTGGAGCACTATAGGGTGGACAGAGACCCCCTGCAGCAAATCGTTGAGCTGTGCAGGCCACTCCTGACACATCACACTGGCTTAGAAGGACCCCATCCCAGTGTAGGCCTAGGTATGCTAGCCACAGGTACCTCCCAAACTACAACTGGGGATAACATGGGCATCTCACAGGCATCAGCATGCAGAGTATTCCACCAATTCCTGGATGCCATGTCAGCACATGTCAGTGAGTATGTATATTTTCTCAGCACGTGAGGTGTTGACCCACAATATGCGTCACTTCCACCAAATAGCTAACTACCCTGGGGTAGTGGGTACTATAGACTGCACGCATGTATGCATCAAAGCACCACCCGGTGAGCAGGGTAGGACCTACATCAACCACAGGGGCATCCACTCCATCAACTGCCAGGTCATATATGATGCCCAGGGCATTATACTGAATGTGTGTGCTGGCTACCCTGGAAGCTATGATGATTCACACATATGGCAACTGACGCAACTGTACCACAGATTTACCGATGTGGACATCCCCTATGGTCACCTAGTGGGGGATGCTGGGTACCCACTGGAGCCATGGCTGATGACACCCATCAGAAATGCACACACACCTGAACAACAATGCCATAATGATGCACACGCACAGGCCAGACATATAATAGAGCGTGTGTTTGGGATGCTCAGGTCACGGTTCCGGTGTCTGAAAACATCCGGTGGAGCCCTGCAGTATTCACCAGCTACATGTACCCAAATAGTAATGGTATGTGCCATGCTACACAATATGATCCTGTGGAAACAGCTGCAGCAGGAACAGCATGGGGCAGGGCCACACAGCCCCCCACCAATGCCAAGGCCTGTACAGGTACAGAGTGACTTGGAGGAGGTACAACCTGACAAACATGACACTACCTGTGCCTAACCATGTATAGGGTGTGTACTATGTGCATCCAACATAGGCAGCCCTCCAGCACCATCCTCAAGTCCGGCACACCCTCAAGGTAAGTCAATCAATCTACCAATTGTCAAACGGAGTAGAATGTGTTTTTACCTGTAGCTATGGTATGGATGTGAACATGCAAGGGAATTGGATGGCTGGATGTCAAGGCAGCAGAGAGTAGACACCCATAGTGGCTGCATGAGATCTGTAATACATGCTGGAGTCACCATAGTAGCCTGTACTACACAGGATGACAAAACCCACTGCAGGAAATGGCCTGAGCGACAGGGGTGTCCATAAGAGCCACACATACCAGTCAGGAAGGATCACATACCCAGCAACAGTCTCAGCCAGCAGGACAGGTGAAGACAAACACAAACAAATGCTGTACTATGGCCTCCAAATGTGTCCTATGTTTAACACCTCCCCCAGGCCTACACAGACAGACCGCATTAGGCCAGGCAGTCGGATGTAAGTTGTGAAGGCTAGGAAGTCAGACACTAATATGTAGGTAAACAAAGCTATGATCTGTACTACTCTGGTAAGCCCTAGCAAGCAGGATAGGTAAGACTACAGACGGAAATGGAGTACCTGACTTACCAGTACAGTCCTAGCAAATGTATACAAGTGTCAGGTGCACCCCCTCCATCCAACGTACACATAGAGTAATAGTCAGGTGTGCCCCCCCCCAATCCTGTGTACAACAGTAGAAACAGTCAGGTGTCCCCCTCCCCCGCTATGCAGAAATGTAGCAACAGTCAATGGCAAATGACCAATGGATACCTTGCAGACACAGCATGCTACCCATTGGTGTACAACAAAAGGTCAGCACCGCAGTACAAACAACCTGGGCATGGTCCACACATGCAACACAGATGGCCATACTGGGCATGCGCACACACTTAGAGGAATGAAGGCAATGTCAGTCAACAACATACTGAGAGGTCATACTGGGCATGTTCACACACTTCAACACATGAAGGCCATGTCTGCAAACACCAGTGGACCAGACATATCTGGAAGTTGCAATACTCAGTGTGAACACATGTCAGTATGCACCACTCCTGCCTTGCACACACAGTGGATAGGAATGCAGACCAATATGTAAGAACAACACACTATAATAAGCCACAGGCACATGGGCATAGATGTGTGGAAAAGGGTAACTGTGACAATCAGCCATGCAGGTCTGTCCCAACTGGCACACAGCCTAAGAGCCCCCACCACTTGAGGTGCGGATGTAACCCACTGCGGATACTAGCCACCAGTAGTCAGCATGACAGACTATGTGGTGTATGTGCCAGCTGTGCAACAAGACTGTACAAGGAAGTAGCCATCTAGTAGCTGTATGCACGCACCTGTGACATATGACCCAATGTGTGTCCGCATGTGGCATGTCAACCCCTACATGAATGGGGTATGGCCCATGCACACACTGCCCTCCACATAGCTGTAGTATGACAAGCCTGCTGAGGTCATCCAATGTGGATTACACCTTTGGGAGAGCTATAGCTCAGTAAAATGCATGGCGTGTCCCATAACTGCGTACGGCTGTAGTAACAGAGTAGTTAGGTAGTAGTACTAACCCCAGACCTATCAATTGCGTGAGTATGTGTTTGTGTGTGTACCTGTCTGCCTCTGACTGTGCACAGTAAAATGCTTGTTAGGCTACTCACACTCCATACAATACATATATTAAACTTTGGCAAGGCTGCTGATGTCACTCACCTAGACGTACACCTCTGGGAACATGATAGCCCCGTAATCGCCATGGTGTGTTCTGTAACAGCATACTGCTATAGTATGATAAACTAGTTAGGTAGGTGTATGAACCCCAGCTCCTGCAACTGTGTGTGTGTATGATTGGGTAGAGAGCAATGCTTTTTAGGCTACTCACACTCCATACAATACAAATACACTACTTTGCCAAGGCTGCTGATGTCACTCATCGAGAAGTACACCTCTGGGAAATTCATAGCCC
This sequence comes from Protopterus annectens, assembly GCF_019279795.1. Classification (NCBI taxonomy): domain Eukaryota; kingdom Metazoa; phylum Chordata; order Ceratodontiformes; family Protopteridae; genus Protopterus; species Protopterus annectens. Next base: position 389,306,676 of record NC_056730.1, on the reverse strand, counting down.
AGTAATCATCGTGGCGAGTCCTGTAACTGTGTACTGCTGTAGTGTGATAAACTAGTTAGGTAGGTGTTCAAGCCCCAGTCCTGGCAACTGTCTGTGTCTGACTGGGTAGAGAGCACTACTTTTTAGGCTACTCACACTCCATACAATACAAATACACTACTTTGCCAAGGCTGCCGTTGTCACTCATCTAGAAGTACACCTCTGGGAAAGTGATAGCCCAGTAATCACCGTAGCGCATTTTGTAACTGCGTACTGCTGTAGTGTGATTTAGAAAGGTGGTAGTGTTCCATCACCATCCATGCCAGTTCTGGATGTGATGTGTGTGTCTCAGTGTCTGTGTATGGAGCAATGCATTATAGGCTACTCACTCGCAGTACATTACAAATGCCCTACTTTGGTAGTCCTGCTGATTAATTGTGAAATACACCTTTGGGGAAGATGAACTTCAGTAATGTCTGTGGCGTGTAATATAACTGCGTAGTGCTGTAGTGTAGTAAACCAGCTAGATAGGGCTTCTACTCCCAGATATGACAGGTGTGTGTGTGTGTATGTGTGTTTGTAACTCGTATCCTGTGTAGAGGTGATTGTGAGTCTGTGACACCTGTGGGCAATGTGGAGGGGTCTTGCTAATTTCATTTATGGTGGCACTACTATATATCACAATGTCAACCATACAGGGATAACAGATGCAAATGGCTGAGAGGCTGGGTGCAAAGCTATACCCATACATGTGACATCAAGGCCTGCCCCACTGTGCCTTCACATGTGACTCACAACAGACATACCATGCCTGACAACATGGCATGTATGGACAGATGACACTGACATCAGGAAATGCTGTTAGCATGCTACCAATGTGGGTGCAGGGTGAATCTGCTGACCCGTACCACTCCCTGCCACATGTGGGCAAGACTGGCACATCTGATGATAAGTTGTGTTCACAGTATGGGCCAGACACCCCAGGTACAGTTCCACATGTCACTGTACATGCTTGTGGGATGTGTGCACATCCTAGTCACCATCCAAGTCAGGGACTAGAGAAAACATACATGTCAAGTGATGCACAGCATTGGCCACACACAATGGTCATGCAGGTGCCTGGAAGACAGATGCAATACCCACCTGTGTGGGCAAATGCAGAAGCTAAAAGCATGTGCCACAATGCAGACCATTATCATGTGGGCTGATGCCAAGGTATACCCATCGCCTACCCTTGCAAAGCCTGCTGGCACTGTTGGCCAACACACACCCATGCAGACATGCACCCATGCATGTCTGAACTGGACCCTGTGTGTTTGTGTGTGTGTTGTATGGTGTGTATGTCCACATCCACATGCACTACTCCCCCCAGGGCATAGTGGAGCATGCTGCCTTATGTCTAACACCCCCTCATACTCACTGCCCATACGACCTCTGTATTACCCATGTGGTGCATGTGTTCCCTGCACATTGCTGTATTGTGGCAATCCCACTAGTAAAAGGTTGCTCCTGGCCCTGCCAAGTATGTTAATATGTGTGAGTCCCTGTGTGAGTGTGCCTGTGCTGATGCTGGCATCTGTTCATGCAGACAGGCACGTGTACGTCACCTACTGTATATCTATCATATCCCCGTAGCAGATGTCACTCATCATCACATATATGTTCTGAGGGCTCCCCACCAGATAACCCATGTGGTGCATCCAATAAGAGCATCAGACTGTGATAGCACTACATAGCTGTCGGGTGTTTGATACCCTGTGCTGGTAGGTGTGTGACACAAACATGTGTCGGTTTTAGCCTCCTACCCCTCCCTGACATATATTTGCCTATGTCTGCCACCCCCACACCCTCTCTGGCAGATGTGGATTTGACGTGATGCTCGTGATCAACTGATGGCCTCTGCACATATTGCAGGCCTTCCCTAGCCGATTGCATGTGGAACAGGTGTGGTAACATTCCCATAGCCAATTGCATGGAATCACACTCCACTACCTGGGAACATTCTGGTGGTGTTGGCCCTTGTCTGTCACTGTGAGCAGGAGCTAGAACTGTCGTTTGGCAAACAGCATTTTAGATGGGTTGGGGATTTACCTCTAACAACATAAACTGTGGGAAGAGGGCAAGAAACAGGAGGGGGATGTGCCTGACCTGCCTACAAACTGTAAGTGCTTCTATACTGCATGTGGAGTAATGTTGGATTAACAGCATTTGTCTGGATATGCCTGTTGTACATGTTGCAATACCTGCCATGTCAGTTCCATGTATATCAGGAATCCCCATCTGCAGGCTCATCTGCAGACTGGGCAGTGTTGTACCTTTGGTGTCATGTGTTAGCCACGATGCAGCTATCTGAGGAATGCAGAAGGTACTGTGAGGAATGTAGTCTGTTGATGGTGAAGGCCGTGACAGTTACTGACTACATATCCCTCATTGGACATATGTTGCAACAAACCTCGTTACAATGGTAGATTAATGAGGGCATCACAGCGACATGTCTATACTGGCCCTGTGTATGTGCTGTCAGCCACACCTCTGTCAACCTTTGTACATATGTCATGCATGAAGTGGTGCATAGGTGCTGTACACCGTGAACAGTGTCAGCATATGTGATAACACGCCAGTGATATATCAGAGTGCTACACATGTTATGTACAGTAGGGGTTACACGTAATGCCATACCCTGGAAATCCTGTGGATGTTTGTACAGCACTGACAGCTGTGTAGTGATGGTGAATGTTGGCAGTGTGTGTATTGTTCATATGTACTGTGGCCTGTGTACAGACTGTGGTAGATGTCATTGTCCTAGCTCCCCTTCTATCTGTTGTTACATGCTGCCCCACTGTATGGTACCGTATTACCTTACATGTGTGTAGGGCCATACACACACATGTCCCATACCACAGACAGCTGTCAGACCTAACTGTGCAGCGGCCCACTATATGTAGGGACATGCTGTGAGTGGCACATATGAGGATGGTGTAGGACAGATAGTCCATATAGTGTACTAGTATGCTAGCGTACCATATGTGGCTGTGGCTGTGTTCACATTGGTTGTGGTTATGCACTGTCACACAGGTGTATCCTACCCTGTGCTGTGACATGGCTGTCGAACCTGCTATATATGCAAGTACTGTACCATGATAACCTTAGAATGTCTGCCAGTAGCCAATGGCACACATGTTATGAGCATATGCCACCTTCCACACACACCGTGTCTGTGACAACAATCCTAATGACAGTAGCAAATGTCTACTAATATACCAGCTATACATACCAGACATCCCCCCTGCAGTACTACATTGGGACTATAGGGGCTGGGGTAGGGCTACACTCCATGTCCAGGACATATGATGGGACGATATGGACATGTACGTATCCAGATAGCCATATATATATATATATATATATATATATATATATATATATATATATATATATATATATATATATATATAAAACTACACATGTGTAGTACTTCCAATTACCACCGTCATGGCAACCACCCACTATGAATCCCTACATCATGTAGGCGTATTCCCTATACATTCCCTGTGTGATGGACATCCTTCCTGTGTGTGGGTATCGATGTTACAGACAGCAGGTAGCAATACCTCTTACAGGAGTACCTGCACCCTCAGGGCAGCCACATACATGTAGGAGGATCAGGACATACAGACAGACTGTGAGCAGAGTGGTGCATAGTACTGGTGTTACAGGGTGTGTGTGTGTGTGTGTGTGTGTGTGTGTGTGTGTGTGTGTGTGTACATACTAGTTTACCTTGGACTGCAATCTGTCTGCATAGCTCACTACTGTGGGCCAAGCTCTAGCTGGACAGAGGTATGCCTATCATGTGCTGTCTGTCCACGACACAGGTCCTGTGTTGGATATTATACTGGCAGTGTCTGTGTTGCATGCTAGCAGTACATGACTATATATCCATTTTTTTACCTGATGTCGTATTCCTGCATAAGGGTATGTTGCAACACATCCTGTAACACCAGCATGTTCCAGGGTGTGTTACTGCAATATTGCAGGTATGGTCCTGCATTCCTACCTTTGTCCTCCACATATATGGCAGCCTTTGTCCTGCTGTGATACGGGTATGGGTTGTTAGGTAATGGCCTATCATTCACCACTATCATCCCAGTCATAGCGTGGACACCCACAACATTTGTTGGCCAGGGACCATACATGTGACAGATACATTGACATTACCACAAGTAATGAATGTCCCCCTAGGCCTTGACTACAAGGTGTAATTGGAGGCTGCTGAACTACCTCTGATATTGTTGACTGTTACGTATTGTGCAGGCAAATAAATTGTCAAATGCTGTACAAATTAAAGGGCTTAGTCTGGACACCATAGTATGATATATATCCACACTGTCTGCATCGACTGTTATGTGTGGGCCTTGCATACATCACTGGTTATATACATCAATAGCCATGTGCCGTCAGAAATGGCATACATTATTGTATGGTACACAAATAAAGGTTGTCTGTGTATACATACCTGTGTGTCGTGTCATGTCCTTTGAACTGTGAGTGGGTATATGTGCAATGTAAGTATACCCTTTGTGGGGCTGGTTGCCACACCACACGTCACAGGTACTGGTTACAGGGCTTGTGACTGGAGATATACATTCCACCCAGTACGTCCACACTACTGCTACACATGTATGGCTACTAATACCCTTTGTCTGTGTATATGTGTATGTACCCATATATCATATCTATATATCATCAGTGTATGGATGTGTGTGCATATCTGTACCATTGTAATGTGTAGCCCTTCAACATAGTACATTCCCTATGGTACAATGGCATATCTGCATGCTTTGTTACAGAAATTGGCCTGACATGTACAGGTGACATGAATAACTGTTGGAGCATTGTAGCTGTGTTGTGGTGGGTCCTGCTGTCAAGTACTGCATGTGCTGGATTTTTTTTTGCACAACATATCGGTTTGGGCTGGGGGGGGTTACATTGCAGTAATTACCAGGAGTCCCTCATGTGTGCCCCCACCCCCATTAACTGTGCTCATGGGCTGTTATATCATATGTAGTGGGCCCGGAGTCCGTTCCCATGTGGAAATCATATACACATGTCTATCTGTATATGCATATATATATATTTTATTATTATTTTTTTTTATGTATATCTGCATAAGTACATATGTTACACCCCTGTATATAGAGGGAGAGAACTGGACATTGATATAGCTCTAGCTATGTATATGTATCCATATATATATGTGTATGCATGTAGATATGTAGATATATATATATATATATCTATATATATATATATATATATATATATATATATATATATATATATATATGGATATATACACTGAACATATTAATCTATCTCTGTATGATTGCTGTCATATGGTTATTTGTGAGTCACACATACACATATATATACCTATAGCTGTCTATCTCTCTACATTAACAGATGTATAGCTGTCCATATGTGCATGCCTGTTCGGCCTATATGTGTGGCCTGTACCTCATTCTCTTGGCAATTGACATGGATGACCATAGGACTGAGGTCAGTCATTCATGTAGACACATACGTGTTTCAGATGTATCATCTCCAGCAATATATGTGTTCTACCACATATAACCGTGTAACTTGCAATGTTTGAAGTGAAGTTTTACATTAGGAAGGTTTGTGGCCTGCACTGTGGTGGCAGGACAGGTAGCTTACATCCTTCTAAGTTGGGAACTGCTGATTGAGGGCTCAGTGTCTGTTATTCTAAAAGTGTATTAATTCTGGTTTAAGCACTTGGGCTTCAGGCCAGTTATTTTACATTAAGAGGGTTCGTGGTCTGCACTCTGGTGGGAGGAGAGGCTGGACTCTGCCCTTCTGAGCTGGGAATTTCTGGTTAAAGGCTTATAGTGCCTGCATATTTGAACTGCTTCTTACTGAAATTGGTACACCTTGTTTGCTGTAGCATAGACTAAATCCAGGCCTGCTGAATCTAGCTTTGTTTGTATAACTTGAGCACTAATCCAGGCATTCTTTAAAGTATTCAATTGTATTTATTATTGCTTGGTAGTAACTTGATTAAAGTGTAGCTATCATTCTAAGTCTTTTGGATTAAGCACTTGGGCTTCAGACCAGTTGTTTTACATTAGGAAGGTTTGTGGTCTGCACTGTGGTGGCAGGACAGGTAGCTTACATCCTTCTAAGTTGGGAACTGCTGATTGAGGGCTCAGTGTCTGTTATTCTAATAGTGTATTACTTCTGATTTAAGCACTTGGGCTCCAGGCCAATTATTTTACATTAAGAAGGTTCGTGGTGTGCACTCTTGTGGGAGGAGAGGCTGGACTCTGCCCTTCTGAGCTGGGAATTTCTGGTTAAAGGCTTATAGTGCCTGCATATTTGAACTGTTTCTTACTGAAATTGGTACACCTTGTTTGCTGTAGCATAGACTAGATCCAGGCCTGCTGAATCTAGCTTTGTTTGTATGCTTGTTGTTTGTTTGCTTGTTATTTCCCTGAAACGCCAATTCCACCTAAAACGCGGCTTTTCAGCGCTTCTGTGGATACCTAGTGATATATGCATTGCTTACTGTACTTATTTCCTTGTTTCACTTGAATGAAAGTTACTGTTTGTCGTTTTTGCATTTAAGTTACCTGTAGCACATTGCATTTAAGTTATCTGGCACTTGCTCACTAAAGCAATTATATAAGTCAGCATTAAAAAATTAAAAGCACTACACCCTCACAAACTCCCCTTGAGTACCTTGTTCCCCATTGGCCCTTTTTTTTCAATTATAAAGGAATTCCCAATACTATTCTAGCATGTCCAAAGGTCAGTTGTCAATCTCCTCTCCGGTCCAGCTGGTGAATCTGGGAATCTTGAGGCAATGTTACAAATGCCTCATGTACACAGGCAACCCTCTCCTCCTCCCAACAAATTCCAACACATGTGAGAGATGCAACCATATAGCCAAACTGGAGGCTAAGCTCTCTCAACTCAGTACTGGCATAACCAGTCAGGAGGAAAAGGAAACCACACTCACTACAATTCCAGTCTCACATAGACCTACCACGACAGCAAACCAAACACATAAACACACAAAAACATACTCGGAGGCTCTAAATAAAAATATGCCTAAGCAGCAGAGACCTCCAAAGCAGACATCCAAGCAACAAATACCCCAAAACAAAACACGTGCAACACATAGCTCACAAAGCCAGTGTGCCGAACAGTCACAGCTCTTAAGGCTAAACAACACACCTGATACACTTGTAATAGGTGACTCCATCGTCAGGCACACTGACGTCCCGGTCACCAGGCTGAACAAGGAGAAGGTCAGGGTGAGCTGTCTGTCAGGTGCTAGGATCTGCCACATAACAACCCAAGCACTCAGTTCACTCCAAGGCAAGTACAAATATGACTCAGTCATTGTCCATGCTGGTGTGAATGACCTGAGACGTACCTCCCTGGACTACATGAAAAGAGACATAGAGGAGCTCTCTGAGCATGTAGCCCAGGCCGGTATGACCCTGACCTTGAGTAGCATCTTACCCTCACCAAGCATGATGCCACAATATGAAGACAAGATGATCAATTTCAACAATTGGCTTAAGTATTGGTGTCATTCAAAGGGGATCCAATGCCTGTCAGCCTGGAATGACATGCTCGACAAGCCACGATGCTTCGCTAGGGACGGCTTGCACCTATCACCCCTGGGCTTTTGGATATTGGCAAAGGCTCTTGCTACCCCCATAGCGCCTTTTTTAGGCAAGGCTCAAAAGACAAACCCACCTCCATAGGTATCACAAGGGATAAAAAACTAACAGCAGTGCTACTCAACGCCAGAAGTCTAAACCTCAAGATGCATGTACTCGAAACTCTCCTTAGCATGGAGAACATCGATATCTGTGCAGTAACAGAAACCTGGTTCAAGGCTCCCGAGAGCACCCCAGCACTACCAGGTTATACCTCATACCATGCTTTTCGGTCCCAAAACTTGGACCGAACCACAAAAGGAGGGGGAGTATCAATATTCGTCGAAGATACCCCCACCTCCAGGTTGGTGGCACAGCACGAAGCATCAGAGACTATCCATGTGCAACTAACAGTGGGTAAAACTGCCTTCCAGTTTATAGCCTGCTACAGACCACCCTCCCAAACCCAGGAACTCCACTCGGCCTTCCTGAGAACACTGGAAAATATGAAGGGCTCTCCAAACACCATTATATTGGGCGACTTCAACTACCCAAACATAGACTGGGAGCATTACTCTAGCTCCAACACCCTAGCCCAAAGGTTCCTAGAATTTATAAACTCAAATGCTATGGAACAACTTGTTACCACTCCCACAAGAGGGGAAAACATACTGGACCTGATCATCACCAACATGGAGACTCTATACAGTGTATCCCTCACTGGTAAGATCAGACCATAAACTAATCTCACTGGATATTCACATCCCGACCCCACCCCCTGTCCAGAAAACCACAGTGAAAAACTTCTCTAAAGCAAATTTCACACTCCTCAAAACCGAGGTGGAATCCTTCAAAGCCCCCGGGCCTGTGGAAAATACGGCCCAGACCACAGAATCCTTTATAAACGCATTCTATGAACATCTTCAGGAATGCATGGATCATGCAATCCCAAATAAAACCAAGACCCAATCCTCCAAAGGCAGATGTCCTGTCTGGTAGACCCCAGCCATAAACAAACTATACAATAGAAGGAGGAAGCTACTACATGATAGAGCAAAATCCCAAAAAGGGAAGGCATCTCTGATCAGTATTAGCAAAAAATTACGGGCACTCATAAAATCGTCTAAGGCCAGCTTCGAGAGAAAAATTGCACAGGACACTAAGGGTAATCACAAGGCTTTCTTTAGTTATGTTAGGAACCTGGGTGGGAATTCCCAGATATGCTCAGAATTAGTCCAAAATGACAAAAAATACACCGAACCCACAGACATTGCCAACATCCTAGCTGACAGGTTCAGAGCAAACTTCTCCCCCCCTCCCCACCAAAAGGGTAAATATCTATCCCAGCAGAGTGCTGCCCCCCTGACATCTCAGATGCTCAGGTAAGAGCCGCCCTCTCCAAAGCAAAAAACACAGCATCAATGGGACCAGACGGTGTCCCGGGCTGCGTCCTTCATGAACTCCAAGAAGAGCTAAACCCAAACATAACACTACTGTTCAATCTCAGCCTTACTACAGGATATGTACCCAAAGAGTGGCGTACAGCAATGGTGGTCCCTCTCCACAAAGGTGGTGCCTCAATGGATCCTGGAAACTATCGCCCCATAAGCCTGACTAGCTTGGTCTGCAAAGCTATGGAAAGGATCATCATGGACCTTATAAATAAAGATATTGGGGAGCTACAGACACTGGATCCTACCCAGTTTGGCTTTGTTAAGGGCAGATCCTGCCTTTTAAACCTGGTCGATTTCTTTGAAACAGTCACCAAGGCCATTGACGAGGGGAAGGTGGTCTACATAGCCTACCTGGACCTCACAAAAGCCTTCGATAATATACCCCACTCGGGCATTATAGATAAGCTCACCAGCTTAAATATAAACCCCTATGTCACTAGATGGGTTGCAAACTGGCTCAAGGACAGAACCCATATGGTTAGAATTGCTGGAGCCATGTCAGACTCCAAACCAGTTACAAGCGGCATCCCACAAGGCTCAGTCCTGGGACCTCTCTTGTTCGGTATATATTTCTCAGAGGTACAGGCCAACATGGAAGGACTGTGGCTGACCAAGTTCAGAGATGACTGCAAACTGGGTGCCATAATCAACTCTCCAGCCGACACGAGCATCCTCCAAAAGGGCCTCATAGAAACAGACAACTGGTGCCAGAGCCATGGCCTCAAGCTAAATGCCAAAAAGTGTATAGTCATCCCCTTTGGCAAAAACAAAGTGCCCACAAATTACCACATAAGTGGTAATCCATTAAGTACGGAAGAAGTAATTAGGAACCTGGGGACCCAAGTTGATAGCAATCTCTCATTTGACAACCACATGGCCAAAGTGGTTAGAAAAACATTTTATATAGCCCACCTAATCATGAAGGGATTCACATCTAGATCAGGGGAGGGCATCGTGCCTCTTTACTCATCCCTCATCAGGCCCATAATTGAGTACAATGCCCCTTTTGGGATGTACCTTACCAGACACCTGCAGCAACTGGAAAGACCCCAAAAGTACCTCACCAAGAGGATCAAAGGGCTCAAACAGATGCCATATGCTGCCCGGTTAAAGAAACTCCAGCTCTACTCAGTGGCATACCGCCTGCTCAGAGGTGATCTGTGCCTGATGTATAAAGCCATGTCCAACCCGGAATTAATGGACATGCTGCACCTCAGAAAATCCAAATTCCATCGAGCTACGCGCTCAAGAGACCTGAACCTCAGCACTGAAATAAATAGGACATGCTGGAGGGACAGATTCATAACCCAGAGGCTCCCTTCACTCTGGAATAAAATCCCAGTCCAGGTTAGGCAGAGTCCCTCATTGACTCTCTTCAAGAGGAATCTTGATGAGTGGATGGGGGATCATAAGTTTACCCCTGGTATCACTTCTGTGTCACTGTTAGACAGAGGTACAGTATACTAACCTCAAAAAAGGGCATAGCAAAATTCATTTAAAATGGGTGGCGAAAGCCAAACACACTCTGGCTAGGCTTATAAATGCCCTAGGGCAGATAGCCTAGTATAAACCTATGAACCTATTAGAGCAGGATATGACAGATATCCCTATATGTACCCACATTATGGTGCACTATGTCCATGATTTATGCATTAAGAGGTTGTGTGGTGTGTTATTGTGCTGTTGACTGATTGTGCTGGATGACATGTATGTGGAATGAGTGGTTATGTACATCTGTCATGGTTTAATGGTACATCATGTACTGTATGATGTGCAGTGTTCTGGGTATGGCCCTTCCACAGGCTGTATATTGTGTTTCAGGGCAAAACACCAGCTGTCGGATACAGAGTGAGTTAGGGACATTTGAATGGTCGTATGCAGGTGTGCGTGTGTATGCGGAGAGATAAGCAATGCTAAGCTCGGGTTGTGTTATCTTACACTCAGCTAGCATCTACTTAGCTCAATGTAGGCAATGCTTACCCCCGTGCGAATACACGTACACACACTTACCACTGCGTATCCATGAATACTACTGCTGTTATGAGCTTACACATAGGTTCATAGGTTCATAGGTTGGTACTAGGCTATTAGCCCTAAGGCCTGTACAAGCCTAGCCATAACAATTCCCTGGCTATTTCTTCCCACACTATTTACTTCCCTGGACCCCTGTCGAGCAGAGCGACTGACATGATCCCCGGGGTGAATTTCCTTTCTTCCATCCAATTGTCAAGGTTCCTTTTGAAGAGGGCTAAAGAGGCACTTTGCTTGACATGTATAGGCAATCTATTCCAGAGTCTGGGGAGCCTCTGGGTAAGGGACCTATCCCTCCAGCATGTTTTGTTTATTGTGATGACAAGGTTTAGATCCCTGGAGCATGTGGCTCTGAGTGATTGGGATTTCTTTAAGTGTAGCATGTCCAACAGCTCTGGGTTTGACATGGCCTTGCATGTTAAGCAGAGATTGCCTCTGAGTAGACGATATGCGACAGAGTATAGCTGGAGTTTTTTAAGGCGGTCAGCATAGGGCATCTGCTTTAGGCCTGTGATTCTTTTAGAGAGGTATTTCTGCGGACTTTCCAGTTGTTGCAGATGTCTTGAGAGGTACATACCAAATGGGGCGTTGCATTCTATAATGGGTCTAATGAAGGATGAGTACAGTGGGACAATGAACTCCTTTTTTCTGGAGGTCATTGTCCCACTGTACTCATCCCTCATTAGACCCATTATAGAATACAATGCCCCATTTCATATGTACCTCTCAAGACACTCCATAGCACTCTCATCAGCCCCCCTAACACATGCTTACTAGTGCCTTAGTCAGTATGACACTTCACATGTGCATTTAAGGCAGTACTCCTGTGCAGATATAGATGTTACTTAGTAGGTTATACAGCACAACGAAGGTAACATATGGATATCACATGGAAAATAGGATGTGCTGCAGTGGGACTCGACCCGGGAATGTGTGCACGTTTGGCGGATGCTCTGGCCACTACACTATTTCTGTTTTGCTTCGTTTGCATATGTCTACCATAATGACATACACATTTCCCCTTCCCCCAGTCCCAGAGCTCCACGTACACAGCATCCATCCATTCCCTGGTTGCTGGCCCTGCCATACTATACCTCCACACATTTCCCTCTCTGCACATCTCGGTACACCTCCAGTATACTGTCCCCACCCAAGCGTCTGCAGGCTCCTCATCCATTTAGCCATGTATGTTCCAGCCTTCCCCTGATCCTCCTCCGATACTGCTGGTGACATCAATGTGACCCACAACTGTCAGTTCATCCCACCAGGGACGGACCCGTTGTTGTGTCAGGAGTAGCTGTAGCTGGTCTACAGTGTTCCTCCCACTAGTAGCATCCTGCCAGGGTATTGTGTGGCAGTGGTTTGCTCACACACCTGGCCAGCCTCATCTCCTGGTTCCACGGTACCAATGCCCCAGGTGTGACATACTGTGCATGAAGCATACTCACACGCCCCCACGGTGTGCACTGTATATCATTATTCCCTTTGGTATTATGCAGGACTACTGTTCTCACAGTATTATTGGACAGGCACTGTTCTGTGCTGCACATAGACTGCTCATAATACTGTGGCTGTGCAATGGACACGTGTTCTGGTTTTAATCTACACACTTATATACATTCCCTATACTGTTGGATGCCTGTGCTGGATGATGTGTTTGTGATCACAGCAGCTGAATGTGTATCCGCCATGGCTTAGTGGAACACATGTCTACTATAGTGTGCAGGGTCAGGGGTTTGCAACCTGGCAGTGCAGATTATTTTGTTACTGGCCACAACAACAGCTGTTGGCTACAGAGTTACTGAGGCACTGTAGCACATTTGTAGATGGATATGCGCTTGTTTGCATGTAGCACAGCATTACTGACCTCTGGTTGCGGCGTCTTGCCCTCAGTTAGCCTCTACATTGCTTCACCAGTGTGGTACTTGCATACCTGCGGCCAAACAGGCTTACACTCGCTTGCTCCCGCATACACACCCGCAACGTCATGCATTTTGTTCACATCTGTCAACCGGGATACTCGGACTGTATGCTTGTCTATTGTCAGCGGTGGCCCGGGGTGTAGAGCTCCACATTGACCCCAGCTATGTATCCCAATTAATACTGGGATGATCACATTCATAGAGGGTAACAGACATAACATAGCTACGTCCTCCATTAAACATGCTTAGTTTACTTTAAACTGTCGGTATTATCCATGCTTAGGTCAGGTTTACATGTCAGGTATGACTGTTAACAAAGGTCAGTTTAAGATGAGGTTGGATTCCTGTTTCACAGGTCAGGACAGGTTACATGCAGGTATTTGGGGTAGGTGTACATATTCCATACCTGTGTGGTACAGTAGAGGCGAATATCTAGGGAGTAGTTAGCTAGGTAGTGGGGGTGACATTGTAACTGTATAGTAGCCCGTAGGTATAATTGGATGGGGAGCAATTGGGAAGGTATGTCAGAGGTTGGGATTTGTATGCGAGGCAGGACAAGAGGTGTCGGTATCACTAGTTGATGTTGTGGTATAGAGTGTGAGGTGGGAGGAAGGGTTTCGCAAGGTGGTGAGCCTGTGCTTCTCCAGGTGTTCTTGTGGTGTTCTTTCATGTGTTAGTTACATGTGTACATGTGTCCTGGGGGACAGCTGTGATAGTACATGTGGGTTGGGGTTCTAGATGCTGGCAATATAGTGGGGAAAGAGGGTGTCACCTACATGTACCCGTAGACATTAAGAGGAATGGAACAGGGTCTGATAGGTACGAGGTGTGCATAGGGCACAAAGGGGGGGGTGTTAGTAGGGGGATTATCCAGGGATGTTCAGGATGGCTGCAGAGAAGGTCCACAGCTGGCCATGTTGTCTATGACAGCAGCTGTGCATATGCATTGCATTTGGTGTTTGCATTAGACACTCACACCCCTGGGTGGGGACTTCAGTAATACCTTGCAGTGCCTATTACATCGGCTTACATGCCTACAGTGGGGTGTTGTGACCATGTGTTCGTAGGTGTTATGTAGTGGGTAATGCAACAACACATATGGTTATACCGTACTTTGCCATGTACACTGGACTGTGCTGTGGTGGAACCCATATCGGGAATGGCTGCTCATTAGGCGTAAGCATGCCTGTCGACTGTACAGAATCTGCGGCCTGCCCAGAGTTTGCTTTATAATATTGGTGTGTTCCTCTTACAATCCGCACCTGTCTGGCAAATACCTGGGAACTGACACAATTTAATGCAGACAAGTAGTTGGGTTTACGACTCCACATCCTTCAGACGTATCATGTTAATGCATAACCTATTATTCTATCAGCTTTCTAAGGCTGTAAGTGGAATATGTGCTTTCTGTACCTATTTGTCCCCCCAATGGTTTAGGTTCTGTCCAGTGGTTTAGCTCTTAGAGGTTGATAGGTATGGGCATAAACTCTGCCCAATTCTCAATATTACTGACATCCCTGGGGCGGTCCGAATACAACTGCGCCAGCCAACACCTGCACACCTAGGCCCATAATTGCATATCTATAGTTCCCCCACCTGGCCCTCCTCTACAGCACTCATCCTTACTGTGGGTGCAGGTGGAGTCTAACCACACCACTACACACTGCCCACTCTCTACATGTTGGGACCCATGTCGTACATTGTCTCGAGCCATGGGTCATCAGGGTTGCACAACCTACTGGTCCGAGTACATATACAGCCTGGTTGGATAAATTGTTACAGGGACTGACTTCGATTATCATTAATTTTTGGGGTGTCCCACAAGGGACATTGATGCCTTTGTTTCAAGATTAGACGTGGCACATCTCTCCCACTGGTAGTATCCTGCCTATTGTCTGGGAAGCGGTGGTGTGTTTACTTTTATTGTGTGCTTGTATGTTTCACCCATCTAGGTGGGAGGGGGGTTGATGCTACATGTTACACGTTTGTTGATTGGACCCCCACCCCCATTGGCATGGCCTGTGAACATATGTAATCCTTAACTGATGTATCATATGTATAAATATCTATATATATAGATCTAGATATATATATATATATATATATATATATATATATATATCTGCTGTATACTACTATTTAACAAACTGTTGACTAGTCCTGAGGAGCTTTTCTCCTCGGGTCTCTGCTGTAAATGAGCCAGAAGCTCAGCCAGACTTACCCAGTTAACAGATGTGATTTAAATACATAATTCAATTAATATCCTAGCAATATATATGCGTATGTTTACACACATATAAACATATATATTTCTACATATCTATATACATCTATATGTATATATCTGTATTTGTATGCATACATATATATATTGCTGTATATATATGTCTAACAACATATGGATGTATGGGTGTCTGCATACGTATATATCTATATGTGGGTGTTTAATTATAGTCAGTCTTTGTATGTACACATTTGTACTACAGAGAGGGGGAGGTTTCACTCCATGTAGGTATGGGTATATACACACACACACACACACACACACACACACCTCTACAGTTGTACATCTACATCTGGTTATTCCGTTCTTTGCCATGTACACTAGACTGTGCTGCAGTGGGACTCATAGCGGGAGTGGCTGTCCATTGGGTGGCAGCCCTGCCCAATGCACACTATTGCTTACATCCCTGGGGCGGTCCACATAGACCCACTCCAGCCAACACCTGCTCAGCTAGGCCCATAATTTCTTAACCATAGTTCCCAATCTGCACATCCTCTTCAGCACTCTTCCTTACTCCAGGTGCAGGTTGGGTCTGGCCACACCTGTACACTGTACCCACTCCCCACTTCTCGGGACCCATCACATATGTCGTCCACCCCATGGATCATCAGGCTTCCCCTACCTTGTAAACTGGGAACATGCATGGCCTACCATTTGACATCGGTGTAATGGCAGGAAACCCAAATATGTTGGACTTTTTGGGTGTCCCACAAGGGATATACATGTCTTTGTTTTAAGATTAGACTTGGCGGGTCTCTCCCACTGGTAGTATCCTGCCTGTAGTCCGGGAAGCAGTGGTGTGTTTACTTTTATTGTGTGTCTGTATGTTTCACCGGTCTAGCTGGTGGGGTTGATGCTATGTGTTACATGTTTGTTGATTGGACCCCTCACCCCCATATGCACGGCCTGTGAACATATGTAATTCATAACTGCTGTATCATATCCTAGCTATATACATGTGTATATTTACACACACACACACAGATATATATATATATATATATATATATATATGTATACATTACTATATACAGATATATCTGTATATGTATGCATACATGTATATATTTATATATTGCTGTCTATATATATTTTGCGACATGGGTGTATGGGTGTCTACATATGTATATATATCTATATGTGGGTATGTATATGTATTCTGTCTCTGTATGTATACATTTGTACTACAGAGAGGGAGAAGTATATCTCCACGTAGCTATGGGTAGATATACACACACATACCTCTACATACATACATCTACATCTGGTTATTCTGTTCCTTGCCATGTAGATTAGACTTTGCTGCAGTGGGACTCGTAGCGGGTGTGGCTGCTCGGTGGGTGACGCCTCTGCCCAATGAACACTTTTGCTTACATCTCTGGGGCTGTCCATATAGACCCACATCAGCCAACACTTGCACACCTAGACCCATAACTAGCTACCCATAGTTCCCCCACCCGCACCTCCTCTACAGCACCCATCCTTACTCTGGGTGCAGGTCGGGTCTGAACACACCACTACACGCTGCCCACTCTCCACTTCATGGGACCCATGTTGTACGTTGTCTCGACCCATGGGTCATCAGGCTTTCCCACCCTTGTATTCCGGGTATGTACACACACCGGCCAGTAAGGTCGTCGCATCAGCTTCCTTTCATAATATGTCAATTTTTGGGACATCCTGCAAGGGATGCTCCTGTCTATGTTCCAAGAATAGATTTCACAGGTGCACTGTGTACCCCCTCCCGGTTGTATCCTGCCTGTGGTCTGGGGAGCAGTGGACTATTTACATTGTTTGTGGGTTTGTGTGTATGTTTCCTCTGTCCGGCTGGGGGGGGGGTCATGCTACGTGTTACATGTTTCTTGCTAGGGCCGCACACGTCCATTGGCATAGCCTGTGAACATATATCATTCTTGTGTGCTGTTTCCTATCATAGCTGTATATCTGTACACACACATATAGGTTCATAGGTTAGTACTAAGCTAATTGCCCTTGCGAGCCATTTTAAGCCTAGCCAATTATCCCTTGTGAGACTCAAACCCTGCACTGCATGTTTGTAAGGCAAACACCTTAGCCATTAGGCCACTATATATATATATATATATATATATATATATATATATATATATATATATATATATATATATTCCTGTGGAAAATGATTTGTGCTGCAGTGGGACTTGAACCTGGAATGCCTATTTGTTAGGCGGATGCACTAACCACTCCACTATTGCTGTGGTGCTTCATTTGCATATATATTCCTTGTTATCCTCTTCAGCCTTTTCAGCTGCTTTAACCATAGTTAGGCAGTGGGCAAACCCGCGCACCTACGGTTAGCTGTACTCGGGGTTTAAAAAAAAAAATAATAGGGTTTCTTCATTTTATTTGACTGTACTGTTGCTGTTGAACACATGGGGACTGTTGGTGGAGATATGCGGACACTTGTGAGCTGTCTCGCTCATTTATTTGCACATTCTTCTGTTCTACTTTGCAGGGTTGTGTTTATTCTGAGAGCTCTGCTCTCGGACATGCCCCCTGCACTTGTCCACGCTCCGTGTAGCATTAGGAGTTCAGGCAGCATGCCTTCATTAATATACATGGTGCGCTGCCGTCCTCCTCTTCAACTGGTGCTTCCGTGCAGGACTAGATTAGTCCTGCACAAAAGATTAGTAAATCTAGGGGAGACTGTCTCAAGTCTTCTCTCAAACAGTCCATCCATCCATCTCTTGGCTGGACACCCTCATTTCCTCTTGCCTTCTACCTGTCACTCCCAAGTCTTCTTTTGCTTCCCTGCACATGTGGCAAACCACTGTAATTTGTTCTGTTTGTCATTCTTTACAGGGGCTTATTTTGCTTCTGCTCTGATGTCTTCAATTTTTCATCTGTCCCACAGTGTACATCCTACCACCTATCTCAGGCACTTCATCTCTATGTCTGTTCACCTGTGACATTAACAGTTAATACAGAGTTCAGAAGTTCATGTTCCTTTCTTGGAATGTGTGGCTAGTTGTAAAATATTCCTGTGGATGTCACCCTAGTATATACCTATAAACCTAATCATCTCAAGCTTCCTCAACTGCTCTGCCTTCAATGCCTAGGTTTCTGTTTCATATTAAAGCACTGGTTGCATCACTGTTTCATATACCTTACTTTTTGAACTTCTTTCACATTCTCCTGTCACACACTTTCACTGATATTCTATGCCACTTGGATCTAGCACCTCTGATTTCACAGCAGAACAGGAAGACAGAAACACTAGAGTGTGGCAGCATTCATTATGAAATGGATTGGTTTAATTTCACAGCAGCAGAGTGTTTTTCTTGCAGGTACATGCTACAGACAAGGAAATTATTTTATAGAAGTACAAGTGCACCATTCATTATGAAGTGTGTGCATGCACGTGTGTGTGTGTGTGTGTGTGTGTGTGTGTGTGTGTGTGTGTGTGTGTGTGTGTGTGTGTGTGTGTGTGTGTGTGTGTGTGTGTGTGTTTAATGCCCTGGAGCAGTTTAGTTAAGTAACTTGCTCAGGCTCAAATGTTGTACCTTGGCTGCGGGAGGCAAGAGTCTTAATTCTCTGAGTCTACACCAACTCCCATTAGCTGCTTTTTTTGTTCCTTTGGTAAATCATTGAGGGTTGCAATCAATGCCAATCGTTAGAGTTTCACAGTTTTAATGATGCAATACCTGTTCTGATAACCTTTGAAGTGATTTAGAGTAGTCTTTTATTTGTTTCCAGTTTTGCAGAACATTTCTTATGTTGCCTCATATTTATGCCCTGTCCTTGAGCAAGTTACTTAACTGGACAGTTGTTTGGGGCAACTGGAAATTTGGGCTAGTTCCTCAAAGGTTTTCTGGTGTTGGCCATGGTGGTGCAGCGGTCAGCATTGTCACCTCACAGCAAGAAGTTCTTTAGTTCGAGTCTTAGTCAGAGCACCTTCTGTTCGGAGTCTGCATGTCCTACCTGTGGTCGAGTGAGCTTTAATGACATGCAGTAGGTGCATGTGTGTGCCTTCTGTGAAGGTTGGGCACCATGCTGGGAACTCAACACCATAACAACTTCACTGCCAATCAATCTGGGGACTGGTGATGTGCTATGGCAAACTCTAACAGGAGAAGCTGAAAGACATTGCTTTTCCTCAATGGTTCCCTGGACTGCAAGCTTAGTAACCTATGAACCAAAATAGTTATGGTGTAAAGGAAGGAAAGTGGATGTAGTAAAGAGGAGCACACCTACATGAGCCATGCTTTTTGGATGTGATATTTGCTTTCCTTAATGTTGACAGTGCATTTATTATTTAGATGCAAATAAACTGGACAGAATGAAGTCTAAGAGTTTAAAGTTAACTATGAACACATTTTTAATTTAGCTTGTCTTTTTGCAGGCACACAGGTTTGAAATGCACTCCCCGGGATTCATGAAGCTTGCAAGCGCCAGGCACCGGAGTAGCGTCGGCGATCTAACGCCAAATATGGCCGCCGAGCGATTCAGGTATGAGCTGTTTCCACGTGCACTACCAGCGTACACCAGAGCTGTGCAGCTCCCGGCGCATGTATGCTAATTACCCCATGTGCAGCAGTGTAGCATGCAAATGAAGGTATATAGTGATTCATGAAGTGGTGCAGGCATAGCGTAAGCATGAAAAAATGTAAACCAAAAAAAAACGGTTTACATTTTTTCAAACATAAAATCGGAGCCATGAAAGCAGACCAAACTTATGTATTATGATGTTAATATATGCCAATGGCTAAATATATAGCCAATGGCATAAAAAAACATGCACAACACATAAAACATAACATTTAATGTCATAGCCACACTAACGCAAAGTAAAATCACAGTGTATCAGTGTGCAAACGGGATCACAATGAAAATATATTTAGATGTTATAAAACTGCAATGTAACACGATTCATGAATTCCCCATAATAGACAATGGCACGCATGCTACACCACAACCATGGCGCAAGGGTTACTAAGGGTCTGTGACAGTGTTCTGCGTGGTAACTAGGAATTAGTAGTCAATGCCATGCAAATGAGTCAAGTAATACTAAATCGCAAACTCCCCGCCAGCGTAAGGACGTACCACATGGCGTAGAAGTAAAACACCGAGGTGTGGCCTGGAGGTAAACATGACATCAGG